>NC_141991.1:7372016-7687051 GCF_049901715.1 Pseudonaja textilis
CCTCCAAGGTCCCTTCCAGCTCTGATTCTGATATAGGTATGCAGGAAATTCAGGAAAGGCAAATGTAATGATAATAGAAGAAAAAGATTGTAATGGAAACCAGATACAGCTAGAAGTCAAAGGTGGATTCATAGGGCTGGTGGCTATACAAGTAGCTCTTGTCTTGCAACAGCTCGCTTAGTGATGGTTCAAAGTTACAACCGCACTGAAAAGTGACTTACATTTTTTTCACAATTATGACTGTTGCGGTATCCTCATAGTCATGTGATTTATATTTGGATGCTTGACAACCAACTCACTGGTTGGCAGTGTCTCAGGGTTGTGTGAACACTTTTTTCAATCTTCTGACAAGCCAAGTCAATGTCTATGGAGATTCTCAGTCATCCAAAGAACGTCTTTAAAGAGAAACCAGAAAGTCCAGTTGCCTCTTGAAAAAGCACCTTTGGGACAAGCCAAGTCAATGGGGAAACCAGATTCATTTACAACCGTCTTACTAATTTAACCATTGCAGTGATTTACTTAACAAATGTGGCAAAAAAAGTCGTAAAATGGAGCAAAACTCCCTTAACATATTTCTCACTTAGCAACATGAATTTTGGGTTCAATTGTGGTCATAAGTTGAGGACTACCTGTATTTTTAATAATAAAAAAAATATATAGAAATTGAAACAAAAAGCAAAGTCAAAGAGCAGACTCTGTGGAGCACAAGGTCTTTTTCTGCTATCAGTTTTCCATATTTCTATGTCTTTTACTCTAGTCCAGGGGTGTCAAACTCGATTTCATTGAAGGCTGCATCAGAGTTGTGTTTGGCCTCGGGGTCAGGGGGGCATAGTGTGCGTGCCCTGTTCAATGTCACTTGTGTTAACGCCTGTGGTGGCCCGAGCACTTTGTCAGCGAAAATGGACTCCTGAGCTCCATTTTCGGCTGCAGCACCCTCCTGCAACCCTCTGCCAGTGAAAAGCAAGCTCCATTTTCACTGGCAGAGGGTTGCAGGAGGCTGCTGCAGCCGAAAACAGAGTTTGGGAGCCTGTCAGAAGTACAGCGGGCTGGTCCTTCAGTTTCCAGAGCAGGCCCGCAGGCCTTGAGTTTGACACCTGGTCTAGTCCAAACCCCTGCCTGAGGCAGGATACCTATTACCATCTCAGGCAAATGATAACCTCCAGCAACAGAGCATCCACAACTTTTGACCAGCGGCAATTAAACGGACACTTGCCATTTTAATTTTGATAATTGCAAATCCTCTATACAGACTTCTTTCCTTTTTTGGCTATTACTGTGGGAAAGGAATTATAAGAGACATATTTTCCTGGTGGAATGGTCAGAACAGCACAGCTGTGTCCCGTGTACCTTGGATGGAAATCTACTGTATATTATAAAACATTGTAACATTGCCTGTCTTCCAATATCTAGAGACTCTAGTTCCAATGATAATCTTTACAATGCATCTGTCCTGGCAGTTAGAACAATGCCATGATTGTTCTTGTACGCAGAAGAAAAACAGCAGATATTTGCACATTAAATACATATCAATCACTCTAGTCCCTTTTGAAATAAGGCAAACAAGCAAAAAAAAAAAGTCCCATAGATCAGTGGCCCCTAACCTTTTGGGCACCAGTTCCATGAAGAGATTTTTCCACAGACCAGAAGAGGCCATGGTTTCGCATGCTACCTGCACCATGTGGGTGGGGCTTCACTTTTTGGTGTGGCCCGGTTTATGGCATGCCACAGCCCGGTGCCAGTCAATAGACCGGGGGTTGGTGACCCCTACTATAGATATTGACCTCTGCTGTTCATTATTCATTTAGTTAATTGGGGCTATCTCATAACACCTGTTTTTGGAAAAAAAGATAAGCAAATATGCTGCTTTGTTTTTATATGTATCTAATATTCACTTTTATAAAAAGATCAATGCTTGTTCATTTGTAAAAAAAAAAAAAACAACCCACACACAGCTACATAAAAATCAGTAAATTTATCTTTAATGGCCATCTATCTCACATGCATGACTGTGTAGCTAACATTGTGAAAAATAATGTATATAAAATAATGAATACACATATACATATAAATATAGGCAAATCTAAACCATTATTAAAGGTAGAAATACTATTGAGTGGAATTTTAAATCTTGGAGACATCTTGGAGACACATGCAGTTTTCTTAGCAGGGTTATGGTTAATGGACAAGGTAAAAAAAACCCACTTTGGTCTATTCTAAATCTCCTTCAACTTTAATTAGATGATCCTGGGAACCCAAAAGTTTTGCACTTGTAGGAGTGGCAAAATCTAGGAGTGGAGTTAAAAGAGAGATCAGTCTAGAATTCCTATGTAGCCACAAGCGGACTAAGTCCAACCCCCTAGAATTCGCGTGTCCCTTATCTAGCTACAAGATGATGCTGTTAGTTGAGAAGATTAATGTCCAATTAATGCTTAGTACCTGCTTGTAACAGGCAACGAAATTCAAGGTTTGGACTTAGTCCACATGGGGCTACGTAGGAATTCTACCTTGATTCCTCTTAACTCTTAAGTCCCTCAAGTTCTGCCACACTTTCTACAGCACCTGGGCGATTTATTTTATGTTAGTTTTTGCTTGAGAGTGCCAAACACAATCAAGCCGCTAACCATTTTGATGACTACTTTTGAACTTTGTCCATCTCCTTTATATCATTTTTCAAATGGGACAATCAAAACTATACACAATATTCACATACTGCAGAAGGGAATAACAGTTGCAGCTGTTTTACTTCCATTCTTTTCCCACTGATCCCTAATGTGGGTTTTATTTTTTCTCATCTGTCACATATTGAGTCAATAGCTTCACTGGGGTCTCCATTATAACCTAATCCCCGTTTAATTACAGTCCACTATTCAACAATGTGTACATCAAATTAAGACGTTATGCCCCCCAAAACACAGCACATTCAACATTCTTCAAGAGAACTACATTGTCCACTAAATTGCCTGTTCTATTTAAAGAGATTCCTCTCAAATTCCTCACATTTTATTTTCAATATGTCAGTAACTTCTACAGACTTGGCCAATCTGTGGCATTTCTCCCAATGATTTGGGGTATTAAGTGGTTGATTGAAGTACAGCCTCTTACCGGTAGATATCCAATTACGAGTTATTACTGCCCTGTCAATAAATGTCACATCAGTCACATATATGAAAAACTGTCAAAATCATACTTCAAAAAGAAACAGGTCAAGAATAAAAATAATGTAAATAAAATTTAATAAAAATGTCATTGCCATTAAAATAAGGAAGCAGACTGGTTCTTGTTTACATGCATCATCCATTATCTCTTATGCCCAAACATGCTCTTTCCAGCTTCCAAAGAGAATAACAAAAATATGAGAAATTGGTGAAGGGGTAGTTTTACTGGAAAAGGAAGAGGTGGGTGGAATGTAGAAACTAATAGGACTGGAGGTGCTTGAAGAAGAGATGTGGGTATTTATCCACTTGGATAGTAGAAGAGAGAGAATTCTACTGTAAGCCTTAATTGTAAAGAAACAATTAAATTTCAGATAAATAAGCCTCCTTATAAAAATCAGGTTTAATAAAAAAAATTGGGCATACCGAGTATCTTCCTGCAATGAGATTATATTTGAGGCATATGCTTAGTTAGATCCCATCAAGTCCATCTATACTGTACCTATCACACAATCTTGGCCTCGTTGTAATAAATTGAAGCTTTTCTAAAACCTTCCTGTAATTGTCTTCATGCATGTTAACCTTCCTTCCCTATCATTTAATCGTAATCCATTCCATGTCTATTTTGATACTGTGATCAGAAATGGAACCACATTAAGTTCCTTCCACACTGCATCCATCTGTAGGGCCTCCCTTCTTTGTGGCTCCTTTTATCAGACATTCATTATTCTGAATGAAACTCCTTCCATATTATATGCCGACAGGTGGGTTCTCTCTTGTGTGGATCCTTTTATGAAAAGAGAGAGAAGTATTGTGGCTGAAACTCTTTCCACACACCTGACACTGATACGGTTTCTCTCCCGTGTGGATCCTCCTATGCGAATTAAGGGAACTGCTTGTAATGAAACTTTTTCCACAGTCGCTGCAATGGTATGGTTTCTCACCAGAGTGGATCCTCTTATGTGATATCAGGGAACTGCTTGTATGAAAGCTCTTTTCACATACTGTGCATTTATACAGCTTCTCCCCTGAGTGGATCTTCTTATGGGAACTAAGGTGGCTGCTTTGACTGAAGGTCTTTCCACAATCCAGGCACGAATATGGTTTCATCCCAGTATGGATCCTTTCATGGGAACTAAGGGAAGCACTTTGGCTGAAACTCTTCCCGCATTGCGTGCACTTATATGGTTTCTCCCCCGTGTGGATCCTTTTATGGGCAGTGAGGGAACCACTGGTGGTGAAGCTCTTTCCACAGTCTGTGCATTTGTATGGCTTCTCCCCTGTGTGGATCCTTTTATGGCAGGTAAACTGACTGCTTTGAGTAAAGCTCTTTCCACACTCCATGCATTTGTAGGGCTTCTCTCCAGTGTGGAACCTTTTATGAGAAGTAAAGGAACTCAAGTCTCTAAAACTCCTTCCACAGTCCACGCACTGGTAAGGTTTCTCCCCTGTGTGGATCCTTTTATGGGAAATGAGTTCACTGCTTGTACTGAATCTCTTCCCACACTCCATACATTGATACGGTTTCATCCCTGTGTGGATCCTTTCATGGGAAGTCAGGGAAGTGCTCTGGCTGAAACTCTTCCCACACTCCATGCATTTATATGGTTTTTCTCCTGTGTGAATTCTTTTATGTGAAGTAAGGTTACTGCTCCAACTGAAGCTTTTCCCACACTCCGTGCATTGATACGGTTTCTCCCCTGTGTGGATCCTTTTATGGGAGGTAAGATCACTTCTACTTATAAAGCACTTTCCACAATCTGTGCATTGATACGGTTTCTCCCCCGTGTGGATTCTTTCATGGGAAGTAAGACCACGTCTCATTGTAAAGCTTTTTCCACACTCCAGACATTTAAATGGTTTCTCCCCTGTGTGGATCCTTTTATGGGAAATGAGATCACTGCTTGTACCAAATCTCTTTTCACACTGCAAGCATTGGAAGGGTCTGATCCCTGTATGGATCTTTTCATGAGAAGTAAGGGAAGAACTCTGGCTGAAGCTCTTTCCACAGTCCGTGCACTTAAATGGTTTCTCTCCTGTGTGATTCCTTTTATGGGCAGTAAGAGAACCACTTGTGGTGAAGCTCTTTCCACAGTCTGTACACTTATACGGTTTCTCCCCTGTGTGAACCCTTTTATGGGAAGTAAGTTGACTGTTTTGACTAAAGCTCTTTCCACACTCCGTACATTTGTATGGTTTCTCCCCCGTATGGAACCTTTTATGGGAAGTAAAGGAACTCATGTCTCTGAAGCTCTTTGGGCACTCCACGCATTGATAGGGCTTTTCCCCTGTGTGGATCCTTTTATGGGAGGTAAGGTTACTGCTCCAACTGAAGCCTTTCCCACACTCTGAGCATTGATATGTTTTTTTCCCCATGTGGCTCCTCTTATGGGAAGTAAGATCACTTCTACTTACAAAGGTCTTTCCACACACCCTGCATTTATACGCTTTCTCCTTTGTGTGAATTCTTTCATGGGAAATAAGACCACGTCTCACTGTAAAGTTTTTTCCACACTTCAGGCATTTAAATGTGTGTTTCTCCCCTGCGTGCATCCTCTTATGGGAGATGAGATCACTGCTTGTACAAAATCGCTTCCTGCATGCCGAGCATTGATATGGCTTCATCCCTGTATGGATCAGCTTCTGGGAATTAGGCGAAGCACTCTGGCTGAAATGCTTTCCACATTCCGTGCACTTATGTTGTTTATCTCCCATGTGGATCCTTTTATGCGCAGTAAGGGAACTGCTTGCGGTGAGGCTCTTTCCGCAGTTTGTGCATCTAAGTGGCTTATCCTCTGTATGGATACTTTTATGCGAAGTAAGATCAATACTTGTACAGAACCTCTTTCCACAATCCACGCATTTATAAGGTTTCTTTCCTGGATTGGACTTTTTGTGCACAACATGATCATTGCTTGTATAGAAATGTGTTCTGGGTTCTCTGCTTTTATATGACTTCTCCACACTATGAACGGTTTTCTGGGAGTTAAAAGTACTGCTCCCATTAAAGCTTTTTCCACTGTTTGAACTCTTACGTGATTTTGGTATCCCAATGCTTTGATGTAAAGTAAGACAGAGATTCGAATGATTTTTTCCATGTTCTTTACATTTAGGCTGCTTCGCTTTAGTATAGATACTGCTATATTCATGGACGTCTGATTTATGGATGGACATTTTTTCAGCCTTTACATAGCTCCCTTTTTCTTTGTGATGTTGCATATGGAAGGTGCGATTTTCTCCATACTTAAAATTAGAGGATTTCTCCATCCTGTTGTTCAACTGGTTTTCAATCATGTTTGGCTCCTCCCGATTTTGCAATATCCCTTCTCCAATTTCAGTTTGTTTCAAAGAATTCACATCCGATTCTTTATAATTCTCTGGTTCCTGCTTGTCAACTGTTTGAAAGAAAAAGAAAAGAAAAAGAAATCCATCAGACGTTGAAGGTACCAAGTGAAAGTACCATCACATTATATTAGCTATATATTTATTTCAATACTGCTGTACCAGGTGATAGGACGATGAATGGGGGATTTCTTTACTGCATCTTGGATACTGGTTATTTCCGGAATGTAAGACTGCTTGGAGGTACCTGACGTATGGGGTCCCACGAAACTCCATTATTTTTTCTCCATTGGAGAAAATAATTTAGTAGCAAAGAGAAAATCTCTAGGGCAGTGGTGGCTAACCTTTTTTGGCTCACTTGCATGAGCGCGTGTGCAATGCCAGCACCCAGAAGGCAATGTGTGCTACCCCCTATACCCCTTGCGCATGCGTGCATGATTCCCTTGAGTGCCGCACGTCTCTGTGCACGCGATTCCCCCGTGCGTCTGAGCATGCATGCACAATCCCCTTGTGTGCAGCGTCTGCGCATGCATTCACGATTCCCCTTGCGCACAGCGCATCTGTGCATGCATGCGCATCTCCCACACACCCCCTCCGCATGTGCGCCAGATACCCGACAATCAGCTGTCGGGCGGTGGCATGCGCATTGGGGCATCCTCCAGGCGACCTCTCGCGTGCCGGGGGAAATGGCTCTGCGTGCCACTTCTGGCACGTGTGGCATAAGTTTGCCAACACGGCTCTAGGGAACACCATCTTGAATTCAGGAGTGGGATATTATCAGCTTTGTTGCTTAACAATCAGTTTCAAGCGTGAAAGAAGGCAAGTTGAAATTAAATCTAGAGAAAATGGAGATGCTGTTGCTACAAGGAAACTGAATTTAGATACTAGGATTCAGCATGAATGAAATAAAAGTCGTCCTCCATTGGAAACCCCAACACACACACACCCCACCAATGTGCACTCCAGGAGTGTTCCTTCATGTTCATCTGTCCTTGTATTTGTTGGCAGTCATATAGAGATCTTTGTTTACCCACAGTAACAACTTTGAGATAAACAGTGTGAAACAATCAGGATATCCTGCAGTGGTGGGATTCAAAAATTTCTACTACTGGTTCTGTGGGCACGGCTTGGTGAGCGTGGCAGGGGAATGATATTGTAAAATCTCCAGTCAGAGGTGGTATTTGCCAGTTCTCTGAACTACTCAATATTTCTGCTACCGGTTCTCCAGAACTGGTCAGAACCTGCTGAATACCACCTCTGATATCCTGAACTTGATCTTTTTTTCCCCTCTCCCGACCGGTAAGATTGCTTAAACAAGCTACATCTACTTGAAAAGTTTTTCTGTTCTTTAATAAGGGCTAACCACAAATTAACACACTCTGCTCTGTAATAATAATGAGTTGCTTAGAACTTCCATTTGTGCTGCTGCCTGAAACTGACCAGACCTTAATCAGTTTCATAATGAAGGTTTTGATGTCCTAAAGTGAACAAGGCAAAGAACCCCAGTTAGCAATGTTCATTTTCAATTTTTGCTCATTTACTCATAATATCTTCTTTCCAAATGCAAACATTAACTTCCTTCTTAAGAATTATCCAACCACAGGGTGAGCAATCCAAATGGTGGGGGAATAGGAGGGAAAGGGTTTTAAGATTTGCCCTGAAAACCTAGTTTCCCCCTGAGTTGAACTGCAGAGAATTCCTTGCTGTCCCCCATTCCCCCCCACCAGGTATTTGGGGTGGAATCTCCCGGTACTCTGAGTATATTCAGGGACAATTTTTAATAAGGTTTCTCTAAGCGGTTACTTCCAGTGCTAGTCTCTTTCCTGCACTGTGGTTCTTTGGTATCTGTCCTGCAAACCCCAATTTAAGTATTGATGCACAAATGAGAAGCGACACTTCTGATTTGTGCATCAACACTTAAATTGGGGTTTGTGGGACAGATACCAAAGAACCACAATGCGAGAGAGATTTCAAATGCTATTATAGACAGAAAAAATAAATAAACATAAATGGTGGTTCTGAAATGACTTGCATAGCTAAGTAAGCAGCCTTGGAAACTGTGTCTCAGAAGGTGTTTGTTCCTCTCTTGAGACAACATGAAAACATGAGCTCTTACCAGAACAAGTGGGAAAGGCAATTATTATTTTAATATTATTACTATTTTGATTTGTGGATGATGACTTCCAGTGAGGCGAGGAGAACCAATGCCTGCATTTCTCATGACATTTGAAATTGGTAGCTGGATGCGAGATATAGATTACTGAAATTCTCTCTGGAAGAAAGAGAAATCTGGAAATTTCCTATATGTATTTTGGACAGCTGGTTTTTGTGAGGGACAGTAGAAATTATCATTTTTCGCACCTGTTTGCAATCAGCTGGGTTCCACAATCTCTGGGCAGTAAATGTAGCTTTTCAGGACTCAAGGTTTGATCAAACCTCTTCCTTTTAATAATTTTGGAGTATTAGTGGGACTTAAATATGACTGGGAGGAAAAAGGAAAAATAAATAAAACTGGTTTACCTGTATATGGTTAAAGAGTAGGTTATGTTTTGTGATGTTTAATGAATATCTGATTGGATAGGTTTTCTTTTAGAAATATGCAATTGTGTAATGGACTAATCTTTTGATATCTAAAGGGGTTATTATTGTAATTTATAATAGAAGAATGAGGGGAATCTAGACTAAATGCTTAGATTAGGTTTTTAAAATTTTTACTACATCTTTATTATTAAGGCTAGCTGAAGATTTAGAAAAGACTTTATAGAAAATAGGGTAAGATATAGAATGAAAAGGTGTTGTACTGTAGTTTAAGAGTCAGTGATATATTGTTAATCTTCATTACTATTGAGATAAAAAGGGAAAACTTATTGTCTTCGCGGGGGGGGGTTGCACTTTCTATTTTTTTTCTTTTATGTATTTTTGTGTTAGGTTTTGAATTATCTTATTTATCATAATCCTTAATAAAATTATGCCAAGATTATTATTTTGATTTACATAGCCATCCATCTCACATACATAACTCTAGGTGCAATGCACATAAAGTCATATCAGTTCTCTCCAGCTAAAGAACGTGCCTGAATATCCTCCAACAAATTGCTAAGCAATTTCTGATCTCTCATCAGAATATACCTTCCCGACCAATTTCAACCCAGAACAAAAATGAATCCCTTACCCATGGACTCCACATTCTTAGCATTTTCCAGCATGACCTCTCTATACAGTGATTTTTGGTCAAAATCCAGCAGAGCCCACTCCTCCTCAGAGAAAAACACAGTTACATCTTCAAAGGACACCAGAACCTAAAGTACAATAGTAATCATTGTTAACGAACAATTCCAAAAAATATTCACAAGTTGCTTATTCTCATGGCAAATTTTTGATCAATTCCTGAGGCACGTTCATTAAGCAAGTATTGGGATATTACTACAGGACACCTTAATGTCTTATGTTGCCCAGTAGGAGATACAAGTATTCATTGAACAAGATGAAGATGTTGGGATATGTTCTCAAGAAGAAACTTGAGATACTATGAATATATGGATGGTATCAGAATACTGGGAAGATGCTTATGCTCTGATAAACTGTTAGCTGGGCAATATTAAATTGGCTCTGAAAAACTGATTCAGACCACCGCGGAGAGCGTTTCATGTTAATAAATCATTTTGCACTTTGGGAGGTGGGATCCTCCTACCTGAGTGGGAAGTACAACCCTTGTTTCTGCACCACCGCAAAGAAGAGACCTTTTCATTGGTACAGTCACTATTGCTCCATTTTCTGAGAATGAGATAAAAGCAGAGGAAGTACATGTTTTAAAAACAGTCGGAGAAAAACTCTGCACACGGGGCTAAGGTATTACAGCAACAGGAACTCAACAATATAAAGACTTCAGGCAATGGATACTTCCCAGTACTCCAATACATCAAAAGGAACCTCTTTTACCTGATGAAGTCTCCTGAGATGGATCCTCCTGGGATATCTTCCTGAAGACGATTTCTGGAGGGAGATGTGACACCCCCCCTAATGCTTCAGAACCCTGGGTGTCCATCTTCATGAACGGCGCACGAACCTAAAATAGCAGCCAAACAAAATATTACTGCCCCTGTCCCAACTTGTTTTATGTCCTCAGAAATAATCAGAGTGAAAATGGATAGAACCATTTACTTAACCAGGAGAGGATTCCATTAAAGGTAAAGATTCCCTCGCCCATATGTGCTAGTTGTTTCTGGCTCTAGGGGGCGGTGCTCATCTCCGTTACAAAGCCAAAGAGCCAGCACTGTCCGAAGATATCTCCGTGGTCAGGTGGATGGATGACTAAGCACCAAATGTGTATGGAACGCTGTTACCTTCCCACCAAAGTGGTCCCTATTTTTCTACTTGCATTTTTACATGCTTTTGAACTGCTAGGTTGACAGAAGCTGGGACAAGTAATGAGACCTCACTCTGTTATGCGGTGCTAGGGATTCGAATCGCCGAACTGCCAACCTTTCTGATCGACAAGCTCAGCGTCTTAGCCACTGATTATCCTAATTATATCAGAATGGAAACATGTCAAATTTATTCATATTGATCTCACCTGCTGTTTTTGCTGCATTTTCTGCTCCACTTGGCTCAAGAGGAAACTTTCAGCCAGACCCATTTCTGGAGAGCTGGTCTCTGTTCTACGCATCCAGCCACAGTTCTCCATCTGGGACAGGGTGGCCAGTGGCACGACCACCAAATCCATCATCTGAGTTTTCCTGTGGTCCTCTTGGCTCAGCCACCGATCATAAAGACGGTGGAGTTGGCGGCATACTTCTCGGAGTCCTTCAGCTTCCTGGCAACAGAACTCCCTGAAAGGGCAACGATGGACAACGCAATGTGTGGTTTCTTCTTTCAGAATGTCCTGCTGAGTTCTTGCCATTTTTCCAAATAAATCCAAGCGCTCTTCTGAATCTGCAAAGCAACTTTCATTCATGGGAGTAGAATCGCAAGGAGAGACCCCTTCAGCCATCTTGAAGAATGAGGCATTTCTCCCCTCCATGACTGGATTCTTTGGGAATTACCGAATGTCCAGCTTGCAGGCTAAGATGAAGCAGTGTAGAAAACTATAATCCAAAGCACTGACAGGAACCTTTCATTATTTAATATGTTTACAATTTACCTTCCTGAAAAATATCCACGAGAGTGGCTTGCAGGGATTAAAAGCAAAAACAGTAGATCCCATGCAACTGCTGATGAAAGATAATTGCAATGGGTGGAAAAAAATAAATCCTGGACATTAACACATGTACCACTTCCACCACGGGCACACATTACAAAGGATATGCAAGTTTGTTTTGAAACTTAAGAAATCTTGAAGTTTGTGGATTTTTTTTTTAAAAACTATGTATCCAAGGTGCCACTTTGCAAAGACTCTGATATTGGCACAAGAGGCGCAGATCAGCCTGAACCTTTGGATTGCGTCAGAAGGGACTATTTCCCTTCCTCCAAACCCTGGAAGGATGGCTTCCCAAGCCAGGAAACCCAGATCCTCCGAACTGTGGATGTTCCAGATGCTCTCAACAGAAATCCAACCCTAAACTTAGAATAGAATAACAGTTGGAAGGGACCTTGGAGGTCTTCTAGTCCAACCCCCTGCCCAGGCAGGAAACCCTACATCACTTCAGGCAAATGGTTATCCAATCTCTTCTTAAAAACTCCCAGTGTTGGAGCATTTACAACTTTTGGAGGCAAGTTGTTCCACTGATCAATTGTACTAACAGTTAGGAAATTTCTCCTCAGTTCTAGGTTGCTTCTCTCCTTGATTAGTTTCCACCCATGGCTTCTTCTCCTACCCTCAGGTGCTTTGGGGAATAGCTTGACTCCTTCTTTTTTGGGACAGCCCCTGAGATATTGGAACACTACAAGAACATTACAAGAAGGTGTGTGGAGCCCTGAAACAGATCCAGGAAGGGTAGTTTGAAGAGTCCACCATGCCTCTCCTAAAGACACAATTATAAGCTATCTTCCATCCCTCCTAAGGAAAGAAAGCTGGTTTTTCCTTCCCCTCTTTATCACACAAGGAGAAAAGTCCTTTAACAAAATCACAGACCTGGAAGGGACCTTGGAGGTCCTACACCACTTCAGACAAACGGTTATGCAACATCTTTTTAAAAACATCCAGTGTTGGAGCATTCGCAACTTCTGGTGGCAAGTTGTTCCACTGATTCATTGTTCTAAGCGGCAGGAAATTTCTCCTTAGTTCTAAGCTGCTTCTCTCCTTGATTAGTTTCCATCCATGGCTTCTTATCCTGCCCTCAGGTGCTTTGGAGAATAGCTTGACTCTTCCTCTTCTTGCTGGAGTCTTTAAGAGGACTGCGCAGAATTCAATCTCTAATCGAGAAGCTCCTCTCCTTGCAGAAATTAAAGAGCCCGGCGCGCCTCGCAGGAAAAACAAATGGGGCAGGTGAGTGGGAAGTGCAGAAGGTGGAATATTGGGGGATTTCCAGCTTAGCCCCACAAGATCCCCTCCCCACACCTCCAGATCTGGAGAGACCGAGAAGATCGCCTGGTCTGGCTGGGCAGCCCGACAGAATCCGCCACTTCCCTGCCAGGAGGCGCTTCGCAAGCCGGGCAGCTGCGGAGAAAGGAAGGGCCAGCGAAGGAAGGAAGGAGCCGTTGGGAGGATAGGTCCAGCGTTTGGCGGAGAACGCAGCTTCCTGCAAAGGACTCCCTCGGCGTGGGGAAGGGTCATTTCCTGCCCTCCCCTCGCAAGCATCGGGCGAGATGTCGCCAGGAACGAGGCAAAAGCTCTTCGGCTGAACCCGGAGGTGGTTTTTGCAAAGGGGCGCCCTCTGGTGGGTCCTGAGTGCCAAGCCTGCAGGGCGATGGATGGGTTGCCCCAGAGGGAGATGCTGTATCGTAACGGGGTTTTGTCCAAGAAACCATCCCTCTGCCTGTCTATGGAGATTCTCAGACATCCCGGTCAGGGGTCTCCAACACTTTAAGACTTGTGGATTTCAACTCCCAGAGCACCTCAACCAATAAAGCTCTGCCCAGAAGCTTCTTAACATCTTCAAAGAAAAACAAGTAAGTCCAGTTGATTCTTGAAAAAGCACTTTTGGGGACAATCATGACCTGGACATTTAGCTACGCAAGAGCTGAAGAACCTTCTTGGATGAGAAACAAAACGTCTTCAAAGAGAAACCAAGAAAGTCCAGTTCCCCCTTGAAAAAGCAACTCTGGGACAACCAGGACCTGGATGACTGAGAATCTCCATAGATATTTAACTGTCTCTTTAATAGTTGGTCTCACAATAATCAGAATCTAATTCCAGCAAAGATCTGGCATTCGTAGCTATGCCTCCTGCTCACCCGTGAATGTTGAAGTCAGTATTGCAAATGAACTATGGGGTGGGGGCAATCCTCACCTTCACTTAGGGTAAGTGCATAACTGTTGGAAGTGAAAACCCACCCACCCCTCTCCTAGGAAAATGAAATATTTTAGATATACTAAAAAGGCAAAATATTTCCCCTAAAAAGAAAAATAGAAACTCAAAAGAGGCAGAAACTCTCACACACCCCCAACCTTTACTGATGGGCCATTACTCTGGCCTGGGTCAGTCTATTTTATACAACAAAGATCTACTCCAGGTAAAGCTATATTAGGAATTGCTTAAAACCCTTTCATTACATCATCATCAGGAAGGCTCAACCAAGCCTGGGACTCAGGACAGCCTACAGGGTTGCCCCTGCATGGCCCCATGGGAGACTGCCAGCCAATCAGAATACAAGCTCAAATTCAAATCCCAACGGCGGGAATAAAACCAAGGGTTTCTCTTCTTCTCTTTTCTTTCACCCAACATCTTGAAGCATGTGATCGTCCTTTTCACTTTGGAGCTCCAAGGCATGTGGTCCTCCTGTCCACCATTAAACCATCTTTCCAAACAGCCTCCATGTTTCCAGTGTATTTTTCCTCACTTGGAACTGAACCCAGAAGGATAATTCTTCCAACGTAACAAAAAATGTATTTTTATATGAATGTATTTGATTCACAGGCAACTACAAATTAAGCGAAGATGTGTTGGGAGAATTTCCCTCAGTCTAAAGTACCCGTTAAAAGGTGTGTGTGTGTGTGTGTGTGTGTGTGTGTGTGTGTGTGTGTGTGTGCATGCGCACAGATCAGGAGCTTTTTAACTTCTACCAACTTCTTTTTTAACTTCACCTCAATTTTCTCTCTAGGTCAGTGGTGGCTAACCTTTTTGGGCTCCTATGCCAAAAATTACATGCGGGCAAGTGTGCACACACTTGCATGCCAGCACCCAAAAAGAAATGCACGTAGCTTATGCACGCCCCCTGTGCATTTGCACACGATTCCCCACCACCACCCCCTTACCTGCACTGCGCCTCCCAGCTGATTTTTGGCCCTTTTGAGGCCTTTTGCGACCTGCCAAAGGCTTGAGGGATGCCTCTGCAGGCTTTGCAGGCGGAAAAATGGGTCCGTTTCATCATTTCCGGTATTTCTGGAAATACAGGAAGTGATGAAACGGGCCTAGTTTTCGTCCTGCAAAGCCTGCAGAAGCATCCCTCAAACCTCTGGCAGGCCGAAAAAGGCCCCCAAATCAGCTGGGAGACGCGCGCATGCGCAGTGAGGTAAATTTGCCTAGGGCTCGCATGCCCGCACAACAGGGTAGGCTTCAAAAATTTTAGCAGAGGGTTGCTGGGTGGGCATGGCCATGGTGGGTGTGGCCTAGTCGGCCTCCTGCACCACGGCCAGTGGGGGAGGGGCTCCAGAAGCTTTCCTCGAGCTTCTGAGAGGGCAAAAATGGCCTCCCCGGGCTCCCGAGGCTCTCTGAAAGCCAGGAACGGGCCCATTTCCGGCCTTCCCAAACTTCCAGGAAGTCCATTTTTCACCATCCCCAAGCCTCTGTGCATGCCCTGCATTTACCTGCATCCAAAACGGGCTGTGTGGGGACTTCTGGGAGGGGCGGGGTGAGCGGGGCCAGCCAGGAGTTGGATTTGGGGGTTCTCCAAACTGCACAAAATCTTAGCTAGGGGCTCTCCCGAACCCCTGCCGAACACCCAGCAACCTACCCTTGCTGTTACCCTAGGAAGGGTAACCCTCAGACTAGGAAGCCAATGCCATGAAAGTCAGTACTACAGGTAGTCGTCAACTTACGACCACAACTGAGCCCAACATTTCTATTGCTAAGTGAGACATTTGTTCAGTGACTTTTGCCCCATTTTACGACTTTGCTTGCCAGATTTGCTAAGTGAAACACTGCAGTTGTTAAGTTAGTAAAACGGCTGTTAAGTGAATCTGGCTTCCCCATTGACTTTGCTTGTCAGAATGTCGCAAAAAGTGACCACGGGACACCGCAACCGTCATAAATGTGAGTCACTTGTCAAGCACCCGAATGTAAATCACGTGACGTGGGGATGCTGCAATGGGTCATCAGGGTGAAAAATGATCACAGGTCACTTTTTTCAGTGCCACTGTAACTTTGAATGGTCACTAAGTGAACTTGTTCTAAGTTGAGGACTACCTATACTATTATAGTAAAGCTATGCAGGTAGGCCTTGACTTTCAACCGCAATTGAGCCCAACATTTCTGTTGCTAAGTGAGACATTTGTTAAGTGAGTTTTGCCCCATTTTACAACCTTTCTTGCCATACCTGTGAATCACTGCAGTTGTTAAGCGAGTAACACAGGTTGTTAAGCAAATCTGGATTCCCCATTGACTTTTCTTGCCAGAAGGTTGCCAAAGGGGATCACAGGACATCGCAACGGTCATAAACATGAATCAGTTGCTAAGCGTCCAAATGCTGATCACATGACCATGGGGATGCTGCAATGGTCGTAAGTGAAAATAAAAAAGAGTCACGGGTCATTTTTTTCCAGTGCCATTTGAACAGTCATTAAGTGAACTGTTGTAAGTCGAGGACCAGAAACCTAGACCTCCTGTCCCCACTCCTGCCATCTGCAACTGGGACTTCCAGGATGAAAGCATGAAATTGGCTCTGTTTGTCCTCCTGGGCAGGGGTCTCCAACCTTGGCAACAGTAAGACTTGTGGACTTTTTGGGGATGCAAGCAGCGCCTCCAAACCCTTTGGAAAACCCCGGAGACAGCTAGGAACAAACAAACGGGCTTTCTTGCCCGGCGTCTGCGGAAAAGAAACGGATCCGCCCAAGCCTTTTCCTCGCTTGGGACCTCGATCTCCAAAGAGGCTTGCAGGCGGGAGCCACTGAGGCCGGAGAGCCGCGCAGATAGCAGCCGCGCCCAGAGACATCAAAGGCTCCGGCCATTTTCGTTCTCTCCAGGCTTTTCAAGGGTTAAGGAGAGCGAGTTCTTCTCCCTAGAAAGGCCATATCGAGGAGTGAGGGGGTACTTCCGGCCCTCTTCTTCGCTTTCCCGGCGGATTCCCCTCAGAAAAAAACAAATCCAGGTCTTTGAGGCATCTCGGGAAAGAACCATTGGGAGGGGCGGGGCTAAGATTTCCCGCCTGTCTGTGAGGAGGAATCGCGCGACTGAGGCGTCCTTTTTTTTCTAGTAAGGTAACAATAGTAATATCATAATAGTAATATCGTTAAATAATATTATGCCGAAGAATTCTGCCCTAAGTCCTTTTCAAGGGTAAGACTCGCCTGCTACTGTATTGAAGATACGGTGCTAGCAAACATTGCTCCTGAGGAACAGTGGTCTAAAAGTGACCATCTCTTGAGGAGAAGCTGTGGCAGCCCTGCAGGAAAGAAAAATCCAGAATATTGAAATGAATCGAATTTCCCCAATGGGAATATTTCTCAAAGACATCCAGTTCTTTTTTTTTTTAAAGTTACTTCAGGAATTGCAGAAATATGGGGAAATATAGGTAATAGGATTGTGAGTTTGTTAGTAGGATTCACTGGGTTAGGGATTTTATGACTGTATTGTGTTAGGGTGGTTCAGCCAAACTCATTGTACACATGTACTCTGGCAATAAAAGTTTGAACTGAACCTGGTAGTCCTCAACTTATGACCCCATTTGAGCACTGTGAAGCTGTATAGAAGTCTCAGGTGCTATTGCTATCTATAGGGTTATATTAATAGGTTAATACAGGATATGGGGTTTAAATGTTGCTTTGCCTTAGATTCAAGGTAGTAGCAAGGGGATATGAAAGTTTGCCTTGATGGAAGTAAATAACACTGCTCAAAAAAATAAAGGGAACACAAAAATAAGTCATCCTAGATCTGAATGAATGAAATATTTTCATTAAATACTTCGTTCATTACATAGTTGAATGTGCTGACAACAAAATCACACAAAAATTATCAATGGAAATCATATTTTGCAACCCATGGAGGTCTGGATTTGGAGTTACACTCAAAATTAAAGTGGAAAAAAACACTACAGGCTGATCCAACTTTGACGTAATGTCCTTAAAACAAGTCAAAATGAGGCTCAGTAGTGTGTGTGGCCTCCACGTGCCTGTATGACCTCCCTACAACACCTGGGCATGCTCCTGATGAGGTGGCGGATGGTCTCCTGAGGGATCTCCTCCCACCCCTGGACTAAAGCATCCCCCAACTCCTGGACAGTCTGTGGTGCAACATGGCGTTGGTGGATGGAGCGAGACATGATGTCCCAGATGTGCTCAATTGGATTCAGGTCTGGGGAACGGGCGGGCCAGTCCATAGCATCAGTGCCTTTATCTTACAGGAACTGCTGACACATTCCAGCCACATGAGGTCTAGAATTGTCGTGCATTAGGAGGAACCCAGGGCCAACCGCACCAGAATATGGTCTCACAAGGGGACTGAGGATCTCATCTTGGTACCTAATGGCAGTCAGGCTACCTCTGGCGAGCATATGGAGGGCTGTGCAGCCCCCTAAAGAAATGCCACCCCACACCATTACTAACCCACTGCCAGACCAGTCATGCTGGAGGATATTGCAGGCAGCAGAACCTTCTCCACGGCATCTCCAGACCCTGTCACATGTGCTCAGTGTGAACCCGCTTTCATCTGTGAAAAGCACAGGGCGCCAGTGGAGAATTTGCCAATCTTGGTTTGGCAAATGCCAAACGTCCTGCACGGTGTTGAGCTGTAAGCACAAACCCCACCTGTGGACGTCAGGCCCTCATACCACCCTCACAGTCTGTTTCTGACCGTTTGAGCAGCCACATGCACATTTGTGGTCCTCTGGAGGTCATTTTGCAGGGCTCTGGCAGTGCTCCTTCTGTCCCTCCTTGCACAAAGGCGGAGGTAGCAGTCCTGATGCTGGGTTGTTGCCCTCCTACGACCTCCTCCACGTGTCCTGATGTACTGGCCTGTCTCCTGGTAGCGCCTCCATGCTCTGGACACTATGCTGACAGACACAGCAAACCTTGCCACAGCTCACGTTGATGTGCTATCCTGGATGAGCTGCACTACCTGAGCCACTTGTGTGGATTGTAGACTCCGTCTCATGCTATCACTAGAGTGAAAGCACTGCCAGCATTCAAAAGTGACCAAACCATCAGCCGGAAAGCATAGGAAATGAGAAGTGGTCTGTGGTCACTTCCTGCAGAACCACTCCTTTATTGGGGATGTCTTGCTAACTGCCTATGCTTTCCACCTGTTGTCTATTCCATTTGCACAACAGCATGTGAAATTGATTATCAATAAGTGTTGCTACCGAAGTGGACAGTTTGATTTCACAGAAGTGTGATTGACTTGGAGTTACATTGTGTTGTTTAAGTGTTCCTTTTATTTTTTTTGAGCGGTGTAGCATATGCCAGAGCCCCTGTTACAAGGAAAAAAAATATTCAATCTATTTGAGATGCACTCTCTCAGCAGACTGTCTGCATCAGTGGTCGCCAGCTGGTGGGTTGTGAGAAAATTTTGGTGATCCGTAGAGAAATATCATCCCAGAGCACCCCCCCCCCCACAAAGCAATTTATCCAGGCTGCACAGGAACACAAGGCTGCACCGCCCACATGGCTCAGGGGAACCCTCCCCGCCCACTCACTCCTTACCTGGCAAACTTGCCTACTAAGTTGCTATTTTTCCTTTTTTTTTTCCCCCGACCATCAGCTGTTCTGCTGTGCCAGGAGATTTAGATTAGCTAGAAAGTTGGACATTATTGGATTAACCTTCCTTAGAACTGAAGGGATATTATTCAGTGGAGACTCAGGTAGCCAATGGAAGAAAGATAGATCTGTGATTCTGTGAGCAACTCAATTTGCCTGCCTGCTTTGCCTGCTTTGGGTAAAAGTTGCTCTTTTTTTAAATAAAAAAATCTAAATTTACATAAATATTTATAATATTTACATACAAGCCATGCCCAGCCAGTCACATGATCACCAAGCCACACCCACAGAACCGGTTAAGAAATTTGAATCCCTTCCCTCTCCCTTCCGCAACATCAGCAAGCCACCGTCAGTCAAAATTCGTATTAGCGGCCCCCAGGATTGCCTTGATATTGCACTAAGTTCATGAACTATACTAGAGAGGAGGAAATGAGAGGCATGATGTCAGGGTAGTCTTAAGTTGAATGAGGCAACGGTTGCCAAGCCATATGTTTCAGTTTTGTTTCGACCATTACAACAGTCACCCAGTTTCGTGAACACCAATTCTCATCCAATTGTTATTTGTTTATTTCTCATGTGCTCTTTTAAGTTTGAACTTAACTGTGTATTTTTTTAACTGTAATATTTAATGGCATCAAATAGTTTGATAACTGTGATTTCTTGTTTTGTTTTAGAGTCAAATGAAATAAACCCATAATGGATGAAAAAAAGCAAAGGAATATTTTGCATTTCTTTAGCAATATAAAAGATAATGTTACTAATGATAATAGTAACAACAATATGTGTACTTCACTTAACTGTGAGCTGATCAATGAATCAGAGCCTCCACAATCCTCATCAGGCACCATTAGGAAGAACATTCGAACTCGAGGTGGAGAGAAAAAAAAACTAAAAGTATCAAGAAAATATGATTCAAACTACTTGAAATTTGGATTTATTCAAGAACCTGGTAGTGAGCTGGATCCACGACCGCTTTGTGTTGTGTGTTCTGAGAGTTTAGTAAATGATGCCATGACACCTTTGAAACTCAAAAAACACTTCCAATTAAAGCACCCAGATTTAGCTAAGAAACCGCTTGAATATTTTCAAAGAATGCATGAAAATATGCAAAAGCAAATAATTCCTTTAACAAAAATGACTGTTGAAGATAAGTCCTTACTAAAGGCGTCTTATCTGACAGCACTTCAGATCGCAAAAAATAAAAAGTCGTATATGATTGCAGAAGAATTAATTAAGCCTTGCATGTTACAAGCCTGTGAAGAGGTTTTGGGAAAGCAGGCTGTCCAGAAACTGAAAATAATTCCTATGTCTGCTAACACTGACAAGCACAGAATTGAAGACATGGCTGAAGATATTGAAAATCAAGTTATAGAAATGGTGAAAAATTCACCATTTTATTCAATTCAACTTGATGAATCAACAGACATAAGTAACAAGGTTCTTCTCCTTTGTTTTGTGAGGGTTGAGTGTGAAGGAGAGTTACAGGAAGAACTACTTTGTTCACTCAACTTGCCGGGTAGAACAACTAGCTCTGAGATTTTTGAAGCACTTAATAGTTATTTCCTGGAACATGGAATTGAATGGAAAAAATGTATTGGGATATGTACAGACGGTGCCACAAATATGACTGGACATCTTTCAGAAATTGTTGCAAAGGTGAAAAATGTTGGTCACCCAGACATTTTGTCTACACACTGCATTATACATTGTGAACAACTTGTGGCAAAAAAAATGTCCCCAGAATTACACGAAGTATTATTAGATGTTATTAAAATTATAAATGAAATGCAACACAAAGCACTCAATTCTCGAATGTTTGAGGAACTTTTTGAAGAAATAGGTTCTGAGTGTACTCACCTTCACACTGAGGTGAGATGGCTGTTGAGGGGCAAAATACTAACCCGACTGTTTGCCCTACGCAAAGAAGTCAAATCATTTTTCCAGCAGCAAAATAATCTGAAATTTCAAAAACTCTTGTCCAATGATGAGTGGGTAGCCAAGCTTGCATACCTGGCAGATATTTTTTCGCAGTTAAGTGATCTAAACATATCTTTGCAAGGACAGCTTAAGGATATATTCACACTACGAGATAAAATGGATGCGTTTCAAAAGAAAATATTACTGTGGCAAATGCGGTTGGCTGAAGAAGATCTGCAGATGTTCTCAAATTTTGATGACTATATGAGAGAGAAAGATGTCAACCAGCAGGTGGTAACCATTGTTCAACAGCACTTGCAATCACTCACAGAATCTTTTGGTCATTATTACCCAAAGAAAGAAGATCCCAGACATGGCAATATGTGGATAGTAGATCCATTTGCAGCAAAAATTGAAGATTGCAATTTAAGCATGAATGAAAAAGAAAGTCTCATTGACCTATTATCCAATGACCATCTCAAAGCTAAATTCCAGTCACCCATATCAAAACCTCATTTTTGGCTCTCTGTAAAAAGTGAATACCCATTGCTGAGTGAAAAAGCAATGAAAATTTTGATTCAATTTTCAACGACATATTTATGTGAAAAGACATTTTCATCTCTCACAGCAATTAAAACTCAGTACAGTTCTTGGCTTGAAATAAAAATGGCTCTCCGTCTTGTAGTAACATCATTGGAGCCAAAAATCCATAAACTTATTTTAAACAAGCAGGAACAAATATCATACTAAAATGTGTAATACTTAAATAAGCTTCAATTGTTTTGTAATAATTAACTTTAATAATTTTGTTACAATTAAACAACCTTTAAAGATTTTGTTATGATTAAATAAGCATTTACTATTTTGTCATAAATAAGCATTTATAATTTTATATTAAATAGGTGCATTTCATATTAATAAAATGGAAGTTCTCTGATCATTATTTTACAAATGTATCTTTTTAAAACAATCATTAGTGATCCACAGGATTTAAAATTATGAATTTAGTGGTGTGAAAGATTGGCAACCACTGACGTTGAGGACTCCAATCCATCTTAGCATATATTATTTACTCTATCTGAGCTGGAGGCAGATGTTGGTTCCACCAGAAGAAAAAGATGTCTCAACAATTTGTACAGAAAAAATAATAACCTTTATTGTCATTTTTTTATTGTGAGCACAGTGGCATACATTAAAAATGAAATTCTGTTGCCTCATCTCAAAAGAAGGTATATATCTACCTATACACATAACATACATATACACATAACATATAGAGAGAGGGGATGGGGAGCGCAAAATTATCATACTTCCAGCAGATAAAGGTAATGCCACAGTACTAATGAAAAAAAAAGACTACAAAATAAAACTGGCAGACCTACTACAAAACTCTACATACCCATAAACACTGACCCAACCACATATCTAGAAAAAATAACCAAGAAGAAAATCATAACCAGCAACATTAGCAAAGAGATCCAACAGAAGATCATCCCAAGAGAAAAATCTTCCAGATGCCCCAAATTATACGGCCTCCCCAAAATACACAAAGAAGGCATACCTCTTAAGACCCACAGCTCCATAGGAGCACCACTACAAAATCTGGCCAAATACCTAGCAAAACAGCTACAGCCCCATGCTGAAGCAGCAGCTTCACATGTACAAAACACCTACCGCTTCTTAGAAATGATCAAAAATCTACACGTGGAACAAAGAGACCTGCTAGTAAGTTTTGATGTGGTTTCACTATTCACCCAAGTCCCAGTGAAAGAAACCCTACAAATCATCAAAAACAAATACAAACCACCCAAGCACCTCATGGAACTAACAGAACACTGCTTAACCAACACATATTTCATATACAAAGGACAAAGATACAAGCAGATCGAAGGAGCCCCCATGAGATCACCACTGTCACCTGTTATTGCAAATCTGTTCATGGAAGAATTTGAAACCAGAGCCCTGGCAAATGCCACTCACAAATCCAAACTATGGCTAAGATACATTGATGACACATTTGTTATTTGGCCCCATGGAAAAGAAAACCCAAATAATTTCCTAACACAACAATACACCCCCCAAAATCAAATTCACCATGGAAACGGAAACAAACTACCATTCCTAGATCTACTAATCTACAAAAAACATGGCACACTAGGACACACCATATACCAGAAGAAAACACACATCAACTGCTACCTAAACGCTCAATACCACCACCACCCAGCACAAATAAACTCCTTAGCCAAAACACTAATTACCAGAACCAAACGCCTGGCAGACAAGGACTGTGAGGCCAAGGAGTTCCACCCCCTGTGTGGCCCCCCCCACCCCCCGCCGGGCCACAGCTGCTGCCCCTTCCCCCCCCCCCCAAACCCCCCACCCCCCCCAAGCAGCGCCCTTAGGCCACCTGGCGCTTGCTCACAACAGGGGGCGGGCGCCGGAAAGGGGGCAGAAGTCAACAACAAGCAGACCGGTTGCAAAGTAGCACCCCCCCCCGCCATGGAAAAGGCGCAGGTTTGGCAAAAAAACGGGGTTTACCAGAGCAGCGGAGTACCCATTTGGGCACAAGACCTACGCAAGAAAAGAGAAGCCAGGCCCGGGTCACAGGCGCCCACACAGGTTTATCATCCAGGGGTTGCGGCGGGAGCGGAGGCAAATATAAACCGCACCCGGGCCGAGGTGGGTGGGTGCGTCTCAAACCCGCCCAGGCGGGAGGCATTAGGGAGCAAAAGAAGGAGGAAAAATAAAGTACTGTTGCACTCATGCTCTGGTTCAGCCTCTCATTGCTCAAACTTAACAGCACACATAAAGACTGAACTATAAACCCTGACCAAAATACTGATAGCTAATGGCTTCCACAAAAACAAAATCACGGACCTGATCCACAAAAACACACTGAAATACAATAGAGACCCAGAAAATGAACAAACCTATGGAACAGCTGTCCTGCCCTACATAAGAGGAACAAAAGACAAAATCAGCAAAATACTATGCAGGCATCACATCAAGACTGCCTTCAAAATGGACAAAAAAATAGCAGCCATCCTAAGAAACCCCAAAGACCGAGAAAACCAAGGCATATATGAAGTACCCTGCACATCATGCCCTGCCATACATAGGACAAACCAGCAGAAGGATAAGTACCCTCCTTGAAGAACATGAGAATGCAATAAAAAAGCTGGAACACACTTCCTCACTAGTCCAACATACGAAAGCCACAGGTCATAGCATTGACTTCAATGGCACCAAAACCCTAGCTACTATAGAAAACCCAGGCTACAGAATCATCAGAGAAACCATAGAAATTGATAAAAGACCTAATAGTATGAATAGAATAGATGACTCCACCAGACTATCAATCATCTAGAAGCCTGCACTCACAAACAAAAAAATCTCTATACCATAATCCAGGCAAGCACCTGGACACAAACAAACCCCTCCTAATACCTCCAGCCCAAACACACCCCAGCCAGCTACCCCAATAACACCTAGCTTCCTAATAAATATCGGCCATTTACAAGAAACCAAGCTGCACTAAGAAACCCCAATGCACAAAACACAACGTTGCCAACCAATCAAGAACACAGCAACTCGAAGACCAATAAAAACTGACCTAGACTCCCAGCCAATCAAGATGAGGAAAAAGCCATTCAAATAAAGCAGAAAGCCAGCACCAAATTCAAACAAAAAATGGCTGCTAAGCCTGACACACAAGATTAAAAAGAACCCAATAAACAAGCCTGAGGATGGCAGATGAGATTCTGCTGAAACGGTACTATTAAAAAAGCACAAATATTAAGACATGAGAAAATACCTGAAGAAACCTAAATACCATACATATAAATTCCCGCGAAAACATAAGAAAACACACACACGTGTATGTATGTATTTATATACACTGCTCAAAAAAATAAAGGGAACACTTAAACAACACAATGTAACTCCAAGTCAATTACACTTCTGTGAAATCAAACTGTCCACTTAGATAGCAACACAAACAGATCCCCTGATACCTCCAGCTCAAACACACCCCAACCAGGCACCCAGATGAAACTTAGCTTCCTAACAAATGATAGCCGTCCATTTACTTGGAGCCAAGCTGCACTAAAAGCCTCCAATACAGGAACACAATGTTGCCAGGCAATCAAGACACAAAAAAGCCACAAAACAGACAGAAGATATTAGAAACACCAATCAAGCAGAACACAGCAAACTCCCAGACCAATAAACACAGACCAAGACTCCCAACCAATCAGGATGAAGAAAAAACCATTCTGGCACAGCAGTAGGCTAGCCCCAAATTTAAAACTGAAACAACTGTAAAAGTCTGACTCACAGACGAACACAATACAGAAACCTGATGATGGCAGATGAGATTCTGCCGAAATGTTGCTACAACTTTAAAAGCACAACTATAATGACGTGGGAAAATACCCGAACAAAGCTGAATACCATACATGTGTGTGTGTGTGTGTGTGTGTGTGTGTGTGTGTGTGTGTATACATGTGTGTGTGTGTATGTATATGTACATACACTGATCTCTTGTCTATTTTGCATACATAAGGGAAAGAGGAAACTTAAATATTCACAAGGTTGATACTATATGGAACAAAACTGACAATCCAGATGTTCTGCTTCAGACAAGTCTCCAGAAGGCAACAAGGATAAAAAATGTGAAGAGGATATATAGCGTCCCAGACAGTACTGCTGACCTGTACCATCATCCTCTGGGTCAGACAAAGGGGACAGAAGGATAGTTCTTTTTTTGCAGCTATTAATATCTGGGGAAGTATTGAATAAAATCCTTTTAAGATTGAAGCTACTTATGTAATCCTCTTGTCAGGTGACTTACATGTTTGATTATGCTGGGAAAGCCCTATAAATGGTATCCCTGGGCAGGGATTTAGTTGATTCCTCCTTGCCTTTGAACCTTATGCATCCACATAGATGAAAATTCCCTGCATTGGAAGAACAGTGAAGAAGAAAGGGAAATTTGAAGTTTTCCCCTGGCAAAGGAGGCATTGTCATGTACCACCAACAGTCTGTCCACTCCATAAATGGGGATAGATAATGTTTTCAGAAAACAAAATTTTTCCGTAAGAGGAGCTCTAAAAGCAAGGAATTGAGGGATTGAAAGAATTCAAGAAAAAAGTTACTGACAGGCTGACTCTGTAAAACGGCTTAGAGGGTGCTGCAAAGCACTATATAAGCAGTAAGTGCTAATATTATTGCTAATTAAGAATTATTTTTATAATCTCACCTGATGACTTCGCTTCTTCATCTGCTTCATGCCGCCTTCCGCCAGGGTGATTTCCTGGGAGCTAGTCTTTGCTCTACCTTGCCATACTTGGCCCTCGAACTCAGGGCAGGATGGCCACGGACCGCTGCAGGATTATCAAATCCAACACCTGATGTTTTGTGTGGCCTTGGCTCAGCCACTGATCATAAAGATGGTGGAGTTGACTGCATATTTCTTGGGAGTCCCTCTATCCCCTCGTAACAGTTCTCTGAAAGGGCAACGATGGACAATGCAATGTGTGGCTGCTGCTTTCAGAATGTCCTGCCGGGTTCATAGTGCTTGCCCAACCAAAGGCTCTTCTGAATCTGCAAACCAACTTTCATTGATGGGAGCAGAGTAGAACGTGCATCCCATGGCATGAGATTGTAAGCAAAAATTTTATTTTGCGGAAAAAGTGGCACACGAAGATCTCTCTCAAAGCGTTTATCCCACCAGTGTCCACCGGTGGGTTTCATAGAGCAGGGGTCACGAACCTTTTGTAGCTCAGGTACGACCAAACTCATAATTTTAAATCCTGCAGACCACTAATATGAACGTTGAGTGACAGTGGTGCGCTGACATTGATGGGAGAGAGAGAGAGATCCGATCTAACCTTGGAGGGCTGGTGGTGATATCCTCCCCGCCCCTCTCTTTGTCTCTCTCTCTCTCACACACACACAGGTCCCTCAGACGCCCCCACCCCCTTCAAGGCAGCCACATTCCTAACCTCTTTTCAGCTCCGTTATCAGGGAGAGAGAGAGGATATCCTGCGATCCCAAATAAAGAACAATAGATCAGTAGGAAAATGGGGTGTGGGGTTTTCCTGCAGACTTTGGGGGATTTTCCCAGGGTCTCTGCGGAAAAACAGAAGCAGCTTGGATTAATTACTTTGGGGGGTGCTTTGGGGGTGACATTTCTCTGTGGACCACCAAAATTTTCTCGCAGATCACCAGCGGTCCCTGGCCCACTGGTTGGTGATTACTGTCATAGAGCATTTCCTATAGTTTACAAGTCAGAGTCAGAAGGTATTTCCTCATCTCCCTTTACAGTAATCCCTTCCTGTTTTACGCTGTAGAAAGTTAGCACCCAGCCCTCTCCTAGAAGAATGAAATATTCTAGAAAATATTAAAAGGGCAGAATATTACATTTCCCTGGATGAGAAGGAAGCATATCTTTAAAGCAGTTTCCTGCAGCTTCCTGCCCCCCTTCAGCTCCAGGTTGATGGGATTAAGACATGGCCCTCAGGAAATGATAGGCATGATATGGCACCTGGGCAGATTGCATTAGTCAGCAGGATTCAACCACAAACTTAGCACACAGACAACCTACAAAGCTAGCTATGACCTCTGACAGCAACCAATCAGGATACTCTTCCTGTGCCCCAGGAAGTTCAAACCCAGAGAGGGCATAAAACCCAGGGTCTCTCAGTGTCTCTTCCCTTTTCTCTCAGGAGCTCCAAGGCAGGTGGTCGTGTTCGTCAATAAACCTTCTTTCCAAGCAACTTCCATGAATCCAGTGTCTTTTTCCCATTTGGAACGGAACCCAGAAGGATATTTCTTCCAACACTTTCTTGCCACAGTTGTTAAGTGAATAACAGCAGTTAGTAATAAAGTTAAGTGAATCTAGTTTCCCCATTGATTTTGCTTGTCAGGTGTTCTGACCCAAACCATGTTCCAAGGAAACAAACATGAAACAGAGGTAACAGCAAAACCTTTTTAATGATTCTTTACAAAGTCCTTCATGGTTAAAAGGCTGTTTCAAATTAATTATCTCTGATAAGAACAAGCCTTGCCAAGGTTGTGCAAAGCTGCCAAGAACACTAGATAAAAGTTACTAAGAAATATTTCAAACACAAAGAGTCTCCAAACACCAACCAAGACATTCCGAACATCCACAAGGTTTTAGTGCAAAAACTTCATTGCTTCCTGCAAAGAACTCCAGTTTCTCAGCTGGCTTTTATCTCTTGAGGGAAGGGCCATTACCTTGCAGCCTTACTCCCAAGTCGCCCATGCTGATGCAGCTGCTCTTTCCTTCGAGCAATCTGCATGCACGCGCACTGGGCACAGGCTCCTGGAGGACCTCTTCATCACTGCCGCCAGCCTCCACAATCTCCAAAGGCAGCACTCCACTCCCTGATGGTCCTGGCCCCATCCCTGCATCACACACAGGCCCCTCATCTGTGTCCTTGCTCTCCGAGACCTCAGCCATCCGCACCTGCTGTCGGCAAACCACAACACCAGGTCACAAAAAGTGATCATATGACCTCAGGACACTACACCTGGCATAAATATATGCCAGTTGTCAAGCAACCAAAATTTGATCACATGACCATAGGGATGTTGTAATGTTTGTTTGAAAAACAGTCAAAATCACTTTTTTCAGTGCCATTGTAAACATGATCACTAAATGAATGATTGTAACTTGAGAACTACCTGTAAATCCTGATTCTCATGGCAACACGAAGCCACAATGGAATTTACTAATATGTGGTTTTGTATCGTATAAGAACGCATCCAGTAATGCCTTACTTGGTAATCATGCTTAAAGGAACTCAGGGCACGGAGAAATTCTGAAGAATATTTACCAAAATCAACATTTAACATTTAAGGTAGAACAACAGAGTTGGAAGGGACCTTCTATCTAATCTAACACCTGCCCAAGCAGGAAACCCTATACCATCTCAGACAAATGGTTGTCTAATCTTCTTGAAAATCTCCAATGTTGGAGCACCCACAACCTCTGGAGGTAAGCCGTTCCACTGATTGAATTGTTCTGTCAGATAATGTCTCCTTATTTCTAAGGAGGGTCTCCCCTTATGTTTCCATCCGTTACTACTACTTCTACCCTCAGGTTGAACCCCCTTTTCTTTATGGAGAGGGTTAGGGCAATTGAGAAAATGCGGATGTTGGCAAAGAACCTGTCTCGCCTAAAGTGAACCCGACATCGCAGGACTCTGAAACTTCCCACTTCAACTGCTTTTGTGATATTTGGAATATTCTGGAAGGAGAAGGTTTGAAGGGGTGGAGCTAACAGTTACTCCCTTCTTGTGGAGAACATATAATGTAGAAAAACAATGCTGTACTTCTAGTAAAACAGTCCAGTAATCCCATATGACTCTCCCCAAGAGGACTTTTCCAGTTTTTGTACTGAAGATACTAAGAAACAGTTTTATTGAGGAACATCCCCTGATCTGAGGGGATAAAAGATGGTAGCTGTGGCATCCAGTGTGTAAAGATGTAGGAGAGCAAACAGGAGATCTTGAAGGAGGAAACAAAAAATACTGAAGGAAATCATGTTGCCAAATGAAAAAAATGCCAAATAACCAAGTTTGAAAACAAAATTTCCCTCAGGAAACAGAAAACCGAAGAAATTGAGATGGCAATTTCCCCTCAGTGAGCAAAATATAGGAGCAGTTTAATTAAGTAATTTGATAAGAAACATCCATATGAGGGGAAATACAGTTAAAAATGAACTTCATAAAGTATGAAATTAAGACAAGATTAAACCGAAAGATATATTTTTTAAAGAGTCCTAGACCATCTACACAAAATGCATCCATGTTTTCTTCGAAATAACCACAAATGGGTGCGTGGCAAATTTGATTTCCATTGCGGAGAACTGAACTATATACCTTTCTTAGTTTCCAGAAAGTTTACTATGAAAGCAAAACTAAACGGATACTTCTGAAAGCAAGATAGAACCCAGTGTAAATAAATCTCAATGGAAGACCAAAGAAGCCACCGTATTGACCAGGGATAGTCAACATTTTTATACCTACCGCCCACTTTTGTACCTGTTAGTAGTAAAGTTTTCTCTAACCACCCAGTAATGGTGATTTATAAAGTAGGGGACAAAACCCCTACCGCCCACCATGAAAACTGGACCACCCACTAGTGGGCGGTAGGTACCAGGTTGACTACCATTGGTATTGACTGAAGAGATTGATGACAATCATAGCATTTTCTTATGTTACGAAGTGCTTTGCTGTCAGAAAGACCTACTTTGTTCTGTTCTTGATCTCCTTCACTGGATCCTCAGACCCTAATACCTTGTGAGGCTTTTTTATGTCACTTTTTTTTTCAGAGGTTTTATATATCTCAATCAGGTTCCATGCCCTGCTGCCTTTTTCTAATTATTTCTTTTAACATTCTCAAACATTTCATCCCTTTTCAGAGGGGTTCAAGACTCAATCACTCCTACAGTGCTCGACTGGACGGGGCGTTGGTTCTTACCTGATACGCTTCTTTTCATGGAGCTGTCGAGAGCGTCCAGGTTGGGAGGAGCTCCAGTCTCGGCTCTCACAGGCTGAGCTTGAAATTGAGGAACGCCCCTCACCATCACGTGGTCCTCGGGCGCTCCCCAGGTTTTTGCGCAGACGAGAAGGAAGGTCCTGTTCTCATCACACTCAGGAAAAAAAAAATATTAGATTGCTCGGTTGAACAGCCAGGTTTCCCACCAGACGGCCTACGGGTGGGGCTGGACGCTCTCGACAGCTCCATGAAAAGAAGCGTATCAGGTAAGAACCAACGCCCCTTTTCCATAGAGCTGTCTCGAGCGTCCAGGTTGGGACATACCAAAGCTTGGCTAGTCCTGCGGGTGGGGCCCCGTCTGGTATAGAATCTCTCCTGGGACCCTGAAGACCCGCTGGAAGGCATGCCCAACAGGAGGAACCCCTGGAGGTTGGAATGTCTCAACAAGGGGCCTAAAGAGGAGGTGGAGCTGTCCAGAAGGCAGTCCCGCCAAAGAGGCCAACAGATGTGCACTGGAACCGTGATTCAAGAGACTGGGAAGATCGACCCGTGTTGGGAATTCCCCTGGGAGAACTCTGGGACAGAGAGGAGGAGGGGAGGCGCAGAGGAGCCCTAAAACTAGAGACCGGGGGAACACGGCAATGGGCTACCTCCATGACCCGGAGAGAAGGAGGGGCCCCTCTGCTAGGATCAGGAAGGCCCCGGGGAACCAATTGCCTGGACGTAGCGAGTTCCCGGAACAGCGGCCTGTCCTGGGGGGAGCCAGGTTCGGTTCCGCCCAACGGCGAGGCGGACGACTTTGCTCAAGGACCCAGCTGGCCGAGGGCCGCCTTGTCTGGGGATAAAAGTAGTAGTGAAGGCTAGAGATCTGTGTGAGGACCGGGAGCGCAAGGAGGGACCCCAGCTAGCATTGGATGGGGGTAGATGTGTTGCCGACCAGTTGCCCAGGGCAGGGTGAGGAGGACAAGAGTGCTCCTGGGGTAGGAGCCTGTTGCAAGCAGGGGTTAAAGGTCGGAGTAGAGATTGGCCTTCTCGCACTCCTTCCTCTCTCCTTTTTTTTTTTTTTTTTTAAAAGCAAGCGCCTGGGGACGACTGCATTATCGGGAACGACGGAACGAACCTCTCCCGGATCCCCGGGAGGGCTTCCTGGAAGAGTTACCTCCGGACCCATCCGGCTCTGCTCGGTAGGGAGATCTGTAGGGAGAGGATCGGTAGTATCTGGAAAAGGAGGAGGAATGGGAAGAACCCTGGCGAGGAGAGGGAGAGGAACCTCTGAAGTCAGACCTCCTAGAGAGGAAGGGAGGTACTTGCGCTTGTTCCAGGTCTCGGCCAGGAATGGGTCGAGAACCGGTCCAAATAGCTTCCCCCCAGAGATGGGGGCTGATGCTAGCTTAGCCTTGTTTTTAACGTCCACTTGCCAGTGGCAGAGCCAGAGTAGACGGCGGGCGGTGACCTGGGACGAAATGGCCCTGGTGGAGAACTTTGCCGCCTGGAAGGTGGCGTCTGCCAAGAACTCGGCCGCGGCCAGGATCTTGGCAATGTCCTGGTGCGCCCTGAGATTGGCTGCGGGAACATGCTGCTTGAGCTGCTGGAGCCACTTGATGGAAGACCTGGTGAAAAAGACGCGGCAGTGGAAGCCCTGACTGCCCAGGCGTCAGAGAGGTGAGCGCGCACAGGGCCAGTTCAGCTCGCTTGTCCTCGGGCTGGAGAGCATCGAGTGAGTCGCTGGGGGTAGAGCGGGAAGCCAGGCCTACCACGGGCTGGATCCACGGGAGAGGATCGAGCAAGGTGGAGAACTGCGGTTCCAGGTTAAAAACCGCTTGTCCTGGGCGTTGGGGGAGGGGGCCCCGAGGAGGCCAGCTGCCTAGAGACCATGTCTGAGAATATGGGCGGGACAGGGATCACCTCAGTTTCCACCACGGGCTGAGAGAAGAGAGAGTCGGGAGGAACCCCTGCCGCCGCTGGGTTGGGTGGGGAGGGGGTTCAGGCCGAGGTAGTCCTGGCTTTGAACAGGAGGGACCTAAATAGGTGCGGTTTAAAGAGCCCTAAAACGCGGGCTGGCCTGGAGAGAGGCCCTCGTCATCCGACATGTCCCCCTCTAGGGGGCCTGTTCCCGAAAAGAGTTCGCTGCCTATGAGGGACCCCATGTCAAGGTCCTGCTCGTCCCCAAAGAGGGAAGGGTCCCCGGGTTCTCGGGCCTCCATCCCCTCCATCTCCAAAGGTAAGGTTAAGTCCCCTTGGGGAGTTGCCTGACCATGCGAGGCCGCTGATCCTAGGGCCTCGGGGGTCGCAGGCCGAGGAGCCAGACCGGCCAGCTGCTGCATCTGTTGCGCTACCCTTTGCCGGATGGCCAGCTCCATAGCCTGCATCAGGTTTTCGGGTATTTCCGCCATGGGGGGTGGGTGAGACTCCTCCGGGCGCAGTTCTACAGCAGTGGTGGGCAAGGTGACCTCAGGGACCTGTCCAGGCTGTGGGGAAGAAGCAGAAGCAGGAGAGGAGGGGAGAGGAGGATGGGTGGAGGTTGATGGAGCGGAAGGGTCCCGGGGCACAGAGCTTGACTCATGAGAGCGTCTGTCAATCTCCCTTTCGAGGGCCCTGTGTCGCCTGAGGGCATCCCTTTGGGAAGCTTTGGATGGTTCCTGTGCCTGTTTGCGCAGGTGGTGGGATTTAGCCTTGGCCTTCAGAGAAGTGCCACGAGAGGTATTGTCGTCTGCCATCTGGAGAGGAGAGAAGAAAAAAAGGGAAAAAATTTTCTGGTTAATGCGAGGCGGTTAACGGGTCTGGGTACCGCCTAAGCAGAGGCTGGAACTCCCAGTGCTCGTATCGCACCCCCTTTTTTGTCAAGGCAACCGAAATGTTCTGCAACGTGTTGGGAAGTAGGGCCTAGCCCGGGGGCCAATCAGCCAGAATAAATGCCAAGCTGTCCCTGCCGGGCGAACCGGGGAAGGGACATGGCAAGCAACTAACTCCTTAGTTGGGGAGAGACTATGAGCCAGAGATTCTTGTGTCTAGGGAAGACCAAAGCAGGACTGCAAGGTATTTGAGCAGTCCCAGGATCTGCCCAGGAGTCAGGGAAACAATGCGGCCTACTGGTAGGCCTCTGATAAAAACCAATGACCCTGGGGCCGCAGGCAGAAGGGAATAATGTAAGCTGAAACCAGGTCTGGATGCGGCCTACGTGGAGGCCGGGAATCCCAGCGCACGTTCCACGCCCCCCTTTTAGTCAAAAAAATTTTTTCTGTTTAAAATAGAGGTTTGGTACGAACCAGGGCCTAGCCCAGAGACCAATCAGCCAGAAGGTGAACGCCAGGCAGCTACCCCTGCCGGACGGACCGGGGAAGGGGTGGGGGGGGCAGAGCTGCTACTTCGCCTGCTGGGGAAAAGCTGCAGGGCCAACGGGCCCTATTTCTGCAGGAGGCCTGTCGGTAGAATGAAAGACAGGCTGAGACGTGGGAGTCCCAGGCTGCCTAATGGTCAGTTAAGGCTGCGGCCTGTAAAAGGGCCTCTAGTAATGGCGGACGGCCATGCGGCCACTCACAAGATGGCGGCCGTTCCGGGGCACGCCCAAGATGGCGGACGCCACAGGGGGCCCAAGATGGAGGCCGCAAGTAACGGAGGCAGCCCCAGCGGCGGTAAACTCCCAGGGAAAAGTAGAGAAATCGACCCTTTGGGAGAACCAGGGAAGCGTTCCCTGGGCTAGATGGCGTTCGCGGGGGGGAACGGCGGCTAAAACGAGGAGAGGCAGGCAGAAACGAAGCGGCCTCGCGCGGAGCGATTAGGCGGCAAACGAAGCGGTGGGGGGGGGGGCAGCGCTCGAAGCGCTCGTTTTCTCCCCTTAAGGAAACAGTTCGGATGTTAAAAACACTCCCTGGGGAGTTCAAACCTGAGGTCCTGCGCTGCCTGCCGGTGATCCACTAGAAAGCGATGAGAAGAAGAGGCCTAGAATGCTGAACGACCGGAGCAAGAGAAAAACAGCCTGTTTGCCACGAGGCTGAGCAAAAAACTGGGGAGCGCCCGAGGACCACGTGATGGTGAGGGGCGTTCCTCAATTTCAAGCTCAGCCTGTGAGAGCCGAGACTGGAGCTCCTCCCAACCTGGACGCTCGAGACAGCTCAATGGAAAATTTTGTGTTCCATTTCTTCAATCTCAAAAATATCTGTGGTTTCCTCACTTACAGTATTCGTTCCCTTTTCATTATATCCTTCACTCTTTGCATTCCATGTAGGAGTTTCATCCCATTTTGTATTGGCTCATATTCACCTCCATGCATTGAAATGTAACATTCTGCTTATTTACTGTATACTTTGTCCATCTTTAGAGACCCTGAAATTGATCATATAACTTTATCCCTGTATTTGCATTCAATATCTATCTTTCATACCCTTACCTGCCCCACCATTTACTTGACATCATGTTATTTGGGGGGCGGGGAATAAGGTTGCCCCTTCTCCCCCATTCATTTAAGTTTCTCAGATCAGGCTTTCACAGCACCATTCAGACGTTCAATCCTAATTCTTGGGAGAGGTAGCATATTACTAAAATAAACAAGAATATTTGTGGCTCTGGGCTGAAATGAGGGATCCTTGATGCTTTTGAGCTTGGTTGTTTTCTTGCAAATGGTTCATTACCCAAACTAGGTAACATCATCAGTGCTAGTCTGCACGAAAACAACCAAGCTTGGAGTGGACCAAGGTAGAATATTATTGCCTGTATGCATGTCACAACTGAAGACTCAAAACTATATTGTACATTTATCAACTTGGTTACCACTTCAATCACCTAAGTAAAGTAGGTGAGATCAATAACTTCCTACTACTGATATGTAGTCTGTTGTTTGTATCCAGTATTATTTCTCTTTCTAATCCATATCTTTCAACCTAGGGTTATAGTTTTACATGAAACTCTTTCCACCCTGTATTCTTAATAATGCCCTTTATGGCAAGCTGATCATTTTGAGTATACTGTAGCTCTTTTAATATTTTTATAGGACTCCCTCCTATGGGAATTCTTTATGAGACATAAGAGTACTGGAGAAAATACTTGATCAAATCCCTAATATTTCATTATGAAACCTTTATTATGAGAATTCTGAGGGCCTCAATTTATTACTTTACAAATTCAGAGTATACAGTAGCATTGATACCCAAAGCAAATGACTGATAGGAGTTGCCCTTTCACAAACGGATGGCAACGCAGAAATGACCAAATTCAAAGGAAAACAAAATTAACCACAAAGCCAGGTGGTTAAATCGTTCACCCAAACAATTTCTGTCTTATCACAATATTTACCATCAATATCTAGTTGAATTGACATTTTTTCTGGAAAAGTAGAATGATACATCGAACTGAGCTATAACTATATATATATATATATATATATTTTAAATTTGATCATTAAACTTGATAATTTGAAACCAAAGAAAACTGTAGAATGGGCTGGAGAATGAGGACAAATGGAAGGAAATTAAAAGCGATATGATGCAAGCAAGGAAAAAACTGAAAGAGGAAAGCAAGATTAAATTTTAAGCTGCAGAATGTGATCAGTTTGTCAGTAAGGTCTTCCTTGATTCACTGACTTTTTAAAGCGTGTAAGCCAAAAGTTGAGTTGTAAAGGAATTCCTCTTTCAATTTTCACTTGAAAGCACTCATGGTGTTCCATTTGCCTCAGTCATTGCAACAGAAAGAATAAGACAGTGCAGTCCAATAATTTTAATTCTTCCTTGATCAACTTTCCCATCCTCCACAGCATTTTAAATCATGTACACCACCCAGAATTCTTTACCAACAGTAGTAAGTAAGATTTACAAAGGCTTATTTGGGGAAAGCTGCATTTGAAAAACTTGCCTCACAAGCAAAAATCAAACAGGGTGTTTTTTAAAAAAAAGATAATTCCACATTTCTCTTCTAGAGCTTTGGGAACTTGAATTAAAAGCAAGTCTTGGACAAAAATAAGCAGGCAGCACAACACTGATATATTAAAAATGACTGTGTAAAGCAGGGGACTGTGGCCTGTTTAGAACCGGGATAAACAAGTGGTGAGATGCGTGCTGAGCTTCATTCATGCGAGTGGCAGGCAGTTGCGCTCACATGTATAACTCTACTTGCATGAGTGGCAGGCACCTGTGCTTGACTGCAAAGCTCCACTTGCACAAATGGAGGAGCTGTGTGCATGCCTGCCACTTGCATGGAATTATACCCTTTTACCACCCCCACCCCGCAATGCTGGGCAAAGATGAAAAAGTTGGGGACCACTGCTGTAAAGTCACAATAAAGGTAAAGGTTCCCATCACACATACGTGCTAGTAGTTTCCGGCTCTTGGGGGGGCTCATCTCCATTACAAAGCCGAAGAGCCAGCGCTGTCTGAAGACGTCTCCGTGGTCATGGGGTCAGCATGACTAAATGCCAAAGGCGCACCGAACGCTGTTACCTTCCCACCAAAGTGGTCCCTATTTTTCTACTTGCATTTTTTAACATGCTTTCGAACTGCTAGGTTGGCAGAAGCTGGGACAAGTAACGGGAGCTCACTCCGTTACGCGATTCTAGGGATTCGAACTGCCGAACTTTCCAATCGACAAGCTCAGCGTCACAATATGGAGATATTAAAAAACATGGGAGATTTTTTAAAAACCCACCACTGCCCAACAAATCAGATATAGTTTTAACTATAATGATGGGGATTTTTTTGGCCAAAGTTAATTTGAGGTCACTAGTTATTCAATTAAAAACACAAATACATGTACTGGAAGGAATTTTCTGCCACATTTTGAGCAAAGAATCCTGGCCTACCATGTTGAATCCTTCTTAGCAACAGATCGGCCAAATAAAAATTGATCCTTGATTATTTACATAACTTTCCACTGAATTCATGGAATCTCTTAAAATGAAGCATTGGGCAATCACTGGAAATCTTCCCACCTTCCAGTCCATATTATAGTTTAATATGGTTCTTCCCCATCTACGCTCTACAATTTAATACGATTCTCCCCTATCTACATTCCCTGATGTGATGCAAGACTTTTGCTAGGAGTGAAGGTTATTGTGAGATACGGGACTGTTTGCATCGATTTTCACTTCCGGGAATTGCGCGATGCTATTTTAAGCTGAGATACTTCTGTGCATAAAATATGTAGCTGTCCTCTGCTGGAATTCAACCTTTTAAGACTATCAGTGAGATTCACTGCCAAGACTAAGCGCTTTTACAAGACTTAGTTGACTTCTTATTTTGAGGCAAGTAGAAAGAGCTGTAGGAGATATTGAAAATTTATCTTAAATCAGGTCTGTCAAACTGGTTTTCTTTGAGGGCTGGATCAGCATTGTAGTTCTCCACTGGCCAGGGGAGATGGAACAGGTGCCTCCTGCAGCACCCTGCCAGCCAAAACTGGGCACCGGTGTGTGTGTGTGTGCGCGCGCATTCCCCCACCATGCCCTGTTTTCGGTCTGGATGGTCTCCTGCACTTTGATGGCCAAAATGAGGCATGGGGGAGCCGACATGTGCCCCCTGAACCCTGTTTTGGCTGCCAGAGGCAGCGCGGACCACTCCTTTGTTATTTTAGGCCAACCCCATGAGCCAGATTTAAGCACCCCGTGGGCCGAATCTGTCCGACGGGCCTTGAGTTTGACACCCCAATCTAGATGGTAATTGTGGCCATGTGATCTAAACTCTATGGTGTTTTTTTTAAAATGCGATTCCTGTTCAGCACAGGTTAAAAGGGACAGGCATTCAATCACATGGCCACGGTCCTCATTTTGTCATTTTTAAACTCCAACTTCTAAACACCCCTGGATAGATGTGAAAGGCAGGATCCCACATCCAACAATATCCATCCCGCCCGATCTTACAGGCTGCACGTTGCACTTTAAACTCAGTCCTTGGGCGCATTAGACAGTTCTTCCCCTGCATGAACCCGCTGATGCAGTTTAAAGTCTGAACTGTTACTGAATCGTTTGGCACACAGGGAACATCGAAACGGTTTGCTTCCCGTGTGGATTTTTTGATGCGCTTTCAGGTTCATGCTGTACCGGAATGTCAGCCCACAGTCAGGACATTTATACGGTTTCTCCCCCGTGTGAATTCTTTGATGGGTCTTCATATTCACGCTGTGAGTGAAGCTCTTCCCGCATTCCGAACACTTGTAGGGTTTCTCTCCCGTGTGGGTTTTTTGATGTGTTTTCAGATTCATGTTGTAGCTGAAAGTCATTCCGCATTCGGCACATTTATACGGCTTCTCCCCCGTGTGGATTCGCTGGTGCGATTTCAGGTTCATGTTGTAGCGGAAATTCTTCCCACACTCGGAGCATTTGTATGGCTTCTCCCCCGTGTGCATCTTTTGATGTGACTTCAGGTTTGTGAAGTTCTTTCCGCACTCTAAGCACTTATAGGTTTTATCTCCTGAATGGGCTCTCTGTGGTTTAGGAAGGCTTACCCGCTCACTTAAGCCACCTCCAAACTCAAGGGATTTCGGAGGTTTTTCTCTACTGTGGCTCGTATTTTTCATTTCTTCGTTACAATCTTCTAGTTTTGGAATTTGAGAGAAGTCAGCCTCTTCAAAATGGACAGCTTTCTGTCCCCATTTCTGTTTTTCTTCAGACTTCAGTTTATCCTGTTTACTGCTTTTTCCATCATCTGAATGAAATCAATAAGAAGAATCAGAGAAAACTTTACTCTCAACCTTGGAAGAGCTGTTAGATGCAAAGAGACAATGCCTTCAACCAAAATGATACTTAACCACATGATGACTTGAGTTTTATGCTTGCGCAGACACTACGGTTTGTAAACCATGATTTTATACCTTCAACAGTTTAGAACTGTGGCTTATTCTTTAAACCATCACAAAATAAACCCAAAATGACTTGGCACAAACACTGACATGATGTGCATATATACAAACCAAAAGTTAGTATCAACAATGAAGCTGATCTGACTGAAGCCCATCTTGACAGTTGCAGCGTTGGGATTTTGTCAGTATATTCATGAACTGGAATGGAGTTTAGTAACAAGGTCAGCCAATGAATAGGCATAGCAACTAAGTCAGCCAACGAGGACTGTTTTGGAAAGTGAAACTAGCAGTAGCCTAGGCTGGAAACTGAAACTAAAAGAAGTTTAGGCTTGACTATATGTTAAGCTCTGCAACTCTGCAGCTATGTTGAGCTCTGAGTCAGTCTATTGAAGATGAAACTAAACTTGCTTGCATGCTGAAGACTGGAGCTCTGCTCTGAACTTGCAACATGTTTCTGTTTGAGTTTTGCTCCATGTTGGAGAAATCTACAACTGGTTTGTACAATCTACTTATGTTTATAAAGATGTTAAATGAAGCATCAGCCATCTGTGTTTATTTTTCTGGCGCTGAATTATTGCTGCAAAACTCTCAAAAAGATTTGAGATAGCTGGAATTTCGAGGCCAAAACAAAATACTTTCTCTTGGGAGCCAAGGACGTTCTGACACCTGGTCAGAGAAAGGCGGAGTCATGTCACCAGGCAACCAGACAGTGCCGTGATTGGACCATGTGATTGATTGTTTTCAGAGAGTGACAAATGTTTACTTTTAATTAGGTGAAAACTGCCAGAACCTTCAGAGTCGGTTTTCTCCAGATCTGTGCCAATATTTAGAATAGAATAGAATAACAGAGTTGGAAGGGTGCTTGGAGGTCTTCTAGTCCAACCCCCTTGGTTAGGCAAGAAACCCTACACCACTTCAGACAAACGGTTATCCAGTATCTTTTTAAAAGCTTTTAGAGCTGGAGCATTCAGAACTTCTAGAGGCAAGTTGATCCACTGATTAACTATTCTAACTGTCAGGAAATTTCTCCTTAGTTCTAAGTTGCTTCTCTCCTTGATTAGTTTCCACCTATTGCTTTTTGTCCTGCCCTCAGGTGCTTTGGAGAATAGCTTGACTCCCTCTTCTTTGTGGCAGCCCCTGAGATAGTGGAACACTGCTATCATGTCTCCCCTAATCCTCCTTTTCATTAAACTAGACATACCCAGTTCCTGCAAGTGTTTTCCATATGTTTCAGCCTCCAGTCCCCTAATCATCTTGGTTGCTCTTCTCTGCACTCTTTCCAGAGTCTCAACATCTTTTTTACATCATGACGACCAAAATTGAATGCCGTATTCCAAGTGCGGCTTTTCTAAGGCCTTATAAAGTGGAATTAACACTTCACGTAATATTGATTCTATCCCTCTGTTTATGCAGCCTAGAACTGTGTTGACTTTTTTGGCAGCTGGCTCATATTTAAATGATTGTCCACTAAGACTCCGAGATCCCTCTCACAGTTACTACTATTGAGCAAGATAACACATAGACTGTACCTGTGCCTTTGATTTTTCTTGCCTAAATGTAGAACCTTACTTTTTTCACCCTTGAATTTCATTTTGTTAGATAGCGCCCAATGTTCAAGTCTGTCAAGATCCTTCTGCATCTTAAGCCTATCTTCTGGCTATTCCTGCCAGCTTGGTATGATATGTACAATGTGATATTGTACAGGAGGAGTCTTCAAACTTGACAGCTTTTAGACTTGTGGACTTCAACTCCCAGAATTCCTCCTCCAGTCATGTTAGCTCAGGAATTCTGGAAGTTGAAGTCCGCAAGTCTTAAACTTGCCAAGTTCGAAGACCCTTGTACAGCTTGGTACAATATGATATATCCAATAAAGCTATTCTTTGAGGAATCCACCTGCCTCGGAGTTTTGCTAGCTATGGGCCTGTTACTTGGAACCCTGACAGTTTGTTTAGGTGGACATAATGTGTTTTGTGAATCCACCTGATCATAATTTATTCAGCAAACGTGGCTAAGCAAACCATGGCTTAGTGCTATGTGTGAACCCATGACTGAAGACTTACCTGCTAATCTGTCTTCTTGAGAATCCTTGATAGATGAATCCTCAGTTACTTCCTGCCATGACGTGAATTTAGTTTGGGGCACTGAAACAAAGTACCAAGGAAAGAAAAGAAACAAACAAAATTACTTCAGGAGCATTTTACAGTACCAAACCATTATGGCTTTAAATTTGGCCCTTTGCTTAATTACAAGTTAAAACACGAATGGCAAGTATTTGTAGTTCTTACACACCAAAGAGCAACTAGGTTAGCTGGAGAGTTTGAAGGTTCCTATAGAAAACACACAGGTAATCTTGGACAAGGAGACTGGCAGTCAGTATGAATTAAGCTAGTGTTGGTTTTTATTTATTTCTATCCTGCCTTTATTATTTGAGTAGCTAACACCTTAGAAGAATATGACTAGAATATGAAGAGCTAACACCCATGAAGATAGGCTGAAAATCCAGATGGATTTTTACAGACTTCAACACTGGGCCCTATCTAACAAAATGAAATTCAATGTAGAGAAAAGTAAAGTCCTACATAGAGGCAAGAAAAATCCAAAAGTACACATATAGATTGGGTGAAATCAGGCTTAATAGCAGTAACTGTAAGAGGGATTTTGGAGTCTTAGTGGACAACCAGCTAAATATGAGCCAGCAGCGTGCAGCAGCAGCCAAAAAAAGCCCGTGCAATGCTAAGTTGCATTAACAGAGGGATGCAATCGAGATCAAGTGAGGTACTAATACCACTCTATAAAGCCTTAGTAAGACCACACCTAGAGTACTGCATCCAGTTTTGGTTACCACACTATGAAAAGGATGTTGAGACTCTAGAAAAAGTACAGAGAAGAGCAATGTGTGAATGGAGAATAAGGGACGTGGTGGCTCAGTGGCTAAGACGCTGAGTTTGTCGATCAGAAAGGTCAGCAGTTTGGTGGTTTGAATCCCTAGCGCTGAGTAACGGAGTGAGCTCCTGTTACTTGTCCCAACTTCTGCCACCCTAGCAATTCAAAAGCATGTAAAAAAATACAAGGAGAAAAATAAGGACCACTTTGGTGGGAAGGTAACAGCGTTCCGTCCACCTTCGGTGTTTAGTCATGCCAACCAGATGACCACGGAGACGTCTTCGGACAGAACTGGCTCTTCGGCTTTGTAACGGAGATGAGCACTGCCCCCTGGAGCCAGAAACGACTAGCACGTATGTGCGAGGGGAACCTTTACCTAATACTCTGTCCTCCTCCTATTTTCCCCACAACAACAATCCTGCAAGGTCAGTTGGGCTGAGAAAGAATTACTGGCTCAAACTCACCCAGCCCACTTTCATGCCTTGGCAGGACTAGAACTCACGGTTTCCCAGTTTCTAACGTGTTATCTTAACCATTAGGCCAAACTGGCTTTCTATTCTCACTGCCTTCCATGCTCGGGCCCAGGGGTCTTCAAACTTGATAGCTTTAAGACTTGGGGACCTCGACTCCCAGAATTCCTCCTCCAGTCATGTTAGGTCAGGAATTCTGGGAGTTGAAGTCCACAAGTCTTAAACTTGCCAAGTTTGGTTTACCACAATGGATGGCAGTCATTTCTGGTTATCGTAACCAAGACAAAAACTTACCCAGAGAGGGCACCATCCCGTAATTCTCCTCTAGAGCGTCCATCTGGTGTGGATCTAATGGAGTCCTTTCCTCCGTAGCCACTTTGCTAAAAGGCCCTGAGCCCTGAAAGAAGGAAACCTGTTATTCTATAAGCCAACATTTTCTCAGTGGCCTTTAAATTTCTTAACAGAGAGAAGGTGACAGGACTAATACATCACGCAAAGCCAAAACACGATTCTTTTACTTAATACAAAGGCAAGGCAAGAGGAATTTGTTGAACACCTGACAAAGTTGTTCAGATTTCCGGTTTCCGGTTGGGACCTGTGGGTGTCACAGGTCCATTAGGGAAGGGGTCACCAACCCCCCAGTTGGTGGACCGACACTGGCTGTGAGCATGCCAGCAACCGGCCCCCCGCAAACAAGATTGGCAGATAATCAGAGTTGGAAGGGACCTTGTAGGTCATCTAGTCCAACTGCCTGACCAAGCAGCAGACCCTACACCATTGCTGACAAATGGCAGTCCAATCTCTTCTTGAAAGTCTCAACTGATGGCGCTCCCACAACTTCCGAGGGCAACTTCTGTTCCATTGGTTGATTGTTCTGTCAGAAAGTTTCTCCTTATTTCCAGGTTAAATCTCTCCTTGTTCAGTTTCCATCCATTATTCCTTGTCTTGCCTTCGGGTGCTTTAGAAAATAGCTTGACCCCTTCCTCTCTGTGGCAGACCGTCAAATATTGGAAGACTGCTATCCTGTCTCCCCTGGTCCTTCTCTTCCCTAGACTGGCCATGCCCAGTTCCTGTAATCGTTCTTCGTATATTTTAGTCTCCAGCCCCCTCATCTTCTCTGCACTCTTTCTAGAGTCTCAACATCTTTTTTATAGTGCAGTGACCAAAACTGGATGCAGTACTCTAGATGTGGTCTTACTAAGGCTTTATAGAATGGTATTAGGACCTCACTTGATCTTGATTGTATCCCTCTGTTAATACAATTTAGGGTTGCATTAGCTTTTTTGGCTGCTGCTATACACTGCTGGCTCATATTTAGCTGGTTGTCCACTAAGACTCCAAGATCCCTCTCACAGTTACTGCTATTGAGCCTGGTTTCACCCACTTTTGGTTTTTCTTGCCTAAGTGTAGGACTTTACTTTACTACTCTACATACATTTTCTCTACACTTCTGTACATACACATCTCCATATACAAGAGAAATCCCCATCAGTGGTATGCAGGCAGCATGCAATACCATGCCTCCCTTCCTGTCTGTGGAAAAACCTTTCTCCACGGAACCGGTCTCTGGTACCAAAAGGTAGGAGGCTGCTGCGTTAAGGACTGGAGACTAAAACATACGAAGAACAGTTGCAGGAACTGGGCAATGAAGAGAAGGAGTAGGGGACATGATAGCAGTGTTCCAATATCTCAGGGTCTGCCACAAAGAAGAGGGAGTCAAACTATTTTCCAAGGCACCTGAAGGCCAGACAAGGAATAATGGATGGAAACTGAACAAGGAAAAATTTAACCTGGAAAAAAAGGAGAAACTTTTCTGACAGCGAGAACAATCAACCCATGGAACAGAAGTTGCCTTCAGAAGTTGTGGGAGCTTCATCACTGGAAGCTTTCAAGAGGAGACTGGACAGCCATCTGTCAGAAATGGTATAGGGCAGTAATGGAGAACCTTTTGGACCCCCGAGTGTTGGTATGATACCCAAAATGCAAGGGGCTCCCTCATGTATGCATATGCCCCCCATGTATGCGACCTGCAACCTGCCCCCTGCGCCTGCACAGCAGAGATATGGAGACCAGTTAGCCAGTGGGAAGCGCATGCGCATGCATGGTAGAGCTGAGCCATTTGTGCTGGCACACAAGCTGCAGACAAACTTACCTCACTGCGCATGCGCGTACCTCACAGCTGATTTTCGGCCAGTTTGAGGCCTTTTTTGAACTCCCAGGGGCTTGAGGAAGACCTCTGCAGACTTTTCAGGCTGAAAACTAAACCCGTTTCGTCACTTCCTGTTTTTCTGGAAATGATGAAATGGGCCTAATTTTCATCCTGAAAAGCCTGCAGGAGTCTTCCTCAAGCCTCTGGGAGGCTGAAAAAGGCTTCAAACCGGCCGAAAATCAGCTGTGAGGTGTAGTGCAGACAAGGGGGCTGCAGCAGCATGGGGAATTGTGCGTGCATGCATAGGGGGCGTGAGGGATGCACGTTACTTTCTGGGTGCTGGCGCAGAAGCATGAGCGTGCAAGCACATGCACAATTTTTGGCACAGGAGCCCAAAAAGGTTAGGCACCACTGATCCAAGTGATGCTGTTGCTGCCCCCTTGCAATGCTTGGAGGCTATGGGGGTCTGGATGGGGAACAACAGATTTGTAAAGTCAAAGGTTTTTGCAGATTGGCTTGTTCCTCAAACTGTTTTTGTTTGATAGCCAAGTTTCTGTCATTCTGATGAAAGCTACCCATCCTGCGGACACCTTTACTCACACGCTTCTCTGCACAATCCTTGTCTTACCTGATCTGACTGCAGAGAAGCAGTGCCTCTCCCACTCTCAACGGCCCCTTGGTTTTCTGTACGTAAAAAACAAAGACAGATTTTACACTTCGTATCTTTTCTCATGGGATCGTGAGAAAAGGCGATCGACTCAATGAGACACCACCCGCTGATCTTTACCTAGAGAAGTGGCCTTATCATTCAGGATTTTCTCAAATGGCAACCTTGGATTCGCGGTGGCTGATAAACTGTCTGGGTCAGGAAACTCTGAGGCAGGTCTGGCCAGCATCCCTTGCGCCTGGAACCAGGAAGAAGAATCCATGCAAAGGAAATTACTCATCATTTTTGTGGGTTCAACAACTTGTTCAATTGTTTTAAGTTAGTAAGAGGTTAAGTGAATCTGGCTTCCCCCTTGAGGTTGCTGGTCAGAAGGTCACAAAAGCCGATCACATGACCCCGGTGTCAACTCAAAATATTTCTATGGTCTTTTTAGAGTTGCCAACAGAAAGGGAGATGGCAGCTTGCATTCCATAAATGTTTTCAAAGATAGTTTCTAGGTGAACAAAGTTTCTGCTGCACAAAATTCTAACTGGAGAGCATGATTGATGACTCTTGGCTATGGATGTGTCCCATTGGAGAATATGAATTAATGATACACCCAGGGGGTGAGGGAAAACCAGGGTCAAGGGTGACAACGAATGATGCATCTCAGAGTTGGCTACACCCAGGCAGCGCCGGCATGTGTACTAATAAATCTAAGTTTTGGAAATTTGGCTAGAGACTCATGATTTAAATGGGGGGGTAACTGCCGGAGCCCTGACAGCTAGCCGACTCTGAGACACATCAGTCCCTGACACCCGGGACTCTACAATTATCACGAGTTGCTTGCCAAGTGCTTGAATTTTGATCACGTGACTGTGAGAAATGCTACAACCGTCGAGTGTGAAAAAATGGTCATAAGTCAGATTTTTCAGTGCCGTTGTGACTTCAAAGGGTTTCTAAGCAAACTGTTGTAAGTCAAGGACTACCTGAGTAACAGGTATGTAGAAATAAATGACTGAATTAATTCATTAATGCTGGAACATGGCAATGAGAAATCACTTCCTTTTTGTGGTCAATAAAACTACATGGATATGACAGCGAGATCTTCATGGGATAGCATCTAATTGAACCTGGCTGATTTTGAAAAAGGTAAACAAGGCCCAATCTGGCTAGGACCTAAGTTGATGGGCCATTATACAAACCAAATCAATTAGCCAACCACCACCAGGGTATCTCAATCTTCATCTTTTAACAACCTCATAATCCCTTGCGGGGTGGAGTCTGGGCAACTGAATGGAACTAGCGGTGTTTTAGTGGCTGAATGCCCTTCCTGTCACCAATGCAGTTTTGTTCAGCAGATAATATTCTCAATAAGCCCAGAGAGAGAAATATCACCTTTACCTAGGATCAAACTCACAACCTCTTGATTGTGAGGTGAGAGCTCCGCCTTTAGGCCACCGCATTACTTGAATGTTCCTCTGAATATGAGATCTAATTTAATATTTCAATATTTTATTTACTATTTCAGTCTTTCAGCAGTCCACTTTGACCCCTCTTCACCAATTTCTTCACATGATCCCTGCCAAGACGTCGACAAGTTTTCTTAAAATACAGGTGAACAGCATTCCTCAAACATATAAAAGGTTATGGTACAGGTAGTCCTCGACTTACGACAACTGAGCTGAAATTTTCTGTTGCTAAGCGAGATCGTTAAGTGAGTTTTGCCCCATTTTACGAACTTTCTTACTAGTTGTTAAGTCAATCTGGCTTCCGTACTGACTTGTCGGAAGGTCGCAAAAGAGGAATCACATGACCCTGGGACACGCCAACTGTCATAAATATGAGTCGGTTGCCAACTGTCCGAATTTTGATCATGCAGTGGTGGGGACGCCGTTGCGATGGTTGTAAATGTGAAAAACAATCACATCACTTTTTCCAGTGATGTTGTAACTTCGAGCGGTCACTAAAGAAACTGTTGTAAGTTGAGGACTAGCTGTATTTCTGTTCTTACCTGCAACTGCCCAGACTCTTTTAAAGCTTGGGAAGAATTCTTAACAATGATTTCTATGAATTGTACGCTTGATAGCTCAGTGTGTGAGGTGATCCAAGCAATCACACTTCGTTTGATAAACTGTAGTTAAGCAAACCCTGCTGTAGTTTAATAACGTGTGAATAGAGAATAAGGGACATCGTGGCTCAGTGGCTCAGACGCTGAGCTTGTTGATCAGAAAGGTCGACAGTTCGAATCCCTAGCACTGCATCGTTAAGTATGAAAAATGGTCATAAGGCCCTTTTTTTTTCAGTGCTGTTGTAACTTTGAACAGTCATTAACCAAAATGTTGTAAGACAAGCACTAATCTGTACTAACAGAACTGAGGAGATGCCATAATCAATCACCTCAGCCTCATTTTCATTTCCTGGTTTTAATTTATTTATTTCCTGCCTTTATTATTTTCATAAATGACAAAATATATCTAATACGGGGTGGCTAAGTGGCTAAGATGCTGAGCTTGTCAGTCAGAAAGGTTGGCAGTTTGAATCCCTAGCGCCACGGAGTGAGCTCTCATTACTGGTAACAGCTTCTGCCAACCTAGCAGTTCGAAAGCATGTAAAAAATGCAAGTAGAAAAATAGGGACCACTTTGGTGGGAAGATAACAGCGTTCCGTGCGCCTTTGGCATTTAGTCATGCTGACCACATGACCACGGAGGCATCTTCAGACAGCGACGGCTCTTCGGCTTTGTAACAGAGATAAGCACCGCCCCCAAGAGCCGGGAACAACTAGCACATGTGTATGAGGGGAACCTTTACCTTTACTTATACACACACACACACACGTGTATGTCTGTGCATGCGTGTTGTATATATAGAAAATATGACTTCAGCAACAGTAGTCAATATCTGGAATGATTTACCCGAATCCGTCGTTACAGCCTCAAACCCTCACAACTTTAATCTCAAACTGTCTACCATGGACCTCACCCCATTCCTAAGAGGTTCTTTAGGGACGTGCATAAGTGCACCAGTGTGCCTACCGTCCATTTTACTGTCCCCGTTTATGCCAGCTACATGACCACGGAGACGTCTTCAGACAGAGCTGGCTCTGTAACGGAGATGAGCACCGCCCCCTAGAGCCGGAAACAAGTAGCACGCATGTGCGAGGGGAACCTTTACCTTTAGAAAATGTCCACTTGCTCAAGATTTCCGCCATCCTGGAATTGGCTATCCCTTTCTTGGGTAAAATCCAGAAAAGGATGTCTTTTTGGATTGCTTTCCAAAACCGAACCAACGATTTAGGAAAACCCGACGATAATGCACTTACTTGTGCGCCCTCTATCTCGCTCAGAAGGAATCCTTCCGCCAAGGCGACGGCCTCCGAGCTGGTCTCCGGCCCGCACTCTCGAACCCAGTTCCCCATCTCCGGGGGTAAAATTTTCAGGAACTGCTCCAGAATCACCAGATCCAAGATCTGAGCTTTCGTATGCCTTTTGGGCTTCAGCCATTTGTGGCAAAGGTCGTGAATCCGGCTCCAGACTTCCCGAGGCCCTTCTGCTTCTTGGTAACAAAACTCCCTGAAACGTTTGTGCTGTTCTGACCAGCAAGTGTGCACCCCGCGCAGGATATTCTGTACTTTCTTCCCCCAGAATTCTGCCCCGTTTGCAACATCCAGGACATCGAGGTTCCTTCCAGCTTCCAGGCTGGTCAAATCCTGGTCTTCCATCTCTGAATTCAACCCCAAACAGGTTAGAAGATCACGCTGCTGGACAGCCAAGTTTCTTCCGGAGATTCAGATAGTGGAAACTCTTCAGCCTTAGAACGTGCAAGAAAAGATATAAGATGTGGATTGTCATTATTTTTTTTTACTGTGAACACATTGGCCCGCATTAAAAATGAAATTTTGTTGCCTGCACTTAAAAGAAAAAGCATATATCTTATCCATACCCATCTGTAACACACATATACACATGCTGTATACATATAAGGGGATGCGGTGGCTCAGTGGCTAAGATGCTGAGCGTGTCGATCAGAAAGGTTGGCAGTTCAGCGGTTCGAATCCCTAGCGCCGCATAATGGAGTGAGTTCCCGTTACTTGTCCCAGCTTCTGCCAACCTTGCAGTTTGAAAGCATGTAAAAATGCAAGTAGAAAAATAGGGACCACTTTGGTGGGAAGATAACAGCGTTCCATGCGCCTTTGGTGTTTAGTCATGCCGGCCACATAACCACCGAGACGTCTTCGGACAGCGCTGGCTCTTTGGCTTTGTAACAGAGATGAGCACTGCCCCCTAGAGCCGGAAACAACTAGCACATATGTGCAAGGATAACCTTTACCTATATACATACACACACACACATATGTATATGTGTGCATGAGCCTGCACGTTGTATATATCAAAACTATGACTTCAGCAACAGAGTGGTCAACACCTGGAATGCCCTACCCAAATCCATTGTTACAGCCTCAACCCTTCACAGCTTCAACCTCAAATTGTCTACCCTGGACCTCACCCCATTCCTAAGAGGTCCGGGGGGGAGGCGTGCATAAGCGCACCAGCGTGCCTACCATCCCTGTCCCCATTTATCTGTATTTACTTCCTTTGTTCCTGTTTATGTTCATACCTATACTTGTTATCTTGTACATGTTTGACAAACAAATTATATACGCCACACACACACACACACACACACACACACATTAATCACTGTCCATTTTGAATATGTAGCGGAAAGAGGAAACTTGGTGAGTTCACAAGGTTGATGCTATATATAGAATATTGGGGAAGGGGAGATGGGACAGACGCCTCCTGCCGGCCAAAATGGGATGCAGGGGGGGCCTCGTGTAGCTCCCCGCATTCCGTTTTCATCCAGGATGACCAAAATGGAGTACGGGGGGATGTGCAAGGGCCCCGACACTCTTTTTTGGCTGCCAGAGCTACGGTGGACCAGTCCTTTGCTATTTCCAGGCGGGCCCCGCGGGCCAGATTTAAGCACTTTGTGGGCCGAATTCGGCCCACGGGCCTCCAGTTTGACACCCCCAGTATAGGGTTTCCTGCCTCAGCAGGAGGTTGGATTAGAAGACCTCCAAGGCAGTTTGGGCATGGCCAGGATGCACAGGGACAGCTCAACGCCACTTGTTTGGGGTGCACTTGTGTGATGACTGGGGGTGTGGCACAAAAGCAACACAGTCAAGTAAGCAATAAGAGTCCCTTTATTAACTCCAACTTTGCCCCCAATGTCCAGGTTACCTTTGGATGGAGAAAAACTCTCCCAGGAACAGCCTTTAACCATAGAAAATTCAGTCCAAAACAAGGTACATAAAAACTGTAACTAAAAATCCGAACAAACCAAGCCGAAGTAATTAACTTGACAGGGCAGGAGAAAGAATTTCAGACTTGAAAGCACCGCAGAACTCAGTTGGGAATATGCCAGGAACACAGATAAGCTAAAACGATACCAGATAAATTCATGTTTGCTCCCAACCACTTGCTATGCACAGCTTCCTCTTTTATACACTGTATTCCCAGCCGCAGCTAATGAAGGGAATCAGGGCCCTTTCCTCCCCCATAAGCCACGCAACTCACATTGCTCCCTTCTCTGTTCCTCCCTGCGTGCCCTAGGATGAAGAGGGGATGGGCCTGGGTCTTCCTCTGAACTCCCTCTCCCTTGCTCTGCCCAGCTGGACTTGCCCTTCCACAGTTTCCTCCACAGCCAATGGAGCCATACTCCCACTCCCTGTCAACTGTTTGGCTTCCCCTTCGGAGTCAGATTCCGACAGCGGCATGACAATCTGTGGCCGCCCAAGTGCATCTGCTACTGAAAACAGGCTCCCAAACTCCATTTTCGCTGGCAGAGGCACCGCGGGCCGGTCTTTAGCTGTTTCCAGGGTGGCCCCCACAGGCCAGATCTAGGCACCCCATGGGCTCCATCTAGCCCGTGAGCCTTGAGTTTGACACCGCTGTTCTATTCTACATGGAACGAAACTGTGACTGAGACTAAATGTGCTTTGGATACCACGAAGACGACAGTAACAAGGAAAACAGGTCGTGACGAGGTGTAGCATCCCAGGCAATCCTGCGGTCCCTGCTCAAGCGTCATTTTTATGCCGTGTCCCACATAGAAGGAAGTGAACTACCCATCATCTTTTCTGCCGTCCTCACCACTCTCTCCACCGCCTTCTTGTCTGAAGCAAAATTACATTGCCGAGATTCAATGGTATTTTTTAAAATCAGGCAGCCGGATTAGTTTCTCCCAGGGGATCTGTAGACTACGGTGTTACAGCAGCAGCAAACTGGTCATAAGTCACCTTTTTTCAGTGATGCTGTAACATCAGTCACTAAATGAACAGTTGTAAGCCAAAGACTACCTAGGGCTAGCCAAATCAGATCTCCTTTCCACTCTTTTTAACCCATTCCATCCTTCTTTCTGAGGTTAGCAAATTGAGGGCCCAGATTGTCGAGGGCAAGAGGCTGGCTCTGTAAAAACCGCTTAGAGAGGGCTGTAAAGGACTGTGAGGCAATAGATAATTCTAAGCTAGGGGGGTCTTTAAATTTGACAGCTTTAAGACTTCTGGACTTCAACTCCTCCAGTCATGTTAACTCAGGAATTCTGGGAGTTGAAGTCCACAAATCTTAAACTTGCAAAGTGTGAAGACCTTTGGTCTAAGTGCTATTGCTAATGATCTATCACTTGTCATACTCTGTACTATGACGATGATTTATCATTTGTTGCTTGTATGTACACTGAGAGAAAAATTGCAATGGGGACAAATTCCTTGTGTGTCTAATCAAACTTGGCCAAAAATGAATTATACTCTTTTCTATTATATTCTATTTTCTATTCTATTCCATTTCCATTCTTCTATTTCTATTCTTCCATTCCATCCTATCTCTATTCTATGTTATTCTATTCCATCTATTCTATCCCTATTCCTATTCTTCCATTCCATCCTATCCCTATTCTATTCTATATTCTATTTCATTCTATTCTATTCCATTCCATCTATTCTATTTCTATTCTATTTCTATTCTTGATTCCATTCCATCCTATCCCTATTATTCTATTCTGTATTCTATTTCATTCTATTCTATTCCATCTACTCTATTCCTATTTCTATTCTTTCATTCCATCCTATCCCTATCATTCTATTCTATATTATATTTCATTCTATTCTATTCCATTCCATCTATTCTATTTCTATTCTTCCATTTCTAATTCTACTTCTATTCTTCCATGCCATTCCATCCTATCCCTATTATTCTATTCTATATTCCAGTGAAGGCTAACCTTTTCCACTTTTGCAGCCAAAAGTGCGCTCGCATGCCTGCACCCACGATGCAATGCGCGTGCGACTCCCCGCCACCCCCACATCGACCCCCTGCACCGCACGCCTCTGCGCACGCACACGCAACCCCCCTCATGCCACATGCCTCTGCACACGCGTGTGCATCTCTCACATGTACGTCTCCCCCCACGCATGCGTGGCAGATACTCAATCACCTGGCTGGCGGGGGAGCGTGCCCGCCTGCGCAGTGGGGCTCTTCCGGGCGACCTCTCACGTGTCAGCAGAAGTGGCTCTGTGTGGCACTTCCGGCACGCGTGGCATAGGTTCGCCATCTCGGCTATATTCTAGTTTGGAAGCCGATAGATCCCACCAACTATTGGAAGAGTAAGCAGAGAACGCCTTCGTCCAGGATATGCACCCTGGAGGTGTGTTCCATTCTTTCACCTACGGGGCGGGCATTAAAAGGAGCGTCCCTCTCTGGGGCTCCAACACTCAGCCACCCACCTCCATGGCCCTTCTCCACCTTCACCTTCCACCCAGAGGTCTAGCCAAATTAAACCACAACACCTCTGGGAGGAGGGGGGGGGTTTATCCCCACCCACCCTGAATTTTTTGCCTTTGCTTCCTTCCTAAGGCCTTAAGTCCTGAGCCCTTAAGTCTTCCTCCAAGAAGGGGAACAAAAAAAATTAAAACATTGTGGAGGTGGGGAGGAAAAAGACCAGCACTCACGCCCACAACAGGCCCAGTTTTGGCTTTTTTCTTCTTCTTTTTTTTAGCAATCACAATTCTTTGCCCATACTTGGGGGGTTTTTTTCCCCCCTCCCTTGAATACCCCCAAGAAAAGGATTTTTTTTTAAAAAAAACAAACACGTTCATCCTACGAGGGAAGAAATAAAATAAAACCCATGCAAAAATGTTTGCATATTTTGCAAAAAAAAAAAACCCACCCACCTCCCTTGTGGATCCCAGCCCTTCTAAATCCGGGGGATTCCACCAATCCCACCATATTGGATCCTTGTATGTAAAGGGAAGGGGGGGGAATCGCTTGTGGAAGGGCGGCGGGAATCTCCCTCGGAAAGATCCCAACGGATCCCAAGGGGGGGCGGTTCCCCCAGTTTTTTTAAAAAAAGGGGAGATTCTGCGCCCCCCTAAACCACCTCCTCCCAAATCTCTCTCGCCTTCTCTTTTCCAAGGAGGAAGGAGGGATAAAATCAGAAATCAAGGATCTACTTACTCTCTTTAATGGCTAGGATTGGCCTGGGAGGGGGGGAAATAAATAAATAAATAGAAATAAATAGAAAACGGGAGGGGCCGAAAGCAAGGACACGAGCCCCCCCGTGGAAAGCGTGGAGAGGAGATCCGCGGTGCAAAACGATGGGAAAGGGAGGGGAAAGGAAGGAAGTGCCTATGGGGGGGAGGGGAGGGTGGAAAAAGGGGAAGCGAGGGAGCCAGCCACATGGGAAGCTGCGGCAAAGCGGGCTCCGGGGACAATGGGAGTTGTAGTGCAAGCCTCGGAAGTGGGGGGTGGATGGGTCCGGTGGACACCCGGGTTGTGGGGAGGGGGGCCGCGATCATTGCACCCCGTTTGCAATCCTGCAAGAGCTGAGCGTTGCAAAAGAAGGGACTCACCTGAGCCACGGATCTCCTCTCGCGGGGAGGGTGGAAAGGGGGAAGGCCGTGACGGAGGTTTCCCTTTGTGCTCCGCTTCCCAGAAAAGAGGAGGAGGAGGAGGAGCCAATCCGGGGTGGGGCGGGTCGGGAAGAGGGAGGCGGGCCGAGGAGAGGAGGAGAGGCTACCTGGACGGGCAGGCGGCGGGGGTGGTGGGGGGGGGCGTTGTTTGCGAGGAGGAGGGAGAGAGTAATGGCGGTTGCAAAATCCGGACGGCCGCCAGAGGGCAGCCCAAAGCCGGGCTATGGAAAGGATGCGCTATTGGGCGGCTGTGGTGCAATGGTGTCTTTGCAGCGGGGCTCCCAAGGCGTGCAAACCTTAGGGAAAGAATGAAAAGGGTCGCTTGGCTGCCCCCTGGTGGCCGCCGGGGTATGCATCGCGTGTGTGTGTGTGTGTTTGTGTGTCTATCTATCTATACACACACACACACACACAAACCTCAGAAAACACACACACACATACATATATATAATTATATATATATATAATTTATTTATATATATATAATATAATTATATATATGTGTGTGTGTGTGTGTTTTCTGAGGTTTTGTGTGTGTGTGTGTGTATGAGACACACACACACACACACACACACACACACATATATATATATATATATATTCTTAAGTTTTGGGGTACTTACATGTGTGGCATTCGGCTTTGTTTGGGTATTTTCCCACGTCATTGTAGTTGTGCTTTTAAAGTTGTAGCAACAAAGTTGTAGCAGGCTTCTGTGGCAGATGAGATTCTGCGAAACGCTCTACAACTTTAAAGCACAACTGCCGTGGGAAAATCAAACAAGCGAATATCATATATATAAATATATATATATTGTGCTTTTAAAGTTGTAGCGATGTTTGGCAGAATCTCATCTGCCATCATCAGGCTTCTACAATGACGTTGGAAAATACCCGAACAAAGCTGAATGCCATACATGTAGTACCCACAAAAACTTAAGAATATGAATATATATATATATATCTCCATACACACATACACACACACATACACATACACACACACACACACACACACACACACACACACATATATATATATATATATATATATGTGGATCTTTGGTTGTTCGGGTTTTCTCCCGCGTAAGATTCAAAGTATCTAGGCAACGTTTCGATGAAGTCTCATTCATCATCTTCAGGCTTCTGTCTCTGGCTCTGTGCTTCTCAGAGTAATGTGAGATTGCAGCTGCTTCCTCCTTTTAACTGCCAGTGGGGGTGGGACTTGATTGGGTGGGGGCTTGGCTGTGTTCTGATTGGGTGGGGGTGTGTTCTCATTGGTAGGGGGTTTGGCTGTGTTCTGATTGGTTGGGGGGTTAGCCGTGTTCTGATTGGTTGGAGGCGTGTTCTGTTCAGGTGGGGGCTTGGTTGTGCTCAGGTTAGTCTTAGTTGCTGGGGGATTTGAGCTGGTGAGTTGTGATCTTGCTGTTTGGCTTCTAGTTCGTGGTCCTGCTGCATCTTCATAGTGGGTGTTGGTTTGCTTCATGTATGGCTCAGAGGGGTTTGAAGTGGGTAGTGATGCAGCTGTAGTGCAGCTTCTGGTCCATGGTCGTGTCTCATTTTCTGAATGGGTGAGAGTCTGTTTTCTATATGGAAGTGTGGTGGTGGCATCTTGTGTGGCTCTCATGGGTGTGGGTCTGGTGTCCTTCTTCATGTTAGGTACTGTCGCTCCCAAACACATCCCCACAGAAACCATCATATGCGGAGTTGAAACCAGCCTGACCAGAACCAACCCTGATGATGCTAACAAAATCAGACTTGAAATCACCAACATCCTCTGCACTAACAAACCACCCAAAAGCAACTTATCCAAAGAAGAACAAACTGCACTACTTAACCTGAAAGAAGACACCAGCATAATAATCCTACCAGCAGACAAGGGCAACGCGACAGTGGTTATGAACACATCTGACTACCAAACCAAGCTAACCAACCTACTCCAAGACCCCACATACAAACCCCTAAAGACAGACCCCACCACCTACCTAGAAAAAACTACCAAATCCAAAATAAAAGCCTCCCCCATCAGTGAAGAAATCCAGCAAGGAATCATACCCAGAGAAAAATCATCCAGATGCCCCAAGCTTTATGGTCTCCCCAAAATACACAAAGAAGGAACCCCACTCAGACCAATAGTCAGCTCCATAGGCTCACCTCTACAAAACCTGGCCAAATTCCTCGCCAAACAACTACAACCCTATGCAGAATCCATCAACTCACACGTAAGAAACTCATTCCAGTTCATCGAGATCATAAAGAAACAAAACTTACAACCTAGCGACCTACTAGTAAGCTTCGATGTCATATCCCTCTTCACCCAAGTGCCAATAAAAGAAGCCTTGACAGCCATCCAAAACAAATACAACCCCCAAGCACATCCTAGATCTGACCAACCACTGCCTATCCAATACATACTTCACCTACAATGGACAAAAATACAAACAAATAGAAGGAGCACCCATGGGATCACCCCTTTCACCTGTCATCGCAAACCTCTACATGGAACACTTTGAAACACAAGCTCTAGAAAAATATGACCACAAACCCAAACTCTGGCTCAGATACGTAGATGACACCTTCATAATCTGGCTACACGGGAAAGAAAAACTGAACAACTTCCTCACATACCTCAATAGCCTACACCCCAAAATACAATTCACCATGGAAACAGAAGCCAACAATCAACTTCCTTCCTAGATGTCTTGGTATACAAAAGATCCAATGGCTCCCTAGGACACACCATCTACCAGAAGAAAACACATACTAACCGCTATCTACATGCACTCTCACACCACCACCCAGCACAGATCAATTCCGTAGCCAAGACACTCATCTCCAGAACAAAATGCTTAGCCGATGAACAACACCAAAAAACCGAACTACACACTCTCACCAACGTACTTACAGCCAATGGATTCCAAAGAAAGAAGATTACCCACCTAATCCAAAAGAAACCCCAACCAAAATCCAAGACAGAGAACAAGAAAAGCGGCAAAGCCCTCCTCCCATATATAAAAGGCACTACAAACAAAATTAGCAAGATCCTCCAAAAACACAACATCAAAACAGCATTCTGCACAAACAGAAAAATATCCACCATCCTAAGAAACCCCAAAGACAAAATCGAATTAGAAAACCAAGGAGTATACGAAATCCCCTGCACTGCCTGCCCTACCACATACATTGGACAAACTAACAGAAGAATAAGTGCACGCATTGAAGAACATAAGAACTCAATCAAAAAGAAAAAACGACCTCTTCCCTGGTCCAACACCTCAAAGCCACAGGACATGAAATTGATTTTAAAAATACCAGAACCATCGCCAAAACCGAACACTTCAACAGCAGAATAATCAGAGAAGCCATAGAGATAGAAAAACGCCCACACAGCATGAACAAACGAGATGACACCTCCTGCCTTCCAGCCATTTGGAAACCCGCCCTCATGAACAGACGAGTACCTAACATGAAGAAGGACACCAGACCCACACCCATGAGAGCCACACAAGATGCCACCACCACACTTCCATATAGAAAACAGACTCTCACCCATTCAGAAAATGAGACATGACCATGGACCAGAAGCTGCACTACAGCTGCATCACTACCCACTTCAAACCCCTCTGAGCCATACATGAAGCAAACCGACACCCACTATGAAGATGCAGCAGGACCACGAACTAGAAGCCAAACAGCAAGATCACAACTCACCAGCTCAAATCCCCCAGCAACTAAGACTAACCTGAGCACAACCAAGCCCCCACCTGAACAGAACACGCCTCCAACCAATCAGAACACGGCTAACCCCCAACCAATCAGAACACAGCCAAACCCCTACCAATGAGAACACACCCCCACCCAATCAGAACACAGCCAAGCCCCCACCCAATCAAGTCCCACCCCACTGGCAGTTAAAAGGAGGAAGCAGCTGCAATCTCACATTACTCTGAGAAGCACAGAGCCGGAGACAGAAGCCTGAAGATGATGAATGAGACTTCATCGAAACGTTGCCTAGATACTTCGAATCTTACGCGGGAGAAAACCTGAACAACCAAAGATCCACATACAAATACCCGCGAGAACCTCAGAAAACAAATATATATATATATATATACATACGCACACACATACATACATACACACACACACACACACACACACACACACACATATCCTGCATCCTTCAGCTGGATGGTCATCTCGGGTTTATTTAAAAGCAGGGGTCACCAACCTTTTGGACCTCAGCGACCACCAATCTCATAATTTAAAATCCCAGGGACCACTAACCGGTTCTGTGGGCGTGGCCTAATTTGTGGGTGTGGTGTGGTCATGTGACTGGCTGGGCATGGCTTGTATATAAATATTATAAATATTCATATAAATATTGATTTTTTTTAATTAAAAAAGAGCAACTTTTACCCCAAAGCAGGCAAAGCAGGCAGGCAGATTGAGTTGCTCACAGAATCATTCAGTGATCTATCTATCTGCCATCAGCTAGCTCAGTCTGTCACATAAAATTTGCTTGCCATGAGTCTGCACTGAATCATAGAACCTTCAGTCCTAAGGGAGGTTCGGCTGTGCTTAAAAGCAGAGCTGAAGATCTAAAGACTAGCTAGAAAGCAAGAAATCCAACCGTTTCCTCCTTTCCAACTAATTTAAATCTCCCAGCACAGCAGAACAGCTGATGGTCGGAAAAAAGGAAAAATAGCAATTTAGCAGGCAAGTTTGTGAGGTAAGGAGTGAGTGGGCGGGGAGAGTTCCCACAGGCCATGTGGGCGGCACAGCCTTGTGTTTCTGCACAGCCTGGATTAATTGCTTTGGGGGGGGTGCTCTGGGGGTGAGATTTCTCTGAGACCCACCAAAAATTTTCTTGCGGCCCACCGGTTGGTGACTGCTGATTTAAACCAAGGGTCTTCGAACTTGACCGCTTTAAGACTTGTGGACTTCAACTTCCAGAATTCCCGAGCTCACATGACTTGGAGGAGGAATTCTGGGAGTTGAAGTCCACAAATCTAAAAGCAGTCACATTCGAAGACCCTTGATTTTAAAGCAGGGGTCCCCAAACTTGGCAACTAGATAGAAGAGAATAGCATAGAATAGAAATATTGGAATGGAATAGAATAGAATTCTTTATTGGCCAAGTGTGATTGGACATACAAGGGATTTGTCTTGCTGCAAATGCTCTCAGTGCACATCAAAGAAAAGATACATTCATCAAGAGTCAAGAATCATCAGGTACAATGCTTAATAATAGTCATAGGGTACAATAAGCAATCAAATCATAGAAAATGGGAATGGAATGGAAAAGGGAATAGGATGGGACAGAATAGGAAATAGAATAGAATAGAAAAGGGAATAGGGAATAGAATAGAATAGGAAATAGAATAGAATAGAAACAGGAATAGAGAATAGAATAAAATGGGGAATAGAATAGAACAGAATTCTTTTATTGGCCAAGTGTGATTGCTCATACAAGGAATTTGTCTTGGTGCAGATGCTCTCAGTGTACGTAAAAGAAAAGATACATTCATCAAGAGTCAAGAATCGTAAGGTTCAATATATTTTCTGGAATATATTCCTTCTTAGAGAGCAGGAATTCTCCCTTGTGATAAAATCATAACCGTATCTCTAACGGCCTTTGGAGGAATACAAAAAGAGGAAGAAACAAACTCTTAAAATTTGTAAAGGAATATTATCTTTATTGCCATTTCCTGTGATAAACTTGTGACATATTTGTGTTTATTGTGCCAGGAATATATAGGTGCGTCTATGTGAGAACGTGGGCAGGTAGTCCTCAACTTAATAGCAGTTCATTTAGTGACCAAAAGTTAACAACGGCTCTGAAAAAAAAGTGACTTATGGCCATTTTTCGCACTCATGATCCCCAGGGTCACGGGATCAGAATTCGGACACTGGGCAAGTGACTCATATTTATGACAGCTGCCGTGTCCTGGGGCCATGGGATCCCCCTTTTGTGACCTGACCGGCAAAATCAACGGGGAAAGCCAGATTCACTTAACAGCCGGGTTATTCACTGAACAAGTGTAGTGGTTCACTTAATTATGGAAGAAAGGTTGTAAGATGGGGGGGGCGGAAATTCACTTAACAACCATCTCGCTTAGCAGCAGAAATTTTGGGCTCAAACGGTGGTCATAAGTCGAGGACTCACTGGCTGAACTCAACTAGGAGGTCTGGGATTTTGTCATCCTTGCAAAAACTGAGGAGCTGGACCTTCAACACCCCCAAAAAACCCACCAAGGAAACCCAATGAAAAAACAGTCCAAGGGAAGAAAAGACCATTAAAACCCCATGATTTATGGGAGAGCGCCCTGAGGCCCGACTTCGACACTGGTAGCCCCGAGGGATCCCTCTCTTCATACTCTACATAAATGACCTCTGTAATCATATTAAGAGCAACTGTGTTCTCTTCACCGATGATGTAAAGCTACTCAACACCACCAACAATACTGCTACCCTTCAAAAAGACCTCAACAAATAAATGTTCTGTCTTACATATTGGCAAAAAAGAAAGAAAGAAAGAAAAGGAGAAAATAAAATACAAGCTGAATAATCAAGACCTTATTGATGATCCAACTCTGTCAGGGACCTTGGAGTACTCATCTCTAATGATCTAAGTGCTAGAGCCCACTGTAACTACATAGCCAAAAAGGCATTAATCCTGCGTAGCTTTTCCTCTGGTAATATCACACTACTAAATAAAGCATACAAAACATTTGCTAGACCAATACTCGAATACAGCTCATCAGTCTGGAACCCGCATTACATATCTGATATTAACACAGTTGAGAAAGTCCAGAAATGTTTCACAAGAAGAGTTCTCCACTCCTCTACTCGTTGCAGAATACCTTATGCCACCAGACTTGAAATTCTAGAACTAGAAAACCTAGAACTATGCTGCCTTCGGCCCGATCTAAGTATAGCATATAAAATCATACATTGCAATGACTTTACCTGTCAGTGAATACTTCAGCTTCAACCATAACAACACAAGAGCAAACAATAGATACAAACTCAAGGTTAATCGCACCAAACTTGATTGCAGGAAATACGACTTCAGCAACAGAGTGGTCAATGTCTGGAATACTCTACCTGACTCTGTGGTTTCTCACCCAAACCCCCAAAACTTTAACCTTAGACTGTCTACTATTGATCTCACCTCTTTCCTAAGAGGCCTGTAGGGGGCGTGCATAAGCGCACAACGTGCCTACCGTACCTGTCCTATTGTTTCATTTATTTTTCTTATATGTATCCATTTCATGCATTCATAACTATGTTTATACTTACACCTGTTATCTTATAATCGCTTGACATAAAATAAATAAAAAATAATATAAAAACGATCGCGGACGGGATGCAAATAAAACGGGGCAGCGAGTCGCTCACTTGGCCCAACTGGTGGGCGGGATCCACCAGGTGGCGCTGCCCAGCAAGCAGCGAGCGCTATGCTTCCCATCGATGGAGGGGGGGGGGCATCATTCGAATGGCCTCTCTAGGAACAATGAGTTTTTTCTCTTAAGATTACCTGCAGAAGAATGTGCAGGCGCGATTCTGCTCTTCAATTCCTTAAGGAGGAGGGCGGAGCGCGCGTCCTTTCCCGAGTGGAGAGCTCGGAAATACAGGTGGCTGGGAAGAGCCTGGAGCTGGGGACGGTAAGGCTTAATTACTGGCGAGGGCGGAGCTAGGAGAGGAGGGCGGAGGGCGCGTCCTTCTCCAGGTGCGGTGGGTGGAGCTTGGAATCCCGGGCGGGGTGGGAGGAGCCTTTGGAGCTGGGATGCTCCTTTAACCCTTTAGATGGCCAGCGGAAGAGTGCGCAGGCGCGAACCGGCTCTCCAACGGTGGAAGCGAGAGCCGTTGCGAAGCGGGCGGAGCTTGGAATCCCGAATCGATTGGGAGGAGCCTTTGGAGCTGGGAATTCTACTTTAACCCTTTAGATGCCCTGCAGAAGAGTTGCGCAGGCGCGAACCAACGGTTGGAAGCAGGAGCTGCTGTGAAGCGGGGCGGAGCTTGGAATCCTGGGCGGGGTGGGAGGAGCCTTTGGAGCTGGGATTCTCCTTTAACCCTTTAGATGGGCCTGCAGAAGAGTGCGCAGGCGCGAACCGGCTCTCCAACGGTGGAAGCGAGAGCCGTTGCGAAGCGGGAGGAGCTTGGAATCCCGGGCGGGGTGGGTGGAGCCTGGAGCGGGGGGCGGGGCGCCGGAGGATCCCTTGCAACCCATTGAGGGTTCCAGGTGAGGCGATTCTTCTCCAGATCCTCCTTCCCCTCCTCCTCCTTAAGGTTGGGGGTCTTTTAGATTTGGATGCTTTTATGACCCCCTCCCCCCGAATAAAAGGCTGGGGGGAAGGGAGGAGATCCAGGCAGAGCTCCTTGGGACTGCTCCCCTTCTATCCCCACCCCACGACCCCCTTTCCCACCCTGGGGAGGGGAAGGGCTCCTGGCGGGTGGAGAGCCTGCCCCGGAGAAAGGAAGACAATCCCATCCCCCAGAAGTGGCTGTCCATGGTTTTTCCTATCCAAAAGCCTTCATTTGGGGGTGCTGGAAAGAAAGCCAGAGGGGTTTGGGGGTGAAGGTGCTGGAGGAAAAAAGCCAGAGGGGTTTAGGATGTGTCCCCCTCCCCACGCCCCAGGATCCAAGCTAAGTGCCAGCATTGGAGGTATCTCCAGCTTGGAAGCTCTGGGAATTATCTGCCCTTTGCAAAGTTACCCGGGTGCTGAAGTAAAGAAAACCTCTCCAGCACAGATGACATTTTTGCTTGTCCTAAGAAATACAAGTAATCCTCCTCGAATTACAACCATTTGTTATAGTGACTGTTCATCGTTACAACAGCCCCCCCCCCCCAAAAGAAAAATGCTTGACAACTGGCATGTATTCGTGACAGCTGCAGAGTCCCTGGGTCACACCCGATCCCCTTTTGCCACCTTCCGACAAGCAAAGTCAATGGAGGGACGCCAGATTCACTTAACGACTGTGTAACTGACATAAAACAAAGGGCAGTGATTCACTTAAGCACTGCGGCAAGCAAGGTCGCAAAGTGGGGCAAAACTGTCTTCCTTAGCAACGGAGGGGGTTTTTTGGACGCAATTGTGGTCGTAAACCGTGACCTACCTGTACTTCCTTTTTGAAAAGCGATTGTGTGTGTTTTGTTTGCATGTGCTTTTTAAGAGCAGTGTGTCGGGATTCCAGCAATCGCCCTAATTGAATCATGATTCCCGAACCAACCTTCAGAAAATTTCACAGGATTCTGGCACTGCCCCGTATGAAGCCATCTCTGGCATATGTAATTTACAGTCACCTGTGACCCTGTTTCCCCCCTCCCCTTGGGTGTCTCATAAACTATGGTATAGCATAGTGGTGGCTAACCTTTTTGGGCTCGCGTGCCAGCACCCAGAAGGCAATGCGTGCGCTCCCCCATGACACCTGTCCATACGCACACAATCTCCCCCCTCCCGTCGTCCCCTTACCTGCACTGCGCCTCACAGCTGATTTTTCAGCTGATTTGAGAGCCTTTTCGCCTCCCGGAGGCAAAAACCTGCAGGCTTTTCAGGATGAATAATAGACCTGTTTTGTCACTTCCAGTATTACAGGAAGTGACAAAAGCGGGCCTATTATTTATCCTGAAAAGCCTGCAGAAAGTTTTTTTAAGCCTCTGACAGGCCGAAAAAGGCCTCAAATCAGCTGAAAAAATCAGTTGTGAGGCGCGCGCATGCGCAGTATGGTAAGTTTGCCTGCGGTTTGTGTGCCAGCAAAATGGCTCTGCGTGCCATAGGTTTGCTATCATGGATATAGCACGGTGTGTGGGCTGGGTGTCATCATTCATGTTCTCCAATTAAATATATTCAGGGCAAAAGCTCTGGTAGCTTAGTTACAATCTTTTAAAGATAAGAGTTAGAATATACTTTTGTTTTCAACTGCTCTTCCTGATTTCCTTCCTTCCCCCCCCTTTTTTGGCAACTACTAAAACAAGCATAGGAATGTTTTATGAGTTGACACACCGTCTTCTCAGTCTTCCCTTCAATGTATTTGGACAAGGACATCCTATCGAAGTCTACGAAGGCAGCTCTCTTTTTTCCTGACTTTTTCTTTCCTTTTGTTCCTTTCCCTTAGCTTGAAACCGGAAAGCATTTTTATTTTTTTGGCTGGAAGGATTCTTATCGTTGGAGGCTCAAAGTTCCACATCTCCCAAAATGGCTCACAGTGCCTCTTCTTGCCATTCTGCTCCATTGACCGAAAGTCCTTTTGCAAATCCAGGACAGACTTCGGACGGGTGTGAACCAGTCTCTCAGTACACCCCAAAAACCACGTCACAAGACCCAGAAGGAAACGGATCCCATGTTGCTTTGCATGGGTCTACTGAGAAGTTCTGGAGAAGAACGAGGAAGGACAACGTCCTGGAAGGAAGAACCATCAGATGGGCTGGAAAACATCAACTTTGCCAGGAGTTCTACAAAGAAACCGAGGCACCCCGAGAACTTTGCAGTCGGTTACACCATCTTTATCGTCGATGGCTGAAACCAGAGAAACACACGAAAACTCAGATGTTGGACTTGGTGGTCCTGGAGCAGTTCCTGGCCATCCTGCCTTCAGAGATGGAGAGGTGGGTGCGGGAGTGTGGAGCAGAGACCAGTTCCCAGGCGGTGGCCCTCGCAGAAGGCTTCCTCCTGAGCCAAGTAGAGGAAAAGAAGCTGGCAGAAATGCAGGTGAGACAAGAAAACATTGCACCACTAATCCTCGACTTAGCAACAGTTCACTTAGTGACCATCCAAAGTTACAACAGCATTGGAAAAAAATGACTTACAACAGTTATGAAGGTTGACTCAGCCTTCCATCCTTCTGAGGTCGGTCAAATGAGAACCCATATTGTTGGGAGGCAAGATGTTGACTCTGTAAACCACTTAGAGAGGGCTGTAAAAGCCCTGTGAAGTGGTATATACCATAATTTTTGCACTATAAGATGCTCCAGAACTTAAGACACACCTAGCTTCTCATAATACTGCTGATCAGCTGTTCCTGGCGGCGGGGATCGTCTCAACCACTTGCCGCTGCCTGGAACAACTGATTGGCGGTATTCCAGGAGGCTGATCCAACCGCCAATCAGCTGCTTGGCAGGGAAGGCTCCAGCGGTCCCTGACGGGGTTGAGAAGCTTCAGTGGTGAACTGGGTGTGTCAAGTTTAATGAAAAGGACTACGGGTGACATGATAGCACTCTTCCAACATCTTAGGGGCTGCCACAAAGAAGAGGGAGACGAGCTATTCTCCAAAGCAGTTGAGGGCAGGATAAGAAGCAATGGGTGGAAGCTAATCAAGGAGAGAGGCAACTTAGAACTAGGGAGAAATTTCCTGATTGTGAGAACAATTAATCAGTGGAACGATTTGCCTCCAGAAGTTGTGAATGCTCCAACACGGGAAGTTTTTAAGGAGAGGTTGGGTAACCATTTGAAATGATGTAGGGTTTCCTGCCTGAGCAGGGGTTGGACTAGAAGACCTCCAAGGTCCCTTCCAATGTTGTTCTATTCTACCTGTATGTGAGAAGCCCTCTCTTTTTAGAGAGAACCTGGTTGCAGTGGACCTTAAAATCCTCTTCCCTCTTTTTCTTTGGACAGGTTCAGGATCCCTTCATGGAAGTGGGTGCAAAAAATCCCGGAGCACAAAGAGACGTGGCATCTCCCTCTCAGGAACTGGCCATTGGAGGGATCTCCCAAGAGGATCCAGCTCAGATCACATCCGAAGGTAATAAATTAGGTTCTTCATTTGTTAAATGTTTATATTGCTGTACTCTACAAGGAACCGTAACAGGATGCAACTGAAAAGAAACATATGTTATTCATTGATTGAACACTTTGGTTCAGCTTGGAAGCTTAGTCCAATGTTTCTCCAGGGTCCCAATAAGCAAATCCTTAACCACCAAAGGCCCCTTTGAGCTGCTAGCATTCCCAGGCAGAGATTCCCCCTTTCAAGGCATGTAACATCATCTCTCCCAATGAGACATTGAGCACCCTGATCCAGCCAATCAACTCACACCAAACTCCCCCATAGCAACAGCAATTGGGAGCACTTGGACTTATATACCGCTTTATAGTGCTTTACAGCCCTCTCTAAGCAGTTTATAGAGTCAGCCTATTGCCCCCAACAATCTGGGTCCTCGTTTTACCCACCTCGGAAGGATGGATGGCTGAGTCAACCTTGAGCCGGTGAGGATCGAACTCCTGGCTGCGGGCAGAGTTAGTCTGGAAAAAAAATTGAACCACCACGCCACCAAATGAATCGGATAAGGCAAGATTGTAAGTCCCGTCTAATGGAAATCATACCGTTCAGCACCTGCCCACTTTCTTGAAGTCCTGGGAAAATCCTCACCGGCTCAAGGTTGACTCAGCCTTCCATCCTTTAGAGGTCGGTAAAATGAGGAGGCAGGATCGAATTCTTGCTTGTGGGTAGAGTTAGCCTGCAATAATTTGTAACCACCATGCCACCACAGCTCCAAATATAAGGCAAGAGTATAAGTCCCGTCTAATGGAAATCGTAATGTTCCTCAGCTGCCCAATTCCATGAAATCCTGGGAAAAAAGCGAATGCAAGAGACGATCTTAAAATCTCTCCCTATTTCAGTAGACTCTTAAGTCCAGACTTTAAGGAACCTTAATTCTTCATATCTTCACGGGGCCTTTCGTGGATTAACAGGAGCCCTTCCCTCTCATGACCAGTAAAGTACCTCCAAGCCTAACTCTTTAGCCTCTCTATTTCACTCCTCATCACCTATTACTCATTAATCAGAGAGGTTGGGCCTCTGGCCACAGTCTCGCATCCCTAGATCAGTATATGCATCTTTATTGCGAAGGTGACACAGTGGTTAGAATGCAGTATTGCAGGCTAATTCTGCCCACTGTCTGCAGTTCAATCCTGAGCAGCTCAAGGTTGACTCAGCCTTCCACCTTCCGAGGTGCGTAAAATGAGGACCCAGGTTGTTGGGGGGCAAAGTTGCTGATTCTAAACCACTTAGAGAGGGCTACCAAAGCACTATGAAGCAGTAGATAAGTATTAAGTGCTATTGGTAGTGCTATTGCTCACACCACAGTTGCACCCTACATTTCTAAGCAAGGCAGTTGTTAAGCGAGTTTTGCCTCATTTTATGACTTTCCTGGCCACCGTTGTTAAGTGTCCATGGAGACTCTCAGTCACCCAGGTAATAGTTGTCCCAAAATTGCAGCTGCCTCTTGAAAAAGCAACTTTGCGACAGTTGGGAAGTGAATTACTTCGTTTTTAAGTTAGCAACATGGTTGTCAAGGGGATCTGGCTTCCCCGTTGGCTTTGCTTGTTGGAAAGTCGCATGATCCCAGGACACTGTTGAATGTCATAAATACATGGCAGTTGCCGAGCATCTGAATTTTGATCACATGACCATAGGATAGTGCAACAGTCGTAAGTGTGAATAATGATCATCATTATTTTTACCTGCTGTTGTAACTTCAAACATTAAACGGTATAGGTTTTCCTTGTTCTTATTCCTCCTGGATCCTAGGTGGATACAGATTACACCCAGATCTTTATTTTTTACTATCCCTCTGGTGTTCCCTATCATCCCACTCCCCAATATGGAACTTGGAATTAATATTTTTGACCTTGGCTTGTTCATACCATGTACAGTTCTATTGTCAGGATTCCGGCAGTTACCCCAATTATATCCTGAGTCTCGAGCCAAACTTCCAAAACTTCAAAAGGATTTAGTGGGAGTTTAAATGTCCGGAACTGCCTGGGTGTAGCCAACTCTGAGACACATCATTCACTGTCACCCTTGACCCTGGTTTCCCCCCTGTCCCCCGGGTGTATCATAATTCATATTCTCCAATGGGACACATCCATAGCCAAGAGTCATCAGTCATGCTCTCCAGTTAGAATTTTGCTTGGCAGAAAGGTCAGTCACCTAGTTACTTTCTTTGAAAACTATTTATGGACTGCACTTTCGGTTTCCAAGCTGCCACACAGCTCCCCCCTCCCTTTCTGTTGGCAACTCTAAAAAGACCATAGAAATATTTGAGTTGACATCTAAATGAGTTGACATCTAACTTGCTTCGCATGATGCTCAGTGTGCAACATAAAACTGTTGGGGAAGATTATTGGTGGGCAATATGCTGACTCTTTAACCTGCTTAGTAAGGGCTGTAAAATACTATGAAGTGGTATATAAGTCGAGGTGCTATTGATATTACTTCCTTGCAGCCTCACTGGTGTGAAAAAAATGCTCCTTTTATTTTGGGGGGTATAATTTTCCTCAAGAATGCAGTAGGAATGTTTTCAAAATGCCTTCCTCCATTTTTGTCCTCTTAGGAAATGGAGCAACCCTGCGGTTTCCTGCAAAAACGCCTCTGCTTTGTGGTGGAACTGAAACTGCTGTGGTCATTCCAACTCAGGTAGGAGGGATCAAGCTCCCTTAAAGTGTTAGTACCACTTTATAATGCCTTGGTAAGACCTACAACTTGGAATATTGAATCCAGTTTTGATCACTGCAATATAAAAAAGATGTTGAGACTCTGGAAAGAGTACAGAGAAGAGCAATGAAGACAATTAGAGGACTAGAGGCTAAAATATATGAAGAATGGTTGCAGGAATTGGGTATGTCTAGTTTAATGTAAAGAAGGACTTGGGGTGACATGATAGCAGTGTTCCAATATCTAAAGGAGCGGTTGTACAAAGCACCTGAGGGCAGGACAAGAAGCAATGAATGGAAACTAACCAAGGAGAGAAGCAATCTAGAACAGGGGTCTCCAACCTGAGCAACTTTAAGACTTGTGGACTTCAACTCCCAGAATTCCTCAGCCAGGAAAGCTGGCTGAGGAATTCTGGGAGTTGAAGTGCATAAGTCTTAAAGTTGCCAAAGTTGGAGACGGCTGATCTAGAACTAAGGAGGAATTTCCTTAACAGTGAGGAAAATTAACTAGTGGAATAGCTTTTCTTTAGATTGTGTGGGAGCTCCATTGCTGGAGGTTTTTAAGAAGAGACTGGACAACCAGTTCTCTGAAATGGTAAAGGGCCTCCTGCATGAACTGGGAGCTATAATTATTTATTTGTATAAATAATTAGATTAGATACCACCCACTTCACTCTCAAGAGTGACCTTGGGTGATTTTCAGATGGTACAGGTAATCCTCAACCTACGACCTCAACTTGGAACTTTACATTAAGAGGGATGGGTTTTTCTTTTTTAAAAAATTTCAGAATCGTATGTCATTTGAAGATATAGCCGTATTTTTTTCGGAAGAGGAGTGGGCCCTGCTGAATCCTGACCAAAAATTGCTGTACAGGGAGATCATGTTGGAAAATACAAGGAACATTACCTGCCTAGGTAAGAGTTCTTTTTCTACTTTTCTGGTCAGACATAACCAGCTTACCTGTTTTTGAGAAAATGCTGGTTTGTTCCTTTCCTACAGTGAATGCCCTTAACAGCATCGAAACCCTCACCAGATCCGGCAGGCAGGGCTAAAACTCTTCATGCTGTTTCTTCTCAATAGAAGGGAGCAAACACACACACACACACACACACACACATACACACACAGCCCTTATTGAGTTTCTCTTTTGGGTAGGGAGTGCCTTCCATTTTTCTCAAATTCAGAAACCCTAATAGGTCCGAATTCCATGCATCACATGAAGTGTTAATACCACTTTATAATGCCTTGATAAGACCACGCTTAGAATACTGCATCCAGTTTTGGTCACCGTGATATAAAATAATGTTGAGACTCTAGAAAGACTGCAGAGAAGAACAATAAAGATGGGTAGGGAACTGGAGGCTAAAACATGCTGGAATTGGGTATGTCTAGTTGAATGAATAAAAAGAAAGATGAGGGCTGATACGATAGTAATGTTCCAATATTTGAGGGTTTGCCACAAAGACTAGGGAGTCAAGCTCAGAGGGAGCTGCTGCCGGTTCGCATCGGTTCAAGTGAACTGGTTGTTAAGATTCAGCGCAGTTCACTGAACTGGCAAATCCCACCACTGGCTGGCCCCATCCTGCTCGTTTGACTTTGAGCTGGCCAGAATCGAACTTCTGGCAGTCAGCAGAGTTAGCTTGCAATACTGCATTCTAACCATTGTGCCACCATGGCTCATAAGTTGAGAATTACATGTAATGTTCAAATATAGGATGTGACAATAGAGCATGATCCCTGAGGGTACCTTAGCTTGGGCCTAGAGCATCTCATGAAACTCACCTCTTTGTTTCTTTCTTTTTTGTTTCAATCAGGTGAACGGTGGGAGAAAGAGGATTCTAAGAAGGAGATGGTAGAGAACTTGCCAATACTCAAAAATGAAATTGGAGAAATGATGTTCCAATGTCAACGGGGAGTTCAAAGTCCTGAGGAAAACCAGCTAAATGGAGAGCCAGTTACAGCCCTCGCTTTTCATCAGGCAGATGAGAATGTGCTCCTGGCTGAAAAAAATCACCAAGAAACCGGAATGTGTCCAGGGTGTGGAAAAATATTGAAGGAGGAATCAGGATTGTGTGGAAATTGCAGAAAGCATCCTGTTGAGACACAACCTGAAAATAGGGAATGGGCCTTTCCTCTTATTTTAAATCAAAATATATTGTTTGGGGGAAAATTATATAAAGGTGTGGAATGTGATGAGACCTTCAGCCACAGTAGCCATCTCAGTAACCATCAAAAGAGTCACGTCCCGGAGAATCCATATCAATGCATGGATTGCGGAAAGAGCTTCCATCAGAAAAGTCAGCTTATGACTCATGTAAGGATCCACCGAGGAGAGAAACCACATGCCTGCACGGAGTGTGGAAAGAGCTTCATTAGGAGAAGTTACCTGACTTCCCACAGGAGAATCCACAGCGGGGAGAAACCCTATCAATGTACGGAGTGTGGGAAGTGCTTCTCTCAGAGAAGCCACCTTGCCTCCCATAAGAGGATCCACACAGGGGAGAAACCGTATCAGTGCCTGGAGTGCGGGAAGCACTTCAGTGAAATAAGTCACCTCACTTCCCATAAAAGGATCCACACCGGAGAGAAGCCCTATAAATGTATGGAGTGTGGGAAGAGTTTTAGTGTGAGCTGTTCCCTGACATCCCATATGAGGATCCACCGAGGAGAGAAACCCTATCAATGCGTGAAGTGTGGGAAGTGCTTCAGTCAGAGCAGTTACCTGAGTTCCCACAGGAGAAGCCACAGAGGGGAGAAACCCTATCCATGTACGGAGTGCGGGAAGTGCTTCTGTCGCAAAAGTGGGCTTACTTGCCATCAGAGGGTCCACACAGGGGAGAAACCGTATCAGTGCCTGGAGTGCGGGAAGAGATTCAGTGATGCAAGTTATCTCACTTCCCATAAAAGGATCCACACCGGAGAGAAGCCATACCAATGTCTGGATTGCGGGAAGAGTTTTAGGGTAAACAGTTCCCTTACATCCCATAAAAGGACTCACACGGGGGAGAAGCCATACAAATGTACGGACTGTGGAAAGAGCTTCACTGTAAGCAGTTCCCTTAATTCTCATAAAAGGATCCACACGGGGGAGAAACCGTACCACTGTGTGGAATGTGGAAGGAGCTTTAGAAAGAGTAGTTCTGTGACTTCCCATAGAAGGATCCACACAGGAGAAAGCATATGAATGTACGGACTGTGGAAAGTGTCAACTCATAAAATATTTCTGTGGTCTTTTTAGAGTTGCCAACAGGGGTGGGGAGGAGTGTGGAAGCTTGAAACCGAAATTGCAGTCCATAAATAGTTTTCAAAGATAGTAACTAGGTGATTGAAGTTTCTGCCGTGCAAAATTCTAACTGGGGAACATAATTGATGTCTCTTGGCTATGATGTGTCTCATTGGAAAATATGAATTATGATACACTTGGGATGGGGGAAAAGCAGGGTCAAGAGTGACAATGAATGATGTGTTTCAGAGTCGGCTACACTCAGGCAGTGCCGGACATGTTAACTCACAATAAATCCTTTTGAAGTTTTGGAAGTTTGACTTGAGACTCATGTTTTAATTGGAGTAACTGCCTCAATCCTGACAGAAAGAACTTCGGAGATCCCAGTTCTGAGGTTATGATCCCCGTACAGAAATCCTCTTTATGGGCCAAGTGCAATTGGACACAAAAGGAATTTGTCCTTTTTCGTACAAGGAGTGTCATGAAAGTGGATTGTGGGCTAAAATGAACTGATATGGCTGAAGGAAGGAAGACGAGGAATTATCGCCCCATATCCCTCTATCAGGGAGATGGGTGGTTAAGAAATTGGATGGATGGATATATCTTTCCATTTCATTTTATAAGATTTAAGATGGTGGGTGAGATCAACTGAAAGTTCTTGGAAGAGTTACAACTAATTGAGTCTGTCGTTTGTCCCTCATGAATTGTCTGGTTTGGCCAGGACAGGTACAGACTTCAGTGGACAGTTAGGAGTGCAGAAAAAGCAATGACAACCAGCCTGCCTTCCATTGAGGATCTGTACACTGCATGAACTAGAAAGAGAGCTGAGAAAATACCTGTAGGCTTCTCACATCCTGGACATAATCAATTTTATTCCCCCCCTGCCCCCCAGGATGCTGCTATAGGGCATTGCATACCAAAACATTGAGACAGAAAGATAATTTTGTCCTTCCTCCCCCATGCCATCACACTTTATTTCCACAGCACTGCCTTATTTTTCATTTTTTCTCATTTTTCTCATCTTTCCAATTATCTTCTCCTATTGGTTTCTTAGGATTTTGTCAGTTGTTTGTAACTTATGATTAATGATTGTTACTATGATTTGTGATCTATGACCTATTCATTGCTTTTTATATGTACACTGTGAGCTTATGCACTAGAGACAGTTCTGTTGTACTCTACTCCAGTGGTCCCCAACCACCGGGCCCTGGACAGGTACCGGTCTGTGGATCATTTTTTACCAGGCTGCAAAGAAGTGGGCACCGCCATCTGGTTTCAACGGCGCTTGAGAAAGTGCTTCCGGTGAGCTTGTCGGTCGTCGGTTGGAAAGCGGCGTTTGGGTGCTGAAGGAATCCTCGCGCCTTAGTTTCGTCGAGGGGGGGGCGGCTTCAAACGAAGAGCCGTCCCAATGGCGGTGGAGTCTTGCGTTAGGCGGAGATTAAGAAAGAGCCCGAAAAGCCCATCGACAAAGGTACAAAGGAGGAGTTGAAGGTGGCGGGGAGAAGCGGGGGACAGCTGGCTGGCCAGTCGCTCGGCTCGCCTTACCTTGGTCGTGCGTACTGATGCCGGTACCGGTCCGTGGGTCATTTTGTGATGCCGGTACCGGGCCATGGGACAAAAAAGGTTGGGAGCCACTGCTCTACTCCCATTCCCATTATCCTGTCCCAGGTGTTGGCAATCTTAAAACAGTCACAAAGTACCTCACAAAGTTACTAAGCGGAAGCCCCCTGTTCAATTCTGGAGCCAACTGGAAGTCTGGTTTCCCCTTCATAGAAACTACTACTAGTGCAGAGTCCTTTTTTCTCTGCTGATTGGAAATCTGCTTCCCCCACCATCATAGAGTCTCTTCCTAGCATGGCATCCTTTTTCCTCTACCTGTCCTAACCGAAAGCTCTATCAGTTGTGGAGCCAAGTGGAAAACCTGCCCCTTGCCATAGAGCAGGGGTCTCAAAGTCAATTTACCTGGGGGCCGCTGGAGGCAGAGTCTGGGTGAGGCTGGGCCGCATAAGGGATTCCACAAAAAACATTGTTAAAAAAATATCCTCAAATGTCATCAACAGTTAATGATTTCTCCAATACATGAACTGTCCTGAACACATGAATGGAACATTGAATGAAGATCATGAACAGTTCCTCAGAACATGGCTTCTCCAGCTTACTCCTTGCTGCCAGAGACTTGACAACGCTTCCTCTCACATAATTGAGCCACATTTGGCTTGAGAGAGGAGGCACTTGAGACCCTCAGTATGGCTTGAAGATGATCATCAGTAAGTCTGGACCTGTGCTTGGACTTGTTAAAGTTTAGGGTGGAGAAGAAGCTACGACAAGGAACGGCGGGTGGGACTTCCTTCAGAGGTCCATTCCGCCTGCGGGCCGCACTAATATTATACTTTCATATCACGGTGGGGGCCACAGGATATCGTCCTGCGGGCCACGAGTTTGAGACCCCTGCCATAGAGTCTCCTGGCATGGCGTGCCATGCTTTCCCCTCCCTAACCGGAAGTTCCTTTCAAAATTTTGGCACCAACTGGTGACAGAGCCACAGCAGTGGCATGAAAGAGCCACATGCAACTAGAGCTGTGGGTTGCTGACCTTTGTTCTGTCCTATCCTACCCTACCCTATCATTATTGACAAATGCCTATAAACCTGCTCATTACTAGAAAAAGTAGATGTAGGTAATAAGATGGTGGATCCAAATTACTGTAAGGTCTTGGAAGAGCTATAGATTATTACAGACAAGTACCCATACATCTGATCACTAGAGGCAGTAAATGGAGGGATAGTTAGTAGGACTTGTCATCTCTCAGTATCTTTCTCATCTCTTTCATTGCTCACTCATTGCTCTCATCTCTTTCATCTCATTGCTCTTTCTCATCTCTCTCACATCTCTCCTCAGTATCTCTCATCATCGCTCTCTCTGTATCTCATCTCTTCGTCATTGCTCTCATCTCAGTATCTCTCATCTCTTTTTCTCTCATCGCTCGCTCTCATCTCATTTCTGTATCTCTCTCACTCTCATCTGTCTCATCACTTTCATATCTCTCTCTCCCGTCTCACTCTCATCTCTCTCAGCTGGGCCAGCCAGTGTTTTGGGGTGGAGAGGAAGTTGCGTGTCTCCCGGTTGCGCAGCACCAACAAGGGCCAGAAGAAACGCCCGCGAGACCCAACAAGAGATGAAGCTTCACTCCCGCTGTGGAATATGGAGAGAATCTCCATATGGAGCGAATCTCTCTTCTCAGGTCAGGCAAGGAGTGATTGGGAGGGGTCATCCTGCAGCAGATCCTCTAGCTGGGTGCACAACAGGCCACCAAAATTTTCTCACAGACCACCAATGGTCCACAGAGCACCGCTTGGTGACCTCTGCTCTAATCCAACCCCTGCCCAAGCAGGAGACCTTACACCATTTCTGACAAATGGCAGTCCAATCTCTTACTGAAAGCCTCCAATGATGAAACTCCCACACCTTCTGAAGGCAAGCTGTTTCATTGGTTGATTGTTCTGTCAGAAAGTTCCTCCTCTTTTCCAGGTTAAATCTCTCCTTGTGCGGTTTCCATCCATTGTTCCTTGTCTGGCCTACAGGTGCTTTAGAAAATAGCTTGACCTCCTTACTCTCTGTGGCAGACCCTCAAATATTGGAAGACTGCTATCATGTCTCCCCTGGTCCTTCTCTTTACTAGACTAGCCAAGCCCAGTTCCTGTAACCATCTGTATGTTTTAGTCTCCAGTCCCCTAATCATCCTGGTTGCTCTTTTCTGCCCTTTTGCTAGAATCTCAACATCTTTTTTATAGTGTGGTGACCAAAACTGGATGCAATACTCTAGGTGTGGTCTTACTAAGGCTTTATAGAGTGGTATTAGTACCTCACTTGATCTTGATTGTATCCCTCCGTTAATGTAATTTAGGATTTTTGGTTTTTTGGCCTTCTCCTCTGTTTGTATATGCCTTGTATGGTATAGAATCCCAAGACATTCATTTGATTTAGTCGTTAGAGCCTCGAAAGCACAGTGGTTAAGAGTGCAATTCTGGTGATAGCCAGTTGCCTGCAATTTGGCAAATTGAATCTCACCAGGCTCACTGGTTGACCCATCCTTCCATCCTTCTGAGGTGGGTAAAATGAGAAACCAGATTGTTGGGGGAAATAGTCTGACTCTGTAAAAGAGAGAGCTGGTATCCAGCAGGTGGTATTCAGCAGGTACTGACCAGTTCTGGAGAACCAGTAGGGGAAATTTGGAGTTGTTCGGAGAACTGGCAAATACCACGCTCCACCCCCATTTATTCCCTGCCTCCCGAGTCCCGGCTGATTGGCTGAATCTTCTTGTGTTGCCCTGCTCAGAACAGAGCTGGAAAGCAGGTTAGCGGGACAGGGAAGGAATGGGGATTTTGTAGTATCCTTCCCCGGCCTCGCCCACCAAGCCATGCCATGCCTACCAAGTCACGCCTATAGAACTGGTAGTCAAAATTTTTTGAATCCCACCACTGGGCAGGCTTTATTTATTAATGTAAATCGGGGACTACCTGTACAGGGTGTTATCAGGACAGTCTATAAACCCCCATGTTCTTTCTCTAGCCTGCTAGTTCCTGTCCACACCCACCCCAAGTGATACAGCTGTCAGCCATACATAGCTGCCAATCAAACAGCAACATGATCCCTGGTTGCAGTGGCCTTACTGCGGTGGTGGCGCAGTGGTTAGAATGCAGTATTGCACGCTGCCGACTGTCAGCAGTTCGATCCTGACTGGGTCGAGGTAGATTCAGCAACCATCCTTCCATGGTGAGTAAAATGAGGAGCCAGATCATTGGGGGAAACATGTTGATTTTGTAAACGGCTTAGAGAGGGCTGTAAAAGCACTATGAAGAAGTATATAAGTCTTAAGTGATATTGCTATCGCTAACATTGAGCAGGCAGGGGAACAGGAAGAGAGACCAGACTGGGACCGGATCCTGTGCTGGCTGGAGTAAATATTTAGCTTAGGAATTAAGGGCTGTCCCCTTAAGGGAATGCTTCATGGGAAATGTAGTTTTATGTCACATGGTCACATCTGTATTCCTGATTGGCCACTGGGTTAGTCTTTTGAGGATGGGGTAGTGGAGACAAATTGGTGATGTGCAGGAATGCATTTGTCTGCATGAATTCCAGCACTGAGGGAGCTTTCTTCTGCTCCTGCACAATGGGTATAATATCACTTTTTTGCTCCCAAGCCATAGGCCCGTGATGGTGAACCTATGGCATGTATGCCACAAGTTGGAAGGGACCTATGGCACATATGCCACAATTTGTTGGAAGGGACCTATGGCACATATGCCACAATTTGTGCCGGCATGCAAACTGCAGACAAACATACCTCACTGCACATGCACGTGCCTCACAGCTGATTTTTTGAGTTGGTTTTTCGGCCTCCCAGAGGCTTGGAAAAAGCCTCTGCAAGGCTTTTCAGGATGATAGGCCCGTTTTGTCACTTCCTGTAATACTAGAAGTGACGAAATGGGCCTATAATTCATCCTGAAAAGCCTTGCACAGGCTTTTTCCAAGCCTCTGAGAGGCCGAAGGCCACAAACCAGCAGAAAAATCAGCTGTGAGTCACAGTGCAGATATAGAGTTGGGGATTGCACACACATGTGCAGGGAGTGTGGGGGGCACGGATTACATTCTGGGTGCTGGCATGTGAGGGCTTGCCCGCTGGCACATGTGCAAAAGTTGTCCAGTTGATCTGTGTCTTACAACCACGATGGAATTTCCTCCATTGCAGGAGGATGGCAAAGAAGAAAACTAAATATGCAAGAGAACTGGTAGAGCTGTCGAACCTCAATATTTCTTTAATAAATAGGAGGTAGTATGTGTGTGTGTGTGTGTGTGTGTGTATTTGCAACCCTAGGTTCTAAGTAAATTCTAAACAGGAGAGCCAATATGTAGATAAATGCAAATTAAGTATTCTTTTTGGAGAGATCAAGTGGCCCAGAGGCCAACAATGAAAGAGAAAGAATTGAGAATTGGAAGTCTCCTGTTTGACCATGAAGCTGGACTAGAAGACCTTTAAGGTCCCTTCCAACTCTACTACTCAGTGACGTTGAAATTAAGAAAATCAGACCTGGTAGGTGGAGATGTGCAAATTCAGTATTCCTATGCAAGGAAAGACTAAAGTGCCAAGTCCTACTAACCGTCCCTCCATCTACTGCCTCTAGAGATTGGATGTATAGCTACTTGCCTCTAATAACCTGTATCTTTTCTAAGAGCTTACAGTAATTTTGATCCTCTCCACCATCTTATCCCCTACATCTATCTACTTCCTCTAGCAATGAACAGGTTTATAGGTATTTGTCAATAATGATAAGGTTGGGTAGGATAGGACAGGACAGAATAAAGGTAGGCAACCCGCAGCTCTGGAGTCGCATGTGGCTCTTTCATCGCTCTACTGTGGCTCCCTGTTGCTGATCCATACCACAATTTTGAGAGGAACTTCCGGTTAGGGAGGGAGCAGCACACCAGGACGAGACTCTACAGCAAGAGGTGGGTTTTCTGGTCGGCTCCACAATTGATAGGGCTTTCAGTTAGGACAGGTAGAGGAAAGAGGATGCAGTGCTAGGAAGAGACTCTATAGTGGGGGAACCAGATTTCCAGTCGGCAGAGGAAAAAGGAGACCACAGTAGGATGACTTTCTATGGAGGGAGAACTGGACTTCCGGTTGGCTCCAGAATTGAATATGGGGCTTCCGGTTAGAACCTTTGTGTTTAAGATTACCAACTTCTGGGACAGGATACTGGGAATGGGAATAGGAATGGGAGTAGAGTAGAACAGAACAGAACAGTCTCTGGTGCATAAGCTCACAGTACATATAAATAGCAATGAATAGGTCATAGATCACAAATTAAACTTACAATCATAAGTTACAAACAACTGATAAATTGTAAGATGCCAATAGGAGAAGATAATTGGAAAGATGAGAAAAATGAAAAAAGACAGTGCTGTGGAAAATGAAGCATGATGGCCTGGGGGAGGAAGGAGAAAACTATCTGGTTGTTTTGGTATGCAAAGCCCTACAAGCAGCATTCTGAGGGGTGAAGATGAATTGATTATGTCCAGGTTGCGAGGCCCATATAGGTACTTTCTCAGCTCTCTTTCTGGTTCATGCAGCATACAGATCCTCAATGGAAGGCAGGCTGGTTGCGACGTTTTTCTTCAATCCTAACTGTCCGTTGAAGTCTGTACCTGTCCTGTTTGGTTGCCATGCCAAACCAGACAATTCATGAGGGACCAACGACAGACTCACTTAGTTGTAACTCTTCCAAGAACTTTCAGTTGATCTCATCCACCATCTTAAATCTTATAAAATGAAATGGAAAGATATATCCATCCATTCAATTTCTTAACCGCCCATCTCCCTGATAGAGGGATACGGGGCGATAATTCCTCGTTTTCCTTCCTTCAGCCATACCAGTTCATTTCAGCCCACGATCCACTTCCATGACATTTCCTTGTGTGAAAAAAGACAAATTCCTTTTGTGTCCAATCGCACTTGGCCAATAAAGAGGATTTCTGTACAAGGATCATAACCTCAGAACTGGGGCCTCTGAAGATCTTTTCACAGTCCGCGCACTCATATAGTTTCTCCTGTGTGGATCTTTCTGTGGGAAGTTACAGAACAACTCTTTCTAAAGCTCTTTCCACATTCCACACAGTGGTACGGTTTCTCCCCCGTGTGGATCCTTTTATGAGAACTAAGGGAACTGCTTACGGCAAAGCTCTTCCCACAGTCCGTACATTTGTATGGCTTTTCCCCCGTGTGGGTCCTTTTATGGTATGTAAGGGAACTACTGATGCTAAAACTCTTCCCGCACTCCAGACATTGGTATGGCTTCTGTCCAGTGTGTATCCTTTTATGGGAAGTGAGGTAACTTGCATCACTGAAGCTCTTTCCGCACTCCAGGCACTGATACGGTTTCTCACCTGTGTGGACCCTCTGATGGGAAATAAGCCGGCTTTTGCGACAGAAGCGCTTCCCGCACTCCGTACATTGATAGGGTTTCTCCCCTCTGTGGCTTCTCCTGTGGGAACTCAGGTAACGGCTCTGACTGAAGCTCTTCCCACACTCCACGCATTGATAGGGTTTCTCTCCTCGGTGGATCCTTTCATGAGTCATAAGCTGACTTTTCTGATGAAAGCTCTTCCCGCAATCCATGCATTGATATGGATTCCCGCAGACCTGAATCTTTTGATGGTTACTTAGATGGCTACTCTGGCTGAAGCTCTCATCACATTCCACACCTTTATATAATTTTCCCCCAAACAATATATTTTGATTTAAAATAAGAGGAAAGGCCCATTCCATATTTTCAGGTTGTGCCTCGACAGGATGCCTTCTGCAATTTCCACACAATCCTGATTCCTCCTTCAATATTTTTCCACACGCTGGACATATTCTGGTTTCTTGGTGATTTTTTTCGGCCAGGAGTACATTCTTATCTGCCTGATGAAAAGCGAGGGCTTTCTCTGGCTCTCCATTTAACTGGTTTTCCTCAGGACTTCTGACTCCTTGTTGACATTGGAACATCGTTTCTCCAATTTCATTTTTGACTATTGGCAAGTTCTCTACCATCTCCTTCTTAGAGTCCTCTTTCTCCCACCTTTCGCCTGATTGAAACAAAAAAAAAGAAACAAAGAGGTGAGTTTCATATTAGGCTCTAGGCCCAAACTAAGACACATTCAGGAATCATGCTCTATTGCCATATCCTGTATTTGAACATAACATGTAGTTCTCGACTTATGAGCCATGGTGACGCAGTGGTTAGAATGCAGTATTGCAGGCTAACTCTGCTGACTGCCAGTAGTTCGATTCTGACCGGCTCAAGGTCAAATGAGCAAGAGGGGCCAGCCAGTGGTGGAACTTGCCAGTTCACCGAATTGCGCTGAATCTTATAACCAACCAGTTGGCTTGAACCGGTGCGAACCGGCAAGAGCTCCTTCTGAGCTTGACTCCCTCTTCTTTGTGGCAAACCCTCAAATACTGGAACATTACTATCACGTCAGCCCTAGTCTTTCTTTTCATTAAACGTAGACATACCTAATTCCAGCATGTTTTAGCCTCCAGTTCCCTAACTATCTTTGTTGCTCTTCTCTGCAATCTTTCTAGAGCCTCAAGATTATTTGATATCGTGGTGATCAAAACTGGATGCAGTATTTTATGTGTGGCCTTATCAAGGCATTATAAAGTGGTATTAACACTTCATGTGATGCATGAAATTTGGGCCTATTAGGGTTTCTGAATTCCAGAAAAATGGAAGGCACTCCCTACCCAAAAGAGAAACTCAATAAGGGGTGTGTGTGTGTGTTTGCTCCCTTCTATTGAGAAGAAACAACATGAAGAGTTTTAGCCCTGCCTGCCTGATCTGGTGAGGGTCTCAATGCAGTTAAGGGCATTCACTGTAGGAAAGGAACAGACCAGCATTTTCTCAGAAACGGGTAAGCTGGTTACGTCTGACCAGAAAAGTAGAAAAAGAACTCTTACCTAGGCAGGTAATGTTCCTTGTATTTTCCAACATGATCTCCCTGTACAGCAATTTTTGGTCAGGATTCAGCAGGGCCCACTCCTCTTCCGAAAAGAATACGGCTATATCTTCAAATGACATACGATTCTGAAATTAAAAAACAAAACAAAAAACCCATCCCTCTTAATGTAAAGTTTCAAGTTGAGGTCGTAGGTTGAGGATTACCTGTACCATCTGAAAATCACCCAAGGTCACTCTTGAGAGTGAGAGGGGTGGTATCTAAGCTTGATAAATAAATACAAATAAATAATTATAGCTCCCAATTCATGCAGGAGGCCCTTTACCATTTCAGAGAACTGGTTGTCCAGTCTCTTCTTAAAAACCTCTAGCAATGGAGCTCCTATAAAATCTAAAGAAAAGTATTCCACCAGTTAATTGTCCTCACTGTTAAGAAAATTCCTCTTTAGTTCTAGATGGCTTCTCTCCTTGATTTACTTCCAGTCTTTGCGTCTTGTCCTGCCCTCAGGTGCTGTGGAGAATAGCCTGACCCCCTCTTTTTTGTGGCAGCCCCTGAGATATTGGAACATTGATATCATGTCACCCCCTAGTTTTTCTTTTCATTAAACTAGACACCAAATTTCTGCAACCGTTCTTTATATGTTTCAGCCTCCAGTTCCCTAATCGTCTTCATTGCTCTTTTCTGCACTCTTTCCAGACTCTCAACCTCTTTTTTTATATTGCAGTGATCAAAACTGGATTCAATATTCCAAGTTGTAGGTCTTACTAAGGCATTATAAAGTGGTACTAACACTTTACGGGAGCTTGATCCCTCCTACCTGAGTTGGAATGACCACAGCAATTTCGGTTCCACCACAAAGCAGAGGCGTTTTTTCAATAACCCTCAGGGTTGCTCCGTTCCCTGATAAGACAAAAATGGAGGAAGGCATTTTGAAAATATTCCTGCAGCATTCTCAAGCAAAATTATACAAAAAAAATAAAAGGAGCATTTTTTCCACATCAGTGAGACTTCAAGTAAGTAATATCAATAGCACCTAGACTTATATACCACTTCATACTATTTTACAGCCCTCGCTAATGGGTTAAAGAGACAGCATCTTGCCCCAATAATCTTCCCCAACAGTTTTATGTTGTACACTGAGGATCATGGGAAGCTAGGTAGATGGCAACTCATAAAATATTTCTATGATCTTTTTAGAGTTGCCAACAGAAAGGGAGGGCGGAGCAGTGTGGTAGCTTGGAAACCGAAAGTGTAGTTCATGAATAGTTTTCAAAGATAGTAACTAGGTGACTGGGGGGGCGACGGAAACCAGGGTTAAGAGTGACGATGAATTATGTGCCTCAGGGTCGGCTATTCCAAGACAGTGCCGGACATTTTAACTCCCAATAAGTCTTTTTGAAGTTTTGGAAGTTTGGCTCTAGAATCAGGATTTAATTGGGGCAATTGCCGGAATCCTGACAGTAGAGCTGTACATGGTATAAATGACCCAAGGTCAAAAATATTAATTCCAAGTTCCATATTGGGGAGGGGGCCGATAGGGAACACCAGATGGATAGTAAAAAATAATGACCTGGGTGTAATCTGTATCCACATAGGATCCAGGAGGAATGAGAACAAGGAAAACCTGTACTGTTTAGTGTTTGAAGTTCAACAGCAGGTAAAAATAATGGCCATTTTTCACACTTACGACCGTTGCAGTACCCCATGGTCATTAACCTTAGACTGTCCACTATTGACCTCACCCCTTTATCTATGAGGGAGCGTGCATAAATGGACCAACATGCCTACCGTCCCTGTCCTATTGTTTCTTTATTTTTTAAAATTTTTCTTATATGTAAGCATGTATTCATAACTATGTTTTTACTTATAGCTATTATTTTGTAAGCAATTGACATACAAAAATAAAATAAAATAAAATAATAAAATAAAAATAAAAATAAATAAAAAAATGTGACCGAATTTCAGATGCTCGGCAACTGCCATGTATTTATGACATTCAACAGTGTCCTGAGATCATGCGACTTTCCAACAAGCAAAGCCAATGGGGAAGCCAGATCCTCTTGACAACCATGTGCCTAACTTAAGAACGGCAGTAATTCACTTCCCAACTGTCCCAAAGTTGCTTTTTCAAGAGGCAGATACAATTTTGGGACAACTATTACCTGGGTGACTGAGAGTCTCCATGGACACTTAAGGCAAAACTCGCTTAACAACTGTCTTGCTTACAAATGTAGGGTGCAACTGTGGTGTGAGCGTAGCACTACCAATAGCACTTAATACTTATCTACTGCTTCATAGTGCTTTGATAGCCCTCTCTAAGTGGTTTAGAGAGTCAGCAACTTTGCCCCCAACAACCTGAGTCCTCATTTTACGCACCTCGGAAGGGTGGAAGGCTGAGTCAACCTTGAGCTGCTCAGGATTGAACTGCGGACAGTTGGCAGAATTAGCCTGCAATACTGCATTCTAACCACTGCGCCACCATCACAATAAAGATGCATACACTGGATCTGGGGATGCGAGACTGTGGCCAGAGGCCCAACCTCTCTGATTAACTGAGTAATAGGTGATGAGGAGTAAAATAGAGAGGCTAAAGAGTTAGGCTTGGAGATACTTTACTGGTCATGAGAGGGAAGGGCTCCTGTTAATCCACGAAAGCCCCGTGAAGATATGAAGAATTAAGGTTCCTTAAAGTCTGGACTTAAGAGTCTACTGAAATAGAGAGAGATTTTAAGGTTGTCTCTTGCATTCGCTATTTTCCCAGGATTTCAAGGAATTGGGCAGCTGAGGAACAGTACGATTTCCATTAGACGGGACTTAGACTCTTGCCTTATATTTGGAGCTGTGGTGGCATGGTGGTTAGAAATTATTGCAGGCTAACTCTACCCACAGCCAAGAGTTCGATCCTGCCTCCTCATTTTACCGACCTCTAAAGGATGGAAGACTTGAGTCAACCTTGAGCCGGTGAGGATTTTCCCAGGACTTCAAGGAAGTGGGCAGGTGCTGAATGGTACGATTTCCATTAGACGGGACTTACAATCCTGCCTTATCCGATTCATTTGGTGGCGTGGTGGTTCATTTTTTTTTCCAGACTAACTCTGCCCACAGCCAGGAGTTTGATCCTCACCGGCTCAAGGTTGACTCAACCATCCATCCTTCCAAGGTGGGTAAAATGAGGACCCAGATTGTTGGGGGCAATAGGCTGACTCTGTAAACTGCTTAGAGGGGGATGTAAAGCACTATAAAGTGGTATATAAGTCCAAGTGCTATTGCTGTTGCTATTGGGGAGTTTGGTGTGAGTTGATTGGCTGGATCAGGGTGCTCAATGCCTCATTGGGAGAGATGATGTTACATGCCCTGAAAGGGGGCATCTCTGCCTGGGAATGCTAGCAGCTCAAAGGGGCTTTGGTGGTTAAGGATTTGCTTATTGGGACCCTGGAGAAACATCGGACTAAGGTTCCAAGCTGAACCAAAGTGTTCAATCAATGAATAACATATGTTTCTTTTCAGTTGCACCCTGTTACGGTTCCTTGTAGAGTACAGCAATATAAACATTTAACAAATGAAGAACCTAATTTATTACCTTCGGATGTGATCTGAGCTGGATCCTCTTGGGAGATCCCTCCAAAGGCCAGTTCCCGAGAGAGAGGTGACAGGTCTGTGTGTGCTCGGGGCTTTTTTGCACCCACTTCCATGAAGGGATCCTGAACCTGCCCAAAGGGAAAAAGAAGGAACAGGATTTTAAGGTCCACTGCAACCAGGTTCTCTCTAAAAAGAGAGGGCTTCTCACATACAGGTAGAATAGAACAACATTGGAAGGGACCTTAGAGGTCTTCTAGTCCAACCCCTGCTCAGGCAGGAAACCCTACACCATTTCAGACAAAAGGTTGTAAAACCTCTCCTTAAAGTGTTGGAAGAATGTGCTGAAATGAGTAGATTGACATTTGAAACGAGAGAACAAGAGGATAAACAATTCTATAAAATTTGGGACCTTTTTTATCAATGGTTGGATGATAAAATACAATAATAGAATATTTAGAATTTTTGATAATAATGAATATATAAAGAGATTTTTTTTTCTTGATATCATTTTATAAAATGTCTTCAGGATAGATTTGGTATGATTATATGATTTGTTATAAAATAAACTAAGTAAATTATAGTTATCTCGCAAAGTATGAATGAATAAAATCATAGTGAAATGATTGTTTAATAGTGATACTAGAGTATATAATTTCTGATTGATAATATGAGTTATTATGTAATGTAACTGTAATTGAGACTACGAAATGGATGCACAAAAACTGGTAAACCAACCGATACACTGTTTGTATATTTATGAAAGAAAGCTGGATGTTTTTATGTTTGTTTTGTTTGTCTTTAAAAATTAATAACATCGTTTAAAAAAAGAAACTTCCAGTGTTGGAGCATTCACAAATTCCAGAGGCAAGTTTTTCCCCTGGTTAATTGTTTTCATTGTCAGGAAATTTCTCCTTAGTTCTAAGTTGCTTCTCTCCTTGATTAGTTTCCATGCATTGCTTCTTGTCCTACCCTCGGGTGCTTTGGAGAATAGCCTGACTCCCTCTTCTTTGGGGCAGCTCCTGAGATACTGGAACACTACTACCATGTCTCCCCTAATTCCTTCTCTTCACTAGACAAGACATACCCAGTTCCTGCAAGCGTTTTCCATATGTTTCAACCTCCCGTCCCCTAATCGTCTTTGTTGCTCTTCTTGGCACTCTTTCTAACTCACAGCGATCAAAACTGGATGCCGTATACCAAGTGTGGCTTTTCCAAGGCATTTTAAAGTGGTATCAAGTAGTTGTCCTTGACTTACGATGACGATTGAGCTCAAAATTCCCATGGCTAATTGAGACGTCCGCTAAGTGAGTTTTGCTCCATTTCACGATGTTTCCCGCCAGTTGTTAAGTGAATCATTGCAGTTGTTAACTTAGTGATCTGTGTTAAATGAATCTGGCTTCCCCACTGAACTTGTCTTGTCGGAAGTTCGCAAAAGGAGATGACAGCATCCTGGGACACCATAACTGTCATAAATAGGAGCCAGTGGCCTAGCATCTCAATTTTGATCACCTGACCTGGCAATGCTACAATGGTCGTGTGAAAAATGATCGAGTCACTTTTCCCCATCATGCTGTTATAGCTATGAACGATCACTAAAGGAAAGGTTGTAAGTCAAGGATTTCTACCCTGGGAAATCAGTCGGAAGGGCCACTTAGAATAAACTCAACGATGGAAGGATTTTTAGTAATTTTAAGAAAAAACTTATTGGTTCCCAGAGTTACTGTCAGGGCTCCAACAAATCCACCCTCATTCAAACCAAAATTCTCTATCCGCATCTCAGAGAAAAATAAATTAGTTTATTAGGAGTGGCCATGTTGGCGCGTGGCTGGGTGCAGTCAATACTGAATTACATCATACATTTCCCCCTTGATCCTGGTCTTTCCCCCACCCCCTGGATGTGACTTCTCCAATGGGACACATCTGTCTCCAAGAGTCATCCATCATGCTCTCCAAGAACCTTCTTATGCTCCAACAACTTTGGGCTGCCAAAGTGATTATCTAGGCATTTCAGGAATGCCTTGTTTTCCCCCACTCTAGTGGTGGTATTCAACCGGTTCGCACCGGATCAGGCGAACTGGTAGCAAGAATTTGGTGCGGGTCGTCGAACCGGTAGTAAGTTCTGGCTGGTCATGCTCATGATCTGGTTGCCCTCCCGCACAATGCTCACTTACCCGCCGCTTGACATTCGCCTAAGGCAGTGACCCCCAACCTTTTTTGAGCCACGGCCCGGTACCGGCATCACAAAATGATCCGTGGCCTGGTACCAGCATCAGCACGCATGGCAAGGCAAGCCGAGCGACCGGCCAGCCAGCCGTCCCCCACTTCTCCCCGCCACCTTCAACTCCTCCTTTGTACCTTTTTCGATGGGCTTCGCTTCGGGACGGCTTCGGGACGGTCACTCGGCTCGCCTTGCCTTGGGTGCTGAAAGAATCCTCGCGCCTTAGTTTCGTTCAAAGCCCCCCCCCCTTCAATGAAACTAAGGCGCGAGGATTCCTTCAGGACCCAAATGCCGCTTTCCAACCGGAAAAGCTCACCCGGAAGCACTTTCTTGTCAAACAAGATGGCGGCGCCCAGCAAACCGGTGGCCCGGTAGGAAATGTTCCACGGACCGGTACTGGTCCGCAGCTCGGTGGTTGGGGACCCCTGGCCTAAGGTATTTCCCCCCACCTCCCGACAATCAGCTGTGTATAGATCAGCTGTGCCGGGATTCCCCTTGCTGAGGCCCAGGAAAGCAAAAAATGGAGGGAGGAGCTCAGCCCCCTCTCCATTTTTTGCCTTCCAGAGCCCCAGAGGAGGCTTAGGGGAGCAAAAACCCCTCCCCAGAGGCTTCTTTGAGGCTAGGAAGCTCTCAAAATGGAGTTTGGAGGGGTGCTGCGCACCCTTCCCATGCTCTATTTTTTTCCTTCCTGAGCCCCAGAAGAGCTTTAGGGGAGCAAAAATGCCTCCTCCCCCCTCCCCGAGGCTCCTTTGAGGCTAGGAAGCTCCCAATCTGTGCGATGTGGTCGGATCCAGCTCGCAGGGCCGGCCTGGAAAATATAAGGGGCCGGCCTGCATCACTTCAGACCAGCCTTCCCAACGGGACGAGGAAACATGCCAGCAGCTTGGGGAAGTGGGGTCAAGCTGGCCACACCCACCCAGTCAGCCACACTCTGTGAGTGGCATCAAGCTATCCCTGCCTACCCAGTTGGCCACATCCACCCAGTCACCCCCTTCCCCACCCGCAAGGTCAACCATAGCCCTGAGGCGGCCCTCAATGAAATTGAGTTTGACACTCCTGCAAGAGAGCTCAGACTTACCATATTTTTTGCTCTCTAAGACACACTTCAGCATATAGACTTGAAGCCAGAGATCTTTTTATTGGGTATCTTGCCAGAAGGATACAATAGAGAATTGTCATATTTGATTATTAATATTTTAACAGCAGCTAGAATTGTATTTGCTCAAAATTGGAAAAGTGGAAAAAAACCTCGATAGAAGAGGTGATAAAAATAATAATAATGGAATGTGCAGAAACGAGTAGACTGACATTGACAATTAAGGGAGCAAGAAAAAAAATAATATTATAAAATATAAATGTACATAATATGAATTTTAATTTAAGGTTAGGAGAGAAAGATTGTTAATATTGTGCACAAGAGATATGTAGCAACTGACACACACTGTGCAATGGAAAGATGGTTTTATTTGATGTTTTGTGTTTGTGTTTGTTTATGTTTGTTGTCAAAATAAGAAATTCTTTTTAAAAAAAACAAAACACTTCCCCCTCCAAAAAACTGGGTGGAAATGCCCATGCGTCTTACGGAGCTAATATTGACGGGGTGGGGGAGAGAGAAGGGGAAGGTTTGGTACAACAGCTGCATTCTCCATCGATACTTCTCAACCCCGTCAGGGACCTTGGAGCCTTTGCTGCCAACCAGCTGACTGGCAGTTGGATCAGCCTCCCGGAATACCACCAATCAGCTGTTCCAGGCAGGAGCGAACGGTGGAGACAATCCCTGCTGCCTAGAACAGCTGATCGGTGGCTGAATTTGTTTTTCTTGACTTCCTCCCCAAAATCTAGGTCTTACGTCTTACGTTCCGGAGCATCTTATCGTGCAAAAAAATACAATATATACCTCTTCCCAGGGCTTTTACAGCCCTCTCTAAGTGGTTTACAGAGTCAGCATCTTGCCCCTCAACAATATGGGTCCTCATTTGACCGGTCTCAGAAGGACGGAAGGCTGAGTCAACCTTTATAATGGTCGTAAGTCATTTTTTTCAATGCTGTTGTAACTTTGGATGGTCACTAAGCTGCTAAGTCAAGGATTAGCTACACAATGATTTTTTTTGTCTCACCTGCATTTCTGCCAGCTTCTTCTCCTCCGCCTGGCTCAGGAGGAAGCCTTCTGCGAGGGCCACCGCCTGGGAACTGGTCTCTGCTCCACACTCCCGCACCCACCTCTCCATCTCTGGGGGCAGGATGGCCAGGAACTGCTCCAGGACCACCAAGTCCAACATCTGAATTTTCGTGTGTTTCTCTGGCTTCAGCCATTGACGATAAAGACGGTATAACCGACTGCAAAGTTCTCGGGGTGCCTCAGTTTCTTCGTAGTACTCCTGGCAAAGTTGATGTCTTCCAGCCCATCTGACGGTTCTTCCTTCCAGGATGTTGTCCTTCCTCGTTCTTCTCCAGAACCTCTCAGTAGACGCAGGCAAGGCAACACGGGATCCATTTCCTTCTGGGTCTCGTGAGGCAGTTTTTGGGGTGTACCGAGAGGCTGGTTCACACCCGTCCAAAGTCTGTCCTGCATTTGCAAAAGGACTTTCGGTCAAAGGAGCAGAATGGCAAGAAGAGGCATCATGAGCCATTTCGGGAGATGTGGGACTTTGAGCCTCCAACAATAAGAATCCTTCCAGACAAAAATAAAAATGTTTCCAGTTTTCAAGCTAAGGGAAAGGAACACAAGGAAAGAAAAAGTGAGAAAAAAAAGAGAGCTGCCTCTGTAGGTTGTCCTTGTCCTAAAACAGGGGTCGCCAATCTTTTGGATCTCAGGGACCACCAAACTCATACTTTTAAATCCCGAGGACCACTAATACAATTTTTTAAAAAAGCTAATATATTTAATATAATTTTTTATGGTAATTATAAATTTTATATATATATATTTATTTTCTGAGGTTTTTGCGGGTATTTGTATGTAGATCTTTGGTTATTTGGGTTTTCTCCCACGTAAAATTGGAAGTATTTTGGCGACGTTTCGACGAAATCTCATTTGTCATCTTCAGGCTTGTGCCTTCGGCTTTGTGCTTCTTCGAGTAATGTCAAGTCAAGTCGCACTCCCACTGGCAGTTAAAAGAAAAAACAGCTGCAAGCTCACATTACTCCAAGAAGCACAAAGCCGAAGACATATATATGTGGATCTTTGGTTATTCGGGTTTTCTCCCACGTAAAATTGGAAGTATCTAGGCGACGTTTCGATGAAGTCTCATTCATCATCTTCAGGCTTGTGTCTTTGGCTTTGTGCTTCTCGGAGTAATGTGAGCTTACTCCAAGAAGCACAAAGCCGAAGACACAAGCCTGAAGATGATGAATGAGATTTCATCGAAACGTCGCCTAGATACTTCCAATTTTATGCGGGAGAAAACCCGAATAACCAAAGATCCACATATATATGTCTTTGGCTTTGTGTTTCTTGGAGTAATGTGAGCTTGCAGCTGTTTTTTCTTTTAACTGCCAGTGGGAGTGCGACTTGACATTACTCCAAGAAGCTCAAAGCCGAAGACACAAGCCTGAAGATGACGAATGAGATTTCATTGAAATGTCGCCTAGATGCTTCCAATTTTACGCAAGAGAAAACCCGAATAACCAAAGATCCACATACAAATACCCACGAAAACCTCAGGAAACAAATATATATATACACACACACACACACACAAAAAAATACATATACACACACATATACATATATACATACATACATCACACACACACACACACACACACACTTATTTAATTGTAATAAAAATGTAAATGCTTAATTATAACAAAATAAAACGTTCTGGGCTGGAGGCCTTCCCCCACCTGGCACCTTCCAAAAAGACAGAAGAGCGGGTGGGGTGTGTGTGTGTGTGTGTGTGTATGTGTGAGCTGAGGGACCTCGGGGCAACTGCCGCTGGGAGAAGCAGAGGCAAAAAGGGGGCTTTGCTCTCCTTGAGGGGCAGCACTCCTTGGCCGCCACTCCAGGGACTTCTCAGCAGGCATATGCTGCCAAAGGACTGCTGCCCTTATTGATTAATTGGGGAAGGGGAGAGGGAGAAAGTGGGAGCTCCTTTCAGATGGGGGGGAGGATTGAGAGGCTCAGATCTGCAGCTGAGGAAAAGCTGGGGGGGGTGCTCTTCCAGCCTCACCTGGAGACAGGCAAGGAAAGGTGTCCCTGAGGGCACTTTGCTCGCTTTAGCACTTCGCTACCAAACCCAGCCACAGCCAGTGATTATTTGGGGGCGGGGGAGAGAGAGAGAAAGAGAAAAAGAGAGAGAGAGAGAGAGAGAGAAAGCATCTCTAGCATTACCCGGGGAGGAAAGGAGGTGTAACAAAACTCACTCTTTCACTGAGATGTACAAAACGCCAATCTACCCTGTACCAGGAGTTCTTCGAAATCACCAAACGTTCCCACTTGCAGTTCCCGTGCCTCCTGTGGGGATGCTGCAATGGTTGTAAGTGGGGAAAATGTTCACAATTCACTTTTTGTCAGGGCTATTGTAACTACGAACAGTCACTAAACTAATGGTTGTAATTCCAGGACTACCTGTATTTCTTATGGCAAACAAAGCCATTGTGCCGGAGAGTCTTTCTTTACTTCAACACCCGGGTAACTTTGCAAAGGGCAGATAATTCCCAGATCTTCCAATCTGGAGATGCCTCAGCTCAGGGCCAAGGAGGGGAAAGAGGGGAGAAAGAGCTTGCACAGAACAGAACTGTTTATTTACAAAGTAGCTGATAACCCAGCGTTGCCCAGCTATTTATTTATCCTAATCCTCTATTAGACAGGAAAAGCCCTGATTTTGGCGACAATCCAGAACAAATGTTATTTCTAATGTTGGAATTTTTCCCGTCACCAGAGAGAGAGAGAGAGAAAGACCGCCCCCTTGTGGAGTACTCTGAAGCCATTACCATGGCAACTTCACAGCACTGTGCAGTAGAAGCCATTTTAAGGCAGTACGGTAGAAGCCATTTTAAGGCACAACAGGCTGTATTTTAACAGAACACAAGAACACACACACCCCCGAGGGGGTGTTAGGGGTGTCTTACCCCACACCCCCAGTATTTGTTTCCAAAGTCATATGTACCAAGTGTGGTTGGAAATTGCTCAAGGTGGTCCAGAATTATACTGGAACACACACACACACACAAAATAATTAAAAATTATGTATGTATGCATGTAAAAGTATAAACAGACATGCTGCAATCTCCAGAACTTAAAATTACATTTAATGTACTTACTGAGCTTTCATCAGCCTCTGCTGACATCGTCAGCGTATTAAGCTACCATTACAGAGATGTTTGCCTTTATATAACATTAACCAATTTAGCCCTGGCAAGTGTGATAGGCCCTTTCAACTGCCTCCCATCCATAATTAGTTCTGCTGTGTTTACCTCCATCATGTTGGTCAAAGGAAGCTTATCTCTTGTCATCGTTTCCTCCTGTGCCTGACCCAGTCTGGAATGTTTATCTCTAGGAGGCGAGGTTAACAGCTAGCTATCATAATTTGTTGCTTTGCTCGAGACCAAGCTCCTCTGTATTTGGACCGGCCTGGTTATGCCTTCATGGGGTGAGTCCATATGCCCAAAGATGTGGGGTAGGATGTTGCCCAATGGGATCAGGGACAGAGAAACACACATATACATATAATTATACATATAGCACTGCAAGCTACTTCCGCAGCCAGCTGCCTAGAGTTTGGCAGTTCAAACCCCACCAGGCTCAAGGTTGACTCAGCCTTCCGAGGTGGGTAAAATGAGGACCCAGATTGTTGGGGGCAATATGCCGACTCTGTAAACCACTTAGAGACCGGCTGTAAAAGCAATGTGAAGTGGTATATAAGTGGAATTGCTATTGCTGTATGGTTTCTGCTGAGGGTAGATCCTTTTATGAGAAGATGACCATTCTGAGCAAAGCTCTTTCCACATGCCCTTAAGTGCTATTGCTATAGATACATATACATATACACACACACACACATATATATAAAATATAATATGTAATACAATATAATATAAAAATATAATATACAATAATAAAAATAAAATTTATAATTATTCAATATAATAAATAATATCATATAATATAATAGTAATAGTAATAATAATAATAATAATAATTATTATTATTATTATTATTAATATTATTATTATTATTATTATTATTATTATTATTATTATTATTATTATTATTATTATTATATAGAAGATAACTTTTTCCTCCAGCAACCCCCACCCCAAAATATGCTCTGGCTTTTTCTCCAGCACCCCCAGCACCCCAAAACGAAGACTTTGGATAGGAAAAACCATGGACAGCCACTTCTGGGGGGGGGGGTTTCTTCCTGCCTGCAGGCCAGGCCCCCCCCCCCCACTCGCCAGCCAGGACCCCACCCTTCCCCAGGGTGGGAAAAGGGGTCATGGGGTGGAGGGGGGATAGAGGGGGGAGCAGTCCCAAGATTGCTCATGGGGGGGGCGTTGGACGCTTCCTCCTTCCAGGGAGGCCAGCGAGGAAAGGGCTTTGGAAGCCCCCCCGGGGCGTCTGCCAAGAGGGCCCCGCCTCCTGGGGGGTTTGCAAGGGGGAAAAGGCGACGCTGAGCTGAACCGGACGGAGCTCTACCTGGATCTCCTCCCTTCCCCCTAGCCTTTTATGGGGGGGGGGAAATAAAAGGATCCAAATCTAAAAGACCCCCAACCTTAAGGAGGAGGAGGGGAAGGAGGATCTGGAGAAGAATCGACTCACCTGGAACCCTCAATGGGTTGCAAAGGATCCTCCGACGCCCCCCGCTCCAGGCTCCACCCACCCCGCCCGGGATTCCAAGCTCCGCCCGCTTCGCAACGGCTCTGGCTTCCACCGTTGGAGAGCCGGTTCGCGCCTGCGCACTCTTCTGCAGGCCATCTAAAGGGTTAAAGTAGAATCCCAGCTACAAAGGCTCCTCCCCATTCGACCAGGGATTCCAAAGCTCCACCCACCGCACCTGGAGAAGAACGCCTTTCCTCTCGCAGCTCCGCTCTCGCCGCTAAGGGTTGGGGAGTACGTTTGCGCCTGCGCATTCTTCTCGGGACGTAAGAAGCCTTAGCGTCCCCAGAGTCAGGCTCCTCCCACCCACCAGTATCTGGTGGATAGAGATCCTCCGGCGCCCCGTTTCCAGGCTCCTCCCACCCCGCCCGGGATTCTAAGCTCCGCCCGCTTCGCAACGGCTCTCGCTTCCACCATTGGAGAGCTGGTTTGCGCCTGCGCATTCTTCTGCAGGCAATAGAAGGGTTAAAGAGAAAAAAGAGGGGCCTAGAGAGGCCTCTCGAGTGGTGGGCCCATCCCTCGCGGTGGGAAGCGTAGCACTTGGTCGCTGGGCAGCGCCACCTGGTGGATCCCGCCCGCCAGTTGCTCCAAGCGAGCGACTCGCTGCCCCGTATTATTTGCACCGAGTCCGTGATCCGTTCAGTTTCAGATCCCGAAATCGGTCCTCGCTCTAGTTTTGCGTGTGCGGTCGGGGAGAGGGGGGCGGGGGCAAAAGGGATCCCTCGGGGCTGCTAGCGTGGAAGACTGTCGTCAGGGCGCTCTCCCATAACGTTTCTTTTTAAAGTGGTCTTTTCTTCCCTTGGACTGTTTTTCTTTCATTGGGTTTCCTAGGTGGGATTTTGGGGGGTGCAGGTCCAGCTCCCCAGTTTTTGCAAGGCTGACAAAATCCCAGACCTCCTAGTTGAGTTCAGCCAAGGAGTCCTTGACTTATGTCCACCGTTTTGTGGCCCAAATTTTCTGCCACTATGGTTGTTAAGTGAATTTTTCCCCTATCTTGCGACCTTTCTTCCATAGTTGTTAAGTGAATCACTACAATTGTTCAGTGAGTAACCCTGGCTGTTAAGTGAATCTGGCTTTCCCTGTTGATTTTGCCGGTCAGGAGGTACAAAAGGGGGATCGTGTGGCCCCAGGACATGGCAGCCATCGTAAATATGAGTCACTTGCCCAGTGTCTGAATTCTGATCCCGTGACCCTGGGGATCATGAGCGCGAAAAATAGCCATAAGTCACTTTTTTTTCAGAGCCGCTGTTAACTTTTGGTCACTAAATGAACTGCTGTTAAATTGAGGACTACCTGCCCACGTTCTCACATAGACGCACCTTTATACTCTTGGCACAATAAATAACTACATCACAAGTTTACCACAGGAAATGGCAATAAATATTCCTTTACAAATTTTAAAAGTTTATTTCTTCCTCTTTTTGCATTCCTCCATTCCTTCACAAGGGAGAATTCCTGCTTTCTAAGAAGGAATATATTCCAGAAAATATATTGAACCATACGATTCTTGACTCTTGATGAATATATCTTTTCTTTTATGTACACTGAGAGTATTTGCACCAAGACAAATTCCTTGTATGCGCAATCACACTTGGCCAATAAAAGAATTCTATTTTATTCCATTTATATTTATATTCTATTTCTATTCTATTCCCTATTTTATTCTATTCTCTATTCCATTCCATTCTATTTTATCTCCTGTTCCTGTTTCTATTCTATTCTATTTCCTATTCTGTCCTATCCTATTCCCTTTTCCATTCCATTCTGTTCTATTTTCTATGATTTGATTGCTTATTGTACCCTATGACTATTATTAAGCGTTGTACCTGATGATTCTTGACTCTTGATGAATGTATCTTTTCTTTTATGTACATTGAGACCATTTGCAGCAAGACAAATTCCTGGTGTGTCCAATCACACTTAGCCAACAAAGAATTCTATTCTATTCTATTCTATTCTATTCTATTCTATTCTATTCTATTCTATTCCATATTATCTATTCTATTCTATTCTATTCTATTCTATTCGATTCCAATATTTCTATTCTATTCTACGCTATTCTGTCTTGTCCTGTCCTGTTCTATTCTATTCCATTCCAATATTTCATTTCTATTCCATTCTATTTCATTCCAATATTTCTATTCTATTCTATTCTATTCTATTCTATTCTATTCTATTCTATTCTATTCTATTCTATTCTACTCTATTCTAAAAAAGTGTGTGAGTCTATTGGTAAAATCATGAGACAAAAATACATAAAAAATGGTTGTAGGAACTCGGTTTGGCTAGTCTGGAGGAAAGAAGGACCCTAACGGGAACATGAGAGCCGTGTTCCAGTATTTGAGGGTGTGAGATTTAAAAACATTCCAAATCTTATTTTGGTCACTAATTTCAAATCTTGCTCACTAATTTGACAGACAACCCTGATGTACAAACATAGAAAGTTTATTAAAAATGCGTTTGCAAAGTCAGGCCTTCCCAGAGTGGATTGAGATCATGAAGCGCAAAATCCAATATTCAAGCCATACATTTTATACTCTCTACACAATGCATGCCACACCTAAGAAGCCCTCCCCACTCCCCTCACTATCAATACGTCATACTATAACCGTGATGGCGAACCTATGGCACGCGTGTCAGAGGTGGCACACAGAGCCCTCTCTGCGGGCACACGAGCCATCACCCCAACTCAGCTCTGCCCCACATGTATGCACGCCTCCTGCTGGCCAGGAGGAGTCTTTGCCGTGCATGTGTGGGGGCAGAGTGCATGCGGGAGATGCGTGCACATGCACGGGGACAGGACGCATGTGCAGGGATGTGCAGGGATGCATTGGAGTGGGCACACATGCACAGAGGGTGTGCATGCATGTGTGGAGGGTGGGGTGCATGCACAGGGATGCGCACACATTGCATTTGGGGGTTTTGCGCGCATGCAGGCGTACTTTGCGCACTCGGTGCTGAAAACGCTAACTTTCACTGCCCTATACTATTTGAAACAAGTGACTGTCCAGTCTTTTCTTAAAAACTACCAATGATGAAACACCCACAACTTCTGCAGGCAAGCTGTTCCACTGGTTAAATGTTCTCAGTTTGGAAAAATCTTAATTCCAAGTTGCTTCTCTCCTTAATTACTTTCCATCCATTATTTCTTGTCTTCCTTTCTGGTGATTTGAAAAATAAGTGGAACCGGTCTGCTTTGTGGCAACCCCTCAAATACTGAAACGCTGGTACCATGTCCACCCCTAGTCTTTCTTTTCTCTAGACTAGCCATACCCAATTCCTGCAACTGTTCTTCAGTATGTTTTAGGCTTCAGGCCTTCAGTCATCCTAGATCAGTGGTGGCTAACCTTTTTGGGCTCCTGTGCCAAAAATTGTACATGCACTTGGGCATGCGCGTGCCAGCACCCCCACCCACGGCCCCTCCGCATGAGTGTGCAATCCCCACCACCACCGCCTTACTTGCACTGCGCCTCACAACTGATTTTCTGCCTCCCAGGGGCTTGAAAAAAGCCGCTGCAGGCTTTGCAGGCCGAATATTACGCCCAGTATTTCTGGAAATACAGGAAGTGACAAAACGGGCCTATTATTCGTCCTGAAAAGCCTCTGGGAGGCCGAAAAAGGCCTCAAACCAGCAAAAAAATCAGCTGGAGGCACGTGCATATAAAGTGCAGTAAGTTTGCCTGCGGCTCACGTGCTGGCACAAATGGCTGTGCATGCCACCTGTGGCACATGTGCCATAGGTTTGCCATCACAGCCCTAGATGCTCTTTCCAAAAGAAATCAACACTGATTTCCTTTCAGATCGACTGATCTGATCTCCTGGATTCCCAAGGATTCTCGAGCGTCTTCTCCAACACCCTAACTTGAAACCCAACAGTGCTTTTTCAGAAGGCTACTAGACTTTTTGGGGTTTTTTTGGTTTCTTTTGAAGACGTTTTGCTTCTCATCCAAGAAGCTTCTTCAGGATCGTGGGGAAAGGAAGGATTTCTACTCCTTGCAGACAGATGGTCATTTGCATCCTTTTCAGAGGGTCGTTGAAGTCCTTGGAGGTTTATTTTATGTTTTTATGTTTATTTATTAGAATTGGTCAAGCAAAAATGAGAACAAGAATAAAAGAATAAAAATACAATGACAGGGACAATAGGCATGAGAGCCGATAAGAGAGAGATGAGAGAGAGGGAAATGAGAGATGAGGGAGATACATACACAGAGAGACATGAAAGAGATGAAAGATAAAGAGAAATAGAGATATATAGAGAGATGAAAGATGCAGAGAGATGGGAGAAAGATGAGAGAGATACACACAGAGATGAGATACACAGAGATATGAGAGATGAGAGAGAGAGAGAGAGACATACAGAGAAATACACACAGAGATGAGAGATGAGAGAGATAGAAAGAGAGATATAGACAGAGAGAAGTGGGAGAGAGATGGGAGATAGATACACAGAGAAATGAGAGATTTTATACATACATACATACATACATACATACATACATACATACATACATGATGAGGGAGATAGAAAGAGATAGATGAAGATGAGAGGGAGAGAAAGAGAGAGATGCGAGTGGCTGCACGGGATTTAAATTATGAATTTAGTAGTCCCTGAGGTCCGAAAGGTTGGGGAGCCCTGGACTAGAAAATCTCCAATATCCACCCCCCCAACCAACTCTGTTCAAGGAAGCCTCCTTTTACTGCTTACTCCGGTTTCCTTCCAAAAGGGGGATTCCCTTCTAAAAATGCTGCTTCGCATCCCCTCCCCTCGTCCCGTCCCTGGGCTCCGTCCCCTCCCTCTCTCTCCCGTTTCTCTGACTGCCTCGGGGTTGGACTAGAAGACCTCCAAGGTCCCTCCCAACTCTGTCATACTGTTAAAGAGCGATTCCCTCCTAACTTTACTGCTCCGCATCCCTTTCCCTCCCCTCTTCCCGTCCCGTCCCTGGGCACCGTCCCTCCCTCCCCCCCCCCCCGTTTCTCTAGCTGCCTGGGCCAAAGAAGCAATGGACTGCCTGCCCAACTGACCCTCCCACCCGGGACCGATTCCCTCGTGGCAGAAGGAAAGGGGGCAGGCAGGGGGACCCTCGAGGGGTCAACGCTCCCCGCTCTGCAGAGAATGGGAGGAGCCATAAGCGCTTCCGGCTTGGGCTCTACAAACTCCTGGCTGGGGTCGTTCCGGGGAGGGGGATCCACGTGCGTGGCCGGGAAGGAAGGAAGGGAGGCCGACGGCGATTGCGGATCTTTTCCTGCCCGCATCTCTCGGGGAGCAGAGTCCGGGCGAGGAAGAAGCCGCCTCTTTCCTATTGAGAGCCAGGTAAAAAGCTGCTTCTTCCTTCCTCCCTCCCTTCCTAACTTCCTTTTCCTTCGTTCGTTCTTTCCTCCCTTCTTTCCTGGGAAATGCCGGGACAGATGAGCCTTCAAGGCAGCTTCTTGGGGCGCTGCTAAGATCGCTGCTGCCGTCCCCACTTCCTCCTGGGGGAGATGATTCTTATTCTCCTTTCTTTTCTGCCGGCCCTTCCTGACCGTTTCCCGTCGCTTCCTTTGCTCTGGCGCCGTTTAACACCCAGGAGGCTCGGAGTTCAAGGGCTGCGAAACCGGCGGGGAGAAAAGGGGGGCGATCCGTCCCAGGCGCTGCTGTTTCGGGGAGCCGCTCAAGACGAGCCCCCTCCGGAGAGAGCATCGGCTCAAGGCTCCTCCGGACGCCCTTCCATCTCTCTTCGCCCGCCTTCCTTTCCTCCCGGAATTCGGTTCCAGCGTTCAATTGAAATGAGTTTTTTAAAGTCTTCTGTGCATTGAAAAAGATGCTGCCCTTTGTTTCTCAACCGTGGACACTTTATCACATGTGGGCTTCAACTCCCATAAGTCCCCACGTGTGAGAGACCACCACACCCACCTGTGTTGAAGTCCACAGATCTTACAGCTCCCAAGATTGAGAAAAGTTGCTGTCATCCAGGAGTGAGGAAGTTATGGCTCTTTTATGACTGATGGACTTCAAGTCCCATAGTTCTTCAGCCAGCTGACTCAGGTATTCTGGGAGTTGAAGTCCAGGCATTATAAAAGGCCAGCAGTTCCCCACTTCAAGTCCCAGCTGTGAAAAAAGATTTTGTATTCTTCCTTGATTCTCTTATAAGGGAAGGTGAACAGGTGAATCCAATCCCTGGTCCTTCCAGACCTTTTGGTTTTCCTCTCACCCAGAATGAACTTCTATGTGTTGTTGTTGTGGCTGCAAAGGACTCCTGTGAAGGGGTTCCCTAGTTAGCCAAGAAATAGGCTAAAATCAGCCTTTTGCACTGGATGCTCAAGAATATCTTAGGATGTTTGATAGCCAATAATTCCTTTGCTGTTTGTTCCCCTCTCCTAGACCCTCTTCGTGGCCATGGCTTCATCTCCCGGAACCCCAGTTCTTTGTAATGGAGGATCAACAGCGGCTGAGCTTCCAACGCAGGTAGGAGGATTCTCCCCTCCCCTCCCCTCATGTGCCAATCTCCCAATAACAGAATATCACAATTGGAAGGGATCTTGGAGATCCTCTAGCCCCTCCCCCTGTTTCAAGCAGGAGACCCTATACCCTTTCAGACAAGTGGGTGTCCAGTCTCTCCTTAAAAACCTCCGGCCCACAATTTCAGAAGACAAACTGTTCCATTGGTTAATTGTTCTCACTGTCTGGAAATTTCTCCTTAATTCCAGGTTGTCTTTATCCACCATTAGTTTCCACCCACTGTTTCTTCTCCTGCCTTCTGGTGCTTTGGAAAATAAGTTGAGCCCCCATCTTCTTTGTGGAAACTCCTCAAATATTGGAACACTGCTATTGTGTCTCCCCTGGTCCTTCTTTTCTCTAGACTGGCCCATATCCAGTTCCTGCAACTGTTTTTTGTGTCATTTAGTCTCAAAGCCTTTAATCCTTGGTTGTTGTTTGCACTTTTTCCAAAGTCTCCCCATCTTTTTTGTAATGTGACCAAAACTGAACTTGGTATTCCAGGTGTGGTCTTTACTCTGGTTTTTTTTTTAAAGTGGTGAATATGAAAGCCCAAAGTAAAAAAGCTTGGCTTTTGTAGAGAGTGCAGCAGATGCCCAGATGAAGTTGGAGACTCTGACATAGACTTGGAGACTTTTATATAAACATAAATATACTTAACATGGAAATTTACAGCAGTCTTTTTCGCCATCCAGAAAAGGAAGAACGTAAGTAAGATAGTCAGGAAAACAGAGGAACATCCTGAGGTAAATCATGCAGAACACAGGGAAAAAAGGCGGGAAAAAAGGGAAACGCCCCCTTTCTACTTACAGCAGCCAATCATAGCGCAGATTGCATCCTGCATGAGTCAGCACTCTAATCAGTTACAATTGTGTTCTGGCCTATTGTAGACTTTACTCTTCCAGATACTAAATTCAATATCCTACATGCTCTTTTGCCCTACTTGGAAGCTGTGGAGGTTTTTCATTAAGAAGAAGAATCGCATGTAATTCATTAAAGTGTTCATTGTTAGGAATGTTCATGGAATACGTTGCTTTTTATTCCCCCTCCCTGTGTCAGGATTTGGTATCATTTGAGGACGTAGCTGTGTTTTTCTCCGTGGAGGAGTTGGCCCTGCTGGATTCTGAGCAAAAAGCCCTGTACCGAGAGGTCATGCTGGAAAACAAGAGGAACCTGGCTTCGTTAGGTAAGGGATTCTGTTATTGTAGTGCAAAATATTTTTTTTAAATTAATGCACGTGCAATCCTCCAGCATTATTATTCCTTTTTTGTTGCTGTATTCTTCTCTAAAGTGCTGATTTTCTAATTTGCAAGCTATTTATCTGAGGTTTTCATCCTTTTCTATGAAGCCTGGCTTTTCTTCACAAATGGACAGTAAGGAGAGTATTGGCCTTCACAATTCCCTCTCTCCCTTTTGTGAAGAATCAGATTCAATCTTGCACATGCTGTGCAGGAAGGGAAGAAATAACCAAGTGGAACAGGTTAAACACAAAGATGGAGTATATAAACCACAGTTTAATACAGTACTGTAAATAAAAGATTTTCAAATACTGTGCTCTCTTCTCTCCCTCTTTCTCCCTTCCTCTCCCCCCCCCTCCAGGACAAGATACAATCCTTTTCTATCAACTCTTTCTTAAACTAGAAGTGTCTTCCCAAGGAAAGCGACCAAGCTCTACTCCGGCTCAACATGGAGGTAAGAAACAAAGGAAAAGTATCAATTTGAACTTGAAAATGAAAATAATTAAAGCCCATGAGAGGGGAAGAAGGTAAAGACCTTAGAAAAAGGAGGAGGACTGGCTTGTTCTACCATATGCACTATCCTTAAGGGTAAAGATAAAAGAGGTGATTAAATTAGCTCCAGGAGCCGATGCCATAATCACGAGAAATAGGACAGGCCTCTTTTCAAAAACAGAACAGCTCCTTGTGCTTTGGATTGACGATCTGATCCCAAAAAGAAGTCCCGTTAATCTTCATCTGATTCAGGGAGAGGCACGGAGCATTTTTGAAACACTAGAGCGAGCAGCGGGTGAGGAGTACAATGAGACCTTTGGAGCCAGTCGTGGCTGGTTTGCACCATTCCAAAAACAATTTAATTACTATAACTTACGAACAACAGGTAAAGCTGTGTGTGCTGATCAAGCTGCCCAACACTTTCCAGATCAATTGGATGAAATTTTACTGTAAATATATATTTACAGTGTGTGTACATACATACATACATACATGTGTATGTGAGTAATATTAATTTATATCAAGTTTAAGTCGGCTTCTCTGACTTCATTTCAATACCTATTGACCAACTGCCTGACAGGTTTTTTCCCCCTGGTCTGAAAGGGTGGTGGATGTGAGCAGCTCACATAAAAGACTTAATTTGTTTGATGTATGCAGTAGATAACAGTGTCCTCTACATTTCTACTCCTACTTAGTCTGATAAAATGGCCTTAAATCTCCACACTGTTTCCGTGAAGTTTCCCATCCTAGCCTGTTTCCCATCCTGCCTCTAGTACTTGTTTTTTTAGAACTTGCTTTCATTTTTTGCTTTTGGTCTATAATGATGACACTTAAGAGCCCGATAAGAATCCACGGGTTTATCAGAAGGATTTATACTCCTTGCAGTCACCTGGTCGGAAAGAATTCTTATGACCAAATGACTGCAAGGATTATCAATCCTTCCATCCTCCACCGTTCAATCAGAACTGAAGAAGCTTCTTGGATGAGAAGGGAAACATGTTCAAGGAAAAAAGAAAGTCCAGTTGCCTTAAGAAAAAGCCCCTTTGGGATAAGGAGGAATGAACACCTCAGGGTAACTGAGAACCAGCTTTTTTCAAGGAAAAACCTCTTCATGGAGATGAGGCTGAAGCTCATTTCCCAGGTCCAGAACCTCAACATTTCTACCTTGTCAGATTGAAATTAAACCAATAGGTTCTCCATCATCAAGTCTATTGTTTATTAGTTAGGACTGAGTATTTCTTTTTTTACACTATTGTTTATATAGTTTTTATCTTTTTAATAAGGCATCAAGTGTTTCCCTATGGCAAGCTGGAGGCCAAAAAATTTAATGAATAAATGAACAAATGAATGAATGAAGGCCTCTTTTAAGTGTCCCTTTTGCTTCCTTTGAGCTAAATATGAAGCCGTAGAGCTGATGGTTCTCACCCCATAAATTTCAAATGATCTTAGCCAAGATTTTCACGTTTTCATTTTGTACCACCGAGGACAAGAGAGAGTCAAAGGTCAAATCTTATATCAACATAATATCAAGCACAGCACCATGTGTCAGTAACAGACCCAAAAGAATCAAAACTCTGAGGTTTGATGATTCCTCAAAGTATAGATTTATTCGCCAAGTCCTATTGGCACAGCTGGTAAAAAGTCTCTGACTCCGAAGGCCCAGAGGTTTTCCCCACCCAATTCAAAGTTCTTCCCCCCCAGTCCACTCATCCATCACATGGTCCAATCAGGTCACAGTCTGAGTCGTTTGTTTTCCTCATGTGCCTCACCAGGTGCTGATGAGAACATCCTTGGTTCCCAGGGGAAACAATTCTATGTTGGCTAAACATGCCCAGCTATCTCTACTCCCCACTCCCATTCCCACAGCTCTATCCAGCCTCACTGTGCCAACCCTGAACACGATCCAAAATGGCTTTAGGATTGACACGATGTTGTGAACAAGTGCAATTTTGGAGGAAGTTTGATACTGTTCAAATACAGCAATGGTGCTTGAACCCTTTCGCACCTAAGTTTGTGTTAACTTTTATTTTTTTATTGTTACAAGCAGGTGACGGATGGCAGATGGAGGATTCTGGCCAAGGAGCAGCCGTACCTTTACCAAAAGACAAAACAGAAGCTACAGAAAAGATGTATGGAAAGCAAAGTTCTGAGCAAAACCAGTTAACGGGGGAGCTGGAGAATTGCACTGGTTTACCTTGTCCAGATACCAATGTCTTACTGTACACTGATGATTGCCATGAAAAAGAAGTGTGTTCAAGGTGTGGGAAGATACTCTGTGATGAATCTGGATTATGTGACTGTGGTGAAAGCCCTGCTGGAGAGAAACAAGATGAAAGCAGGCAAAACCCCAGAAGGAGCCTTGCTCCTCCTTTACATGAAAGAATACAAGGAGGAGGGAAACCGTACAAATGTACGAAGTGTGCAGAAAACTTCAGTACAAGCCACTCCCTTGCATTACATAAAAAGATTCACAAAGCAGAGGATCCACACAAATGTCTGGATTGTGGAAGGACCTTCAGGCAGAAAAATCATCTTAATTCACATAAGAAGGTCCATGAAAAGAGGAAGCAACATCAGTGCATTAATAGGGGAAACAGCTTTGGAAGCAGCGCCTCCCTTATTTCCCATCAACGCCTCCACAGAGAGAAGTTGCATCAATTCAGGGAGGGTAGAACAAGGATTACTCAGAGGAAGAAACTGAATTTCCAGAAAAAAAGCTCCACTGTGAAGAAATCATATAAATGCCTTGAATGTGGGAATTGCTTCCGCTATGCGAGTGTCCTCACTTGCCATAATAAGACCCATACAGGGGAAAAGCCCTATCGTTGCACAGTGTGTGGAAAGAGCTTCAAGGCAAAAAGTAGCTATATCATACATAGCAGAATCCACACAGGAGAGAAACCATACAAATGCCTGGAGTGTGGAAAGAGCTTCAGGAAAAAAGATTATCTTAAGTCACATGAGAGGATCCACACAGGAAAAAAACCATTTCAATGCATGGAATGTGGAAAGAGCTTCAAAACAAGATATGGATATATCTTACACAGCAGAATCCACACGGGGGAGAAACCCTTTCAATGCCTGCAATGTGGAAAATGCTTTTCCCGTTCTGATAGCTTTCGTGCCCACCAACGGACCCACACAGGGGAGAAACCGTACAAATGCCTGGAGTGTGGAAAGAGCTTCTGTACATCTAGCATCTTAACTTCCCATCAAAGTATGCACAGAGGAGGGAAACCAAATCAATGCACCGAGTGTGGGAAGTGCTTCAGTCAAAAAAGTCATCTTAATACCCATAAAAGAATCCACACAGGTGAAAAGCCCTATAAGTGCACCGAGTGTGACAAATGCTTCACCAATTCATGGGTCCTCACTTGCCACAAAAGGCTCCATACTGGGGAGAAACCATATGAATGTCGCACATGTGGAAAGAGCTTCAATACAAAACAAAGCTGTATCATACATAGCAGAACCCACACTGAGGAGAAGCCCTATGAATGCTTGGAGTGTGGGAAAAGTTTCAGCACATGCAGCAGATTAATCTTACATAATAGGATCCACACCGGAGAGAAACCCTATGAATGTGCAGAGTGTGGAAAATGCTTCAAGACCTCCAATGCCCTTACTTCCCATAAGAGGATCCACACAGGGGAGAAACCCTATGAATGCTTGGAGTGTGGAAAAAGCTTTCGCAACACCTCGAATCTAGCCTTACATAATAGGATGCATAAAGGGGAAAAACCTTATAAATGCCTGGACTGTGAAAAGAGGTTCAGTCAAAAAGGTCATCTTAAGTTACATGATATGATCCACACGGGGGAAAAACCATTTCGATGCATGGAGTGTGGAAAGAGCTTCTGTCGTTCTGCAACCCTTACTGCCCATCACAGAAGCCACACAGGGGAGAAGCCCTTTCAATGCCTTCAGTGTGGAAAGCACTTTGCTAGTTTTGGTGGCTTTCATGCCCACAAACAGACCCACACAGGGGAGAAACCATACAAATGCTTGGAGTGTGGAAAGAGCTTCAGTCAAAAAAGTCAACTTAAGTCACACGAGAGGATCCACACGGGGGAAAAACCATTTCGGTGCCTGGAGTGTGGAAAGAGCTTCAGTCAAAAAGGTCAACTTAAGTCACACGAGAGGACCCACACAGGAGAAAAACCATATAAATGCCTGGAGTGTGGAAAGAGCTTCAGTCAAAAAAATAATCTTAATTCACATGAGAGGATACACAGGGGAGAAAAACCATACAAATGCCTGGAGTGTGGAAAGAGCTTTGGTCAAAAAGGTCAACTTAAGTCACATGAGAGCATCCACACAGGAGAAAAACCATTTCATTGAATGGAGTGTGGAAAGAGCTTCCGTTTCCCTGCATCCCTTACTGACCATCACAGAATCTACATGGGGGAGAAGCCCTTTCAATGTGTGGAGTGTGGAAATAGTTGCAGCAGCAGTTTAAGCTTACATAATAGGATCCATACAGGGGAAAAGCCGTATCATTGCAAGGTGTGCAAAAAGAGTTTCGCACACAAAGGCAATTTTAATTTACGTAAGAGGATCCATGCTGGAGAGAAGCCATATAAACGCGCAGAGGGTGGAAAATGCTTCAGGATCTCCAATGTAAGAGGATTCACACAGGGGAGAAACCCTATAAATGCATGGAGTGTGGAAAAAGCTATAATGATAGTGGCAGTCTTATCTCCTACAATAAAATCCACACGGGAGAAACCATTTAAATGCATCAAGTGTGGGAAGAGTTTCAAAGATGGCAGGAATCTTATGCTGCATAAAAGAATCCACACAGGAGAAGTCCTATCAGTGTGTGGAGTGTGGAAATAAATGCAGAACTGGGAGTGATCTTAATCAACATAAGAAGTCGTACAGTAGGAAAAAAATGTGAATTGGTTCCTGTTCTCAAAATTTGCTTCATGAATTAACTTTTGGATATTAGATCTTAGATTAGATTAGAAACAGTAAGATTAGAAATGGAATAGAATATAAAAATAGGAATGGGGAAGGGAAGGGAATTCTCTCATTGGTCAAGTGTCATTGGACATACAAGGCCTATGTCTCCAATGGATACGTTCTCAAGTGTACGTAACATACAACAAATGATCAACTTTTGTCAATGTGAATAGCAAAGGGAGGGGGGGATTTGGGAACTAACACATCCAGATGTCTGAAGATTCTCAGTCATCCAGGCTGCGGTTCTTCCAAAGTTACTTTTATCAAAAGGCAACTGGACTTATTTATTTCCTTGAGGAGATTTCCCTTCTCATTGAAAAAGTTTCTTCAGTTCTCTTTCTTCTTGAATAAGAAGTGAAATGTCTCCAAGGAGAAACAAAGTCCAGTTGGCTTTTGTAGAAAACCACCTTTGGGAGAACACCTTCAGGCAACATAAGGCTGGAGAAAGCTGGCTTGGAGTCTAGAGAAGATGCTGAAAAATTTCAAGAGGAAACATTGCAATCTAAGTGGTGAGGTCCAGACCTGGTGGTGTTGACTCTCCACGTTTCCCTGATGTTGGAAGGAATCAAGCAGTGAATCTACTACACCCATGTGGAGAAAGTCAGGCCAGAACAAAGAGAAGCAGGACCTCCAGTGAGCTCTTCACTGGGAGAAAGTGGCGGAAGAGAATGAACTCTTGGATTACTAAGACTCGAGAGTTGTGTCAAAAGTTATAACTGGAGGGATGGCTCTGTGTGTCTGCACCACCTTTAACCTTGGTTGTGTTTAACTGATTTCTAGTCTGAGATACGATATTGATTCTGCTTGATTTTTATTAATGCCCTAAATTATGCAGCAGCTTAAGACTTAGCTTTTACATCTCAGATACTCAGCTTACACATCTCAGATACAGGCTCTTTTGGGTGGGTAAATTGGACAATTCAGGGAACCAGCTTCAGAAAATACAAGTGGCCCTTGATTTATGACCACAATTAAGCCCCAAATTTTCCATGGCAAAGCAAGACAGTTGTTAAGTGAGTTTTGTGCCATTGTACAAGTTTTGCCACAGTTGTTCAGTTAGTAACATGGTTGTGAAGTGAATCTGATTTCCCCTTTGACTTAGCTTGTCTGAAGGTCTGAAACGGTGATCCCATGACCCTGGGATACTCCAACTATTGAAAATACAGGCCAGTTGCCAAGTGTCTCAATTTTTATCACATGACACAGGGATGCTGCGGTTGTGTGGGAAAAAAATCATAAATCATGTTTTTCAGTGCTATTGTAACTTCGTACCATCACTGAAGAAATGATTGTAAGTTGAGGATTAACCGTAAAGCAGCAATTGATTATTTGTTATTAAGGCAGTGAAGGAGTAAATGAGTCAAACTAATATTGGCTATTTGCTTTGAATATGAATTGCTTATGCTACTATATAAATTGTTCCTGATTAAACCAATATTTGCTTCTGATACGATATACTGCTAGAAATCATGTGTTATGAATTGAGCTTTGTTATTGGCTCCTGCTTATATTATTGTATCCTGTCAGAAATTGTAAGGAATTAATTCTAGTGTCAACTCAAAAACATTTCTCTGGTCTTTTAGAGTGGACAGCAGAGAGGGAGTGGGGGAAGTAATGCATTCCTAAAATGCTTTCATAAATTAATGGCGAGGCCACTGAAGCTTCTGGTAGCGCAAGATTATTACTGGAGAGCAAGATTGATGACTCTTGGCTATGGGCGTGTCCCATTGGAGGATATACATCCAAGGAGTGGGGGGAAGACCAGGGTCAAGGATGAAATGAATGATACAGAGTCGTCTGCATCCAGGTAACACAGGGATATTCACTCCTAATAAATCTTGTTTGTTTGTTTTGACTCTGAGAGATGCGGCTAGAGACTCATGATTTGAATGGGGGTGGATGCCAGAGCCCTAACATCTAGCTGTGTGAATTGTAGCCTTAGTGAATGGTTAGCATTAGTACAAAGTTTCTTATCTTGTTTCTGTCTCTCACTTCTGTCCTTGGCTTCAAAGCTAGCCCCATCCTTGAAAATAGAGAAGAAATTGTTGTTACCCAGGAATATCAGGAACCCGAATAGGGAGTTTCCTGCCTCATAGATTCTGAATCCTGAAGCCATTTTCTGCTGAATAAACAACTTGGCCAGGGAGGGAAACCTCCCCTATAAGGAACGCTCCATAGATAAGGTGGGCAGAGACAGGGACGTGAACAAAGGACGCTTTAAAGACCACATTGTCTCTCATTGGGTAAACTTTGATTCTAACTGGGTTCTAATGTGTATAATACTCTGAGCCACCCTTACAGGGTGTGGCTATTCCTTACACGCATTTTGACTGTATTTTGTTTTGGATATAGTTTTGTCACACAGCTTTTGCTTTGGCCATAAATAAAAGCTGTTTTTTTTTTTGCAAACCTCGTCTCAAGTCTCACTCTCTTTGGCATCTCAGTGGCTTTGGGAAACTTCTGGGACCTTACAGCAGAATCATGAATGTTAAGAAAGTTTTCTTTCAGTCTAGCTGACCATTGTCAATTCATTGAAACCCACCTTGGAAAACATAAGGAAGGAATTTCTTCACATCAAATAGGTCAGGGCCTAGACTAGGGGGTCTCCAAACCTGGCGATTTAAAAGCTTGTGGACTTCAACTCCCAGAATTCCTCTGGCACATGTTGCCATACTGGCGGGGGAATTCTAGGAGTTGAAGTTGCCAAGTTTGGAGACCCTTGGCCTAGACTTATAGAATTATGGTCTGTTGTTATTTATAGTGCCTTCCTGCTGTAAAGTATTTCAACGTCCAGCACATGGGAAACAGAGAAAAGAATTATGGTCCATATTTCCTTGCTCTTCCAAAAAAGGATTACAAGCATTACGAGACTCCTGAGTCTTCTAAATAAAAACTTAAAAACTCAAAATGTACTAGAGATTTGAACACCTTGAAAAAGAAGTAGGCTGTAAATAGGAAATATCATGGAAAGATATGCTGTATTACTACCAAACCGACATTTACAAACACATTGAGGTTTCTCTGTGTACACATTAGGATAGACTTAAATCACTTAGTAGAGCTCTGTATTACATATATCGGTATTCAGGAAGGCTAAGATGTGAGTGTAAAACAGGCAGGAATTACTGTAAAGGGAGATGAGAAAATTCCTTCTGACTTGTAAACTGTGTGGCAAATGCCGTCTAAAGCCCTCCAGTGGGCGTTGGTGGGGTACAAAGGCTTTCTGGGTGTTTTCCTTGTGTTACTTTTTCTGTGGAATAAAGTTTTTGCTTCCAATCTTGTCTTCAACATCTTCAATTTGAGGCTGGGCACATCTGGCAAAGCGCCTGGAGCAGGAAAGGGGAGGAAAACCAAAAGTGCCTTTGAGTTCAGAAGGATCTCTTCCCTCCTATCAGGCATTTTGGAAGCGCAATTCTTGAAGGGGAAATGGGGAATCCTCCAGGAACCCCCTCTCTGCAAACTGGAAGCAGGCTTCGTTAGGCTTGGAGCCGTTTAACTATAGGAGAAGAAGCAATGCACTCGCTGCCCATCCTACCCAGGACGGAGTGAGGGGGAGATGGGCAGGCAGGGGGACCCCCGAGTGGGCGGCGCTCTCCACCCTTCAGGAGAATGGGAGGAGCTGGATGGAAAGGGGAGGAGTTATAAGCGCTTCCTGCTTCGACTGTCCAAAGTCCTGGTGGTGGATCCGCGTGCGTGGCCGGGAAGGAAGGAAGGAAGCGGGGCCAGCGGAGCTCCGAGGAAAGCGGATCTTTTGCTGTGCGTAACTCTTGGAACGAAGAACAGCCGCCTTTCCCTGCGGGCGCCAGGTAAGAAGCTCCTTCCTTCATTTTCCCCACCTGGCCATCCTGGAGGAAAATACTTGGCTGGGGGCGTTCCGGGGAGGGGGATCCACGTATGGCGATCGTGGGTCTTTTCTTTATTTTCTTTGGTTTGTCAATTGCTTACAACATAATAGGTATAAGTAAAAACATAGTTATGAATATACGGATACATATAAGAAAAATAAAAGAAACAATAGGACAGGGAGGGTAGGCACGTTGGTGCGCTTATGCACGCCCCCTGCAGACCTCTTAGGAAAGGGGTGAGGTCAATAGTAGACAGTCTAAGGTTAAAGTTTTTGGGGTTTGGGGAAGAAACCACAGAGTCAGGTAGAGTATTCCAGACATTGACCACTCTGTTGCTCTCGGGAAGCGGAGTCCGGTGGAGGAAGAAAGCCGCCTCTTTCCTATGGAGCACCAGGTGAGAAGCTCCTTCCTTCCCTCCCTCCTTCCTTCCTTCCCTTCTATCCTTTCTCCCTCCCTCCCTCCTTTCCCTCCCTCTTATCCTTCCTCCCTCCTTCCTTCCCTTTTCTCACCTGGGGGAATGCCTGGACAGGTGAGCCTTCAAGGCAGCTTCTTGGAGTGCTCCTAAGATCGCTCCTGCCGTCCCCACTTTCTCCTGGGGGAGATGATTCTCCCTTCCCAGATCGTTTCCCGGCACTTTCTCTTTCCCCTCTGGGGCTGTTTCAGGTCCAGAAGGCTCGGGGTTGAATGGCTGCTAAAGCGGCCGGAGGGAAAGAGGTGATCCCTCCCAGGAGCTGCTGTTTCGGGGAGTTGCTCTGGACGAGCCCCCTCCGGAGAGAGCATCAGGCAAAGGCTCCTTCCAATGCCTTTTAATCCTCAGGATGGATTTTTGCCTGAGTTTCTTTCGTCCCTGAATTCCTTTTCATTGTTTCATTTAACAGTGTTTTTAAAGCCTCTTGTGCATCGAAAAAGTATTGTGTGCTTTTAAAAAGGTGTCGCCCTTTGCCTGTAGACCAGCCTGTCCCAACCGTGGCAACTTTTAAGAAATGTGGAGACTAACTACCAGAATTCCCCCATGGGAGTTGAAGCCCAAATGTCTTCAAGCTGCCAAGGCTAAAGAAATATTGCTCTAGTCCAGGGGTGGGGAATGTGGGCCCTTTTTATCACTGCCGGACTTCCACTCCCAGAGATCCTGAGCCAGCTGTGACAGGAACTCTGGGAGTTGAAGTCCACCAGTCCTAAAAGGGGCCATACTTTCCCACTTTTGTTCTAGGCTATTCCAAAGGGAAAGTCCTAGCTAGGAAAAAAGAGTTATTTTCATCTTCCCTGATTCTCTGATAAGGGAGGGTGGACATCCGCATTCTGATGACCAAGATTCTTCCATTGAAAGGGCTGAAAGAAAGGAAATCTGTCCTGGGTGTAGGGAAGGGTGACAGAGAAACCACAACAGGCTTGCTAAAAGTAAATATACAAATATTTGTTGGAGGTGCAAGAAAGAGGTAGGAACATATAAACATATGTGTTGGGATTGTGATAGTGCACAAAAAATAAGGGACACTGTGCTTAGAGAAATTAGAGCACTTTTGAATATAGATTTAGATATCTCACCGAGAATTGTATTACTGTTTGTTGGTGGTGGAAAAACAGGATATAAATGAAACAAAAAAGGAATTGATTGTAAATTTGATAATGGTAGCTAGATTAGTGATGGCTAAATATTGGGGATGTAATTGGGATATTGAAAGAAATGGTATAACGAAATTTGGAGTATGGCCACAAATGATAACTTAACAACATAAATTAAATTTTAAAAAGGGATGATTAAAGCAAACAATTATAATGAAATATAGGGTGATTTTTATAAAAACAATGTTGGTGGAATGCAAAGAGAATAAACCTACTCAAGAATATATGTTGTTTTGGAGGGGATAAGGACACAATTGGAATATATTATATATCTTTTAGTTGTTATAGAAGAAAAAAATATAAGAAAAAAATTGGCCTCCGTGGCTGGGGTTGCACTGTATTTTACCCATCTGGCAAGGATGGAAGGCTGAGTCAACCTTGAGCCTGGTGGGATTTGAACTGCTAAATTGCAGGGAGCCTATTATCAGCAGACGTGGCCTGCAGTACAAGCACTCTAGCCACTGCACCACGGAGGCTCTTAAGTTATGTGAATTTAGTAGCTGGAACAGTGGAGTTTGCACAAGGAGTCAGAATACACATTACAGCCGATTGGTTGGAGCTTTCTCCTGCATGATGCAATCTATGCTGTGATTGGTTAATGTGAGTGTGAAGGGGGAGTTTCCTTGTTTCCCGCCTTTTTTCCTCTGTGTGTTCTGTAATTTTACCTCAGGACGCTCATCTTAGCCTGATTATCTTGTTTATTGCAAATATTGATGTAAACATCAATTTTACTGCAAACATATTAATTTTACTGTAAATATATATATATAGTGTGTATATATACCATATATATAGATAGATATTAATGTATAAAACATTAATTTATATAAAGTTTGTGTCAGTATCTCTGACTTCATTTGAGTACCTACTGAGCAATTCCCTGACAGGTTTTTCCCCCTGTCTGAAAGGGGGGTGGATGTGAGCAGCTCAGATAAAAGACTTAATTTGTTCGATTTATCAGTAGATAAGAGTGTCCTTCTCTACATTTCTACTCCTACTTAGTCTGATAAAATGGCCTAAAACCTCCACACTGCCTCCATGACTGTTACCCATCCTAGCCTGTTTCTGATCCTGCCTCTCACACTTGTTTTTTAGAAGTTCCTTTCATTTTGTTGTTTTTTGGTCTACAATGATGACACTTAAGAGCCCAAGAAGAATCCACCAGTTTATCAGAAGGATTTATACTCCTTGCAGTCATCTGAAGTAAAACAAGACAAGACATCTGATGCATAGAAAACAATCTCATGTTCACCCTTTAGTTTATAGTTTAGCTCATCGTATAGATTCAGATAATAAGAGGGAGTTGGGAGGGCTTTTTAGGCGTGGTATGCGTTGTGCAGGGGGTATAAATGTATTAGTTTGAAAATAGGATTTTGTTCTCCTTGTGCTCAATCCACTTGGGAAGGGTCTTGGAGGCCGCGCTTGCAACCGCTTTCTTTTCTAAACGTTTGAAATTGTGAACCAGACTTGTCTTTGTATTGTGCGTATAAATTTATTAGGGGTCTTACAACTCACACAGGCATCTTAGAAATAATTAATAACTAGCAGTCAGCACGGGTTTGTTAAAAACAGATCATGCCAAACCAATCTTATTTCATTCTTCAACATAATGACAAAGTTAGTTGACCAGCCAAATACCGTGGACATAATATATTTAGATTTCAGCAAGGCATTCAACAAAGTAGACCATAACCTACTTCTTAGTAAGCTAGAAAAAAGTGGAATAGATAACACCACCAGTAGATGGACTCACAACTGGATGACAAACCATACTCAAATAGTAGTCCTTAATGGGTCTAAATCTACATGGAGTGGAGTAAGCAGTGAGGTGCCAAAAGGTTCTGTCTTAGGCCCAGTACTCAATATCTTCATTAACAACTTAGATGAGGGAATACAAGGGGAACTTACCAAATTTGCAGATGATACTAATAGGAATAGCTAACACCCAAGAAGATAGGCTCAAGATCCAGATGGATCTTGACAGATTAGAACATTGGGCTGTGTTTAACAAAATGAAATTCAATGTAGAGAAAAGTAAACTCCTATACTTAGACAAGAAAAACCAAAAGCACCCATATAGACTGGGTGAAACCAGGCTCAATAGCAGTAACTGTGAGAGGGATCTTGGAGTCTTAGTGGACAACCAGCTAAATAGGAGCCAGCAGTTTGCAGCAGCCATCAAAAAAGCTAATGCAATCCTAAGTTATATTAACAGAGGGATACAATCAAGATCAAGTGAGATACTAATACCACTCTATAAAGCCTTAGTAAGACCACACCTAGAGTACTGCATCCAGTTTTGGTCACCAAATTATAACAAGGATGTTGAGGCTCTAGAAAAAAAAAGTGCAGAGAAGAGCAACCAGGATGATTAGGGGACTGGAGACTAAAATATATGAAAAACAGTTGCAGGAACTGGGCATGGCTAGTCTAGTGAAGAGAAGGACCAGGGGAGACATGATAGCAGTTTTCCAATATTTGAGGGGCTGCCACAGGGAGGAAGGGGTCAAGCTATTTTCTAAAGCACCTGAAGGCCAGACAAGGAATAATGGATGGAAACTGAACAAGGAGAGATTTAACCTGGAAATAAGGAGAAACTTTCGGACAGTGAGAACAATCAACCAATGGAACAGAAGTTGCCCTCAGAGGTTGTGGGAGCACCATTACTGGAGACTTTCAAGAAGAGATTGAACTGCCATTGGTCACAAATGGTGTAGGGTCACCCACTGAAGGGGGGGGTTGGACTTATCACTAGATGACCTCCAAGGTCCCTCCCAACTCTTATTCTGTTAAAGCAGAGGTGTCCAACCTTGACAACTTTAAGACTTGTGGACTTCAACTCCCAGAATTGGAGTTTGCTGGCTGAGGAATTCTGGGAGTTGAAGTCCACAAGTCTTAAAGTTGCCAAGATTGGACACCCCTGTGTTAAAGAGTGATTCCCTCCTAATTTTGCTGCTCCGCATCGCTTTGCCTTCCCTCCTACAGTCCCTGGGCCTTGTCCCCTCCCTCTTCCCCCTGTTTCTCTGACTGCCCGGGGCGAAGCAGCTCTGGACTCCCTGCCCAGCTGACCCTCCCACCCCGGGACCGATTCCCCCGGAACAGAAGGTAGGATCGATTCCCCCGAGTGGGCGGCGCTCCCCGACCTGCAGAGAATGGGAGGAGCTATAAGCGTTTCCGGCTTGGGCCCTGCAAATTCCTGGCTGGGGTCGTTCCGGGGAGGGGGATCCACGTGCGTGGCCGGGAAGGGTCCAGTGGCGATCGCGGATCCTTTCCTGCCCGCATCTCTAGGGGAGCGGAGGCAAGGCGAGAAAGAGAGCCGCGTCATTCTTAGCGAGAGCCGGGTAAAAAGCTCCTTCTTTCCTTCCTTCCTTCATTCCTCCCTCCCTTTTCCTTCCTTCCTTCCTTCCTGGGAAATGCCGGGACAGGTGAGCCTTCAAGGCAGCTTCTTGGGGCTCCACTTCCTCCTGGGGGAGATGATTCTTATTCTCCTTTCTTTTCTGCCGGCCCTTCCTGACCGTTTCCCGTCGCTTCCTTTGCTCTGAGGCCGTTTCACATCCAGGAGCCTCGGAGTTGAAGGGCTGCGAAACCGGCGGGGAGAAAAGGGGGGCGATCCCTCCCAGGCGCTGCTGTTTCGGGGAGCCGCTCAAGACGAGCCCCCTCCGGAGAGAGCATCGGCTCAAGGCTCCTCCGGACGCCCTTCCATCTCTTCGCCCGCCTTCCTTTCCTCCTTCCCATCGTTCAATTGAACTGCATTTTGGGTGCATTTAAAGAGGCGTCGCTCTTTCCTGTGGGCCATTGTTTCTCAACCTGGGCAACCTTGTGATTTGTGGGCTTCCACTCCCAGAATTTCCCACGTGTGTTGAAGTCCACATATCTCAACAGCTGCCAAGATTGAGAAACGTTGCTGTCATCCAGGGGTGAGGAAGTTATTGGCTCTTTTATGACTGGTGGACTTCAAGTCCCAGAATTGCTCAGCCAGCTGACTCAGGTATTCTGGGAGTTGAAGTCCAGCAGTCATAAAAGGCCTGTAGTTCCCCATTTCAAGTCCCAGCTGAGAAAAAATTTTTTTGAAGTCTTCCTTGATTCTCTCTCAAGGGAAGGTGAACATTATAGCAACGTAGAATAACAGAGTTGGTGCTTTAATGCAACACATTTGTGGCTGAAATAATCTGCCTCTGATTCCAATCCCTGGTCCTTCCACACCTTTCGGTTTTCCTCTCACCCAGAATGAGCTATGAGTTCTAGCTATGGCTGCAAAGGACTCTCGTGAAGGGGTTCCCTAGTTAATCTAAAATAGGCTAAAATCAGCCTTTTGCACTGGATGTTCAAGAATATCCTTAGGATGTTTGATAGCCAATTATTCCTTTGCTGTTTGTTCCCCTCTCCTAGACCCTCTCGTGGCCATGGCTTCATCTCCCGGAACCCCAGTTCTTTGTAATGGAGGATCAACAGCGGCTGAGCTTCCAACCCAGGTAAGAGGATTCTCCCCTCCTCTCCAGGTGTGCCAATCTCCCAATAACAGAATATCACAATTGGAAGGGATCTTGGAGATCTTCTAGTCCATCCCCCTGTTTCAAGCAGGAGACCCTATACCCTTTCAGACAAGTGGCCGTCCAGTCTCTCCTTAAAAACCTCCAGCCCAAAACTTCTGAAGGCAAACCCTTCCATTGGTTAATTGTTCTCACTGTCAGGAAATTTCTCCTTAATTCCAAGTTGCCTTTATCCACTATTAGTTTCCATCCATTGTTTTCTTCTCCTGCCTTCTGATGCTTTGAAAAATAAGTTGAGCCCCCTCTTGTTTGTGGAAACCCCTCAAATATTGAAACACTGTTATCGTGTCTCCCCTGGTCCTTCTTTTCTCTAGACTATCCAGTTCCTGCAACTGTTTTTTGTGTCATTTAGTCTCAAAGCCTTTAATCCTTGGTTGCTGTTTGCACTTTTTCCAAAGTCTCCACATCTTTTTTTGTAATGTGGTGACCCAAACTGAACTTGGCATTCCAGGTGTGGTCTTTACTCTGGGTTTTTTTTTTTTAAGTGGTGAATATGAAAGCCCAAAGTAAAAAGTAAAGTCTAAGCATGGCTTTTGTAGAGAGCGCAGTAGCTGAGAGAGCGCAGATGAAGTTGGAGATAGTAACATAGACCTGGAGACTTTTATATAAACTTAAATATATTTAACATGAAAAATTTACAGCAGCCTTTGTCACCATCCAGAAAAGGAAGAACGTAAGATAGTTAGGAAAACAGAGGAACATCGTGAGGTAAATCTAAACTTAGCATCATGTAGAACACAGAGAGGGGAAAAAGGAGGGAAAAAAGGGAAACGCCCCCTTTCTACTTACAGCAACCAATCGTAGCGTAGATTGCATCCTGCATGAGTCAGCACTCTCTAACTCAGCAGTCGGCCACCGGTGGGCCATGAGAAAATTTTGGTGGGCTGCAGAGCAATCTCACCCCCAGAGCACCCCCACAAAGCAATTAATCCAGGCTGTGTAGAAACACAAGGCTGCGCAGCCCACATGGTCCGCGGGAACCCTCCCTGCCCTCTCACACTTTACCTGGTAAACTTGCTTGCTAAATTCCTATTTTTCCTTTTTCCGACCATCATCTGTTCTGCTATGCCGAGAGATTTAGATTAACTAGGAAGCAGGAAATTTGGATTTCTTGATTTCTAGCTAGTCTTTAGATCTTCGGTGCAGCACAGCTGAACCTCCCTTAGGACTGAAGGTTTGCTTGCAAGCAAATTCAGTGCAGACTCACAGCAAGCAAATTTGAGAGACTGGGCTAGCCGATGGCAGATAGCTAGATCACTGAATGATTTTGTGAGCAACTCAGTCTGCCTGCTTTGCCCGATTTTGGGTAAAATTTGCTCTTTTATAAAATAAAGAATTCAATATTTACATGCATGGTGTGTTGTGAGTTAATTTTGTGAGTTTGCTTGCAAGCAAATTTTATGTCACAGACTAAGCTAGCCAATGGCAGACAGATAGATCTCTGAATGAATCTGTGATTCTGTGAGCAACTCAATCTGTCTGCCTGTTTTGCCTGATTTTGGGTAAAAGTTGCTTTTTAATAAAAAAAAACAATATTTATATAAATATAATATTTACATTCAAGGCATGCCCAGCCAGTCACATGACTACCAAGCCACACCCACAAATAAGGCCATGCCCACAGAACCGGTTAGTGGTCCCTGGGATCTAAAATTATGAGTTTGGTGATCCCTGAGGTCCAAAAGGTTGGTGACCCCTGCTCTAACTAATCAGTTACAAATGTGTTTCGGCCTATTGTATACTTTACCCTTCCAGCTACTAAATTCAATACGCTACATGCTCTTTGCCCTTCTTGGAAGCTGTGGAGGTTTTTCATTAAGAAGACGACTCGCATGTAATTCATTGAAGTGTTCATTGTTAGGAATCTTCATGGAATATGTTGTTTTTTTCCCCTCCCTGTATCAGAATTTTGTATCATTCGAGGATGTAGCTGTGTTTTTCTCTGTGGAGGAGTGGGCCCTGCTGGACTCTGAGGAAAAAGCCCTGTACCGGGAGGTCATGCTGGAAAACAAGAGGAACGTGGCCTCCTTAGGTAAGGGATTCTGTTATAATACTGTAGTGCAATATATAGTACTAGCCTTCACAATTCATTCTCTCCCCTTTCCTAAGAATCAAATTCAATCTTACACATGCTGTGCAGGAAGGGAACAAATAACCAAGTGGAACAGGTTAAACGCAAAGATGGAGTATATAAACCACAGTTTAATACAGTACTGTAAATAAAAGACTGTCAAATACTGTACACTGCAGCGACCATTGCTATGCTTTTGTCAAGAAATGGTCGACAGAGAAGGAAGACACATTATTGCCCTAGAATACTTCCTCCCTGAACCATAACATTGATCTTACTAAACAGCTCTGAGCCAGCCTCTCTCTCTCTCTCTCTCTCCAGGACAAGATACTGGCCTTTTCCATCAACTCTTTCTTAGGCTAGAAGTGTCTTCCCAAGGAAAGCGACCAAGCTCTACTCCGGCTCAACATGGAGGTAAGAAACAGGGGGAAAGTATCAATTTGGACTTGAAAATGAAAATAATTAAAGCCCATGAGAGGGGAAGAAGGTAGAGACCTTAGAAAAAGGAGGAGGACTGGCTTGTTCCACCATATGCATGATCCTTAAGGGTAAAGAAAAGATAAAAGAGGTGATTAAATCAGCTCCAGGAACCGATGCCATAATCATGAGAAACAGGACAGGCGTCCTTTCAAAAACAGAACAGCTCCTTGTGCTTTGGATTGACGATCCGATCCCAAAAAGAAGTCCCGTTAATCTTCATCTGATTCAGGGAGAGGCACCAAGCATTTTTGAAACACTAGAGCGAGCAGCGGATGAGGAGTACAGTGAGACCTTTGGAGCCAGTCCTGGCTGGTTTGCGCAATTCCGAAAACAATTTAATTACTGTAACTTAGGAACAACAGGTAAAGCCGGGTGTGCTGTTGAAGCTGCCCATACTTTCCAGACCAACTGGAGTAAATTTAAATATATATTTATAGTATGTCTCTCTCTCTTTCTGATATAAAATACATTAATTTATATAAAGTTTTTGTCAGCAGCTTTGACTTCATTCTGATACCTACTGAGCAATTCCCTGACAATTCCCCACCCCCCCACCACCCCGGTCTGAAAGGGTGATGGACATGAGCAGCTCATATAAAAGACTTAATTTGTATGCACTAGATGGACTCGTAACTGGCTGACAAACCATACTCAACAAGTAGTCCTTAATGGGTCTAAGTCTACATGTATTCCCTCCATGTAGACTTAGACCTTGTGAGGTGCCACAAGGTTCTGTCTTGGGCCCAGTACTCTTCAATATCTTCACTAATGACTTAGATGAGGGAATACAAGGGGAACTTACCAAATTTGCAGATGATACTAAGCTGGGAGGAATAGCTAACACCCAAGAAGATAGGCTCAAGATCCAGATGGATCTTGACAGACTAGAACACTGGGCCGTATCTAACAAAATGCAATTTAATGTAGAGAAAAGTAAAGTTGTACCCTTAGGCAAGAAAAACCAAAAGTACACATATAGACTGGGTGAAACCAGGCTCAATAGCAGTAACTGTGAGAGGTATCTTGGAGTCTTAGTGGACAACCAGCTAAATAGGAGCCAGCAGTTTGCAGCAGCCATCAAAAAAGCTAATGCAGTCCTAAGTTATATTAACAGAGGGATACAATCAAGATCAAGTGAGATACTAATACCACTCTATAAAGCCTTAGTAAGACCACACCTAGAGTACTGCATCCAGTTTTGGTCACCACATTATAAAAAGGATGTTGAGGCTCTAGAAAACGTACAGAGAAGAGCAACCAGGACAATTAGGGGGCTGGAGACTAAAATATATGAACAACGGTTGCAGGAACTGGGCTTGGCTAGTCTAGTTAAGAGAAGGACCAAGGGAGACATGATAGCAGTCTTCCAATATTTGAAGGGCTGCCGCAGAGAGGAAGGGGCCAAGCTATTTTCTAAAGCACCTATAGGCCAGACAAGGAATAATGGATGGAAACTGAACAAGGAGAGATTTAACCTGGAAATAAGAAAAAACTTTCTGACAGTGAGAACAATCAACCAATGGAACAGCTTGCCCTCAGAAGTTGTGGGAGTATCATCACTTGAGACTTTCACAAAAAGATTCAACTGCCATTTTCCAGAAATGGTGTAGTGTCTCCTGCTTGGGCTGGGGGTTGGACTAGGTGACCTACAAGGTTTCTTCCAACTCTGATTATCTGTTATTTTTTATCTGCTTTTGCACTAGTTTGTGTTAACTTTTCTTTTTTTTATCGTTGCAACCAGGTGACAGATGGGAGATGGAAGATTCTGGCCAAGAGGCAGCAGCACCTTTGCCAAAAGACAAAAAGGAAGAAAAGAGATATGGAAAGCAAAGTTCGGAGCACAACCAGTTAACGGGGGAGCTTGAGAATTCTTCTGGTTTACCATGTCCAGATATAAATGCCTTACTGGATGCAGATGATTGCCATGAAAAAGAAGTGTGCTCAAAGTGTGGGAAAACACTCCAAGATGAATCTGGATTATGTGACTGTTGCCAAAGCCCTGCTGGAGAGAAACAAGATGAAAGCAGGCAACACTCGAGAAGGAGCCTTCCTCCTCCTTTACATGAAAGAATAAAAGAAGGAGAAAAACCATACAAATATACAGAGTGTGCAGAAAGCTTCAGTATAAGCCGCTCTCTTTCATTGCATAAGAAGATTCACAAAGCAGAGGATCCACACAAATGCACAGATCAACAGAAATCATATAAATGCCTTGAATGTGGAAAGAGCTTCCGCTTTGCAAGTGTCCTCACTTGCCATAATAGGACCCATACAGGGGAAAAGCCATATCATTGCACGGTGTGTGGAAAGAGCTTCAGGCAGAAAGATCACCTTAAGTCACATGAGAGGATCCACACGGGAGAAAAACCATTTAAATGCATGGAGTGTGGAAAGAGGTTCAATGCAAAAAGTAGTTATATCGTACATAGCAGAATCCACACAGGGGAGAAACCCTTTCAATGCCTGCAATGTGGAAAGCGCTTTTCCCGTTCTGATAGGTTTCGTGCCCACAAACGGACCCACACAGGGGAGAAACCGTACAAATGCCTGGAGTGTGGAAAGAGCTTCTGTACATCCAGCATCTTAAATTCCCATCAAAGTATGCACAGAGGAGGGAAACCAAATCAATGCACCAAGTGTGGGAAGTGCTTCAGTCAAAAAAGTCACCTTAATACCCATAAAAGAATCCACACAGGTGAAAAGCCCTATAAGTGCACCATGTGTGACAAATGCTTCTCCAATTCGTGGGGCCTCACTTGCCACAAAAGGCTCCATACTGGGGAGAAACCATATAAATGTCGCACATGTGGAAAGAGCTTCAGTACAAAACAAAGCTGTATCATACATAGCAGAACCCACACTGAGGAGAAGCCCTATGAATGCTTGGAGTGTGGGAAAAGTTTTAGCACAAGCAGCAGATTAACCTTACATAATAGGATACATACAGGGGAAAAGCCGTATCATTGCATGGTGTGCGGAAAGAGCTTCGCACGCAATGGCAATTTCAGTTTACATAAGAGGATTCATACTGGAGAGAAGCCGTATAAATGCACACAGTGTGGGAAATGCTTCACGACCTCCAATGCCCTTACTTCCCATAAGAGGATCCACACAGGGGAGAAACCCTATGAATGCTTGGAGTGTGGAAAAAGCTTTAGTAACACCTCTTCTCTAACCATACATAATAGGATGCATAAAGGGGAAAAACCTTATAAATGCCTACATTGTGAAAAGAGGTTCAGTGAAAAAGGTCATCTTAAGTTACATGATATGATCCACACAGGGGAAAAACCATTTCAATGTATGGAGTGTGGAAAGAGCTTCTATAACTCTACCAACCTTACTGCTCATCACAGAAGCCACACAGGGGAGAAGCCCTTTCAATGCCTGCAGTGTGGAAAGCGCTTTGCTAGTTCTGGGGGCTTTCATGCCCACAAACAGACCCACACAGGGGAGAAACCATACAAATGCCTGGAGTGTGGAAAGAGCTTCAGTCAAAAAGGTCAACTTAAGTCACACGAGAGGATCCACACGGGAGAAAAACCATTTCAGTGCATGGAGTGTGGAAAAAGCTTCAATGCAAAAAGTAGTTATATCGTACATAGCAGAATCCACACGGGGGAGAAACCATACAAATGCTTGGAGTGTGGAAGGAGCTTCAGTCAAAAAGGTCAACTTAAGTCACACGAGAGGATCCATACGGGAGAAAAACCATTTAAATGCATGGAGTGTGGAAAGAGGTTCAATGCAAAAAGTAGCTATATCGTACATAGTAGAATCCACACAGGGGAGAAACCATACAAATGCCTGGAGTGTGGAAAGAGCTTCAGTCAAAAAGCTCGTCTTAAGTCACACGAGAGGATCCACACAGGAGAAAAACCATTTCAATGCATGGAGTGTGGAAAGAGCTTCAATGCAAAAAGTAGCTATATCATACATAGCAGAATCCACATAGGGGCGAAACCCTTTCAGTGTGTGCAGTGCGGAAAGAGCTTCAGTCAAAAAGGTCATCTTAAGTCACATGAGAGGATCCACACGGGAGAAAAACCATTTCAATGCATGGAGTGTGGAAAGCGCTTTGCCCGTTCTGATACCTTTCGTGCCCACGAACGGATCCACACAGGAGACAAACCATACAAATGCCTGGAGTGTGGAAAGAGCTTTTGTACATCCAGCATCTTAACTTCCCATCAACGTATCCACAAAGGAGGGAAACCTAATCAATGTACCGAGTGTGGAAAATGCTTCAGTCAGATAAGTCACCTTAATATCCATAAAAGAATCCACACAGGTGAAAAGCCCTATAAGTGCACCGAGTGTGACAAATATTTCGCCAGTTCTGGGGCCCTTGCTTGCCACAAAAAGCTCCATACTGGGAAGAAAACGTATGAATGCCGCACATATGGAAAATGCAAAAAAAAGCTGTAATTTATATAGCAGAGTCCACACTGGGGAGAAACCCCATGAATGCTTGGAGTGTGGAAAAAGTTTTAGCAGAAGGGGCAGTTTAAGCTTACATAATAGGATCCATACAGGTGAAAAGCCGTATCGTCGCACAGTGTGCGGAAAGTGCTTCAGCTGCAATGGCAATTTCAATTTATATGACAGGATTCACATTGAAGAGAAGCCGTATAAATGCCTTGAGTGTGGAAAATGTTATAATGACAGTAGCAGTTTTACCTCCCAAAATAGAATCCACACAGGGGAGAAACCGTTCAAATGCATCGAGTGTGGAAAAACTTTCAAAGATGGCAAGAAACTAATGGTGCATAAAAGAATCCACACACGGGAGAAGCCCTATCAGTTTGTGGAGTGTGGAAAGAATTTCAGAACCAGAAGTGACTTTTAATTAACATAAGAAGAAACACAGCAAGAAAAAAATGATATGAATTGGTTTGTGTTGCTTCTCAAAATTTGCTTCGATGCCGATAGATGTTTTGCACGAGTTCTGTAGAAATGCATGGAGTAGGGATTCCGAAGCAACAGAAACGTCTTGATCCACTAAAAAGAACAGTTCCCTTGTAGAACTAGGAATTAACTTTTGGATAGTAGATCTTTGTGCTGGAGTAGAATAGAATAAGATTAGAAACAATAACAATAGAAATGGAATAGAATATAGGAATGGGGGTGGAAAGGGAATTCTCTCATTGGCTAAGTGTCATTGGACATACAAGGCCTGTGTCTCCAATGCATTTGCTCTCAAGTGTACACAACATACAATAAACAATCAACTTTTGTCTACGCGAACAGCAAAGAGAGGGAAGGATTTGGGAACTAACACATCCGGATGTCTATGGAGGTTCTCAGTCATCCAGGCTGCGGTTCTCCCAAAGGTGCTTTTAACAAGGCAACTGGACTTTTTATTTCCTTGAGATTTCCCTTCTCACCCAAGAAGTTTCTTCAGTTCTCTTTCTTGAATGAGAAGTGAAATGTCTTCAAGGAGAAACAAAGTCCAGTTGACTTTAAAAAACAAAAAATACTGGTTTTTAAGGCGAACGTAGACAAAACATAAAAACATCAAGCCATCTTCCATATATATACATACAGTGTGTCGGTTTACAAATTGTTTTGTGCTTCCATTTCATAATCTTCAATTACAATTACATTGTATATATTCTCATATTTTCAATCAAATATTAAATACATTAATATTGTTAATCATTTCACTATACTTTTATTCATGTTTTACGAAATAATCCATATTTTACTGAATTTGTTTTATGACAGTTCATATGATAATCTCAAATCTATCCTACAATCATTCATATGATAATCTCAAATCTATCCTACAATCATTTTGTAGATATAATAAAAGAATACATCTTTATATATTTATTATTTTCTAAGAATCTACATATTTCATTACCATGTTTTATTGTCTAACCATTGATAGAATAGATCCCAAATTTTATAAAATTGTTTATCATCTTGTTCTCTGATTTCAAATGTCAATCTACTCATTTCAGCACATTCCAATATTTTCCTAATGATTTCCTCCTGTAATGGTGTTTTCTCATTTTTCCAGTTTTTGGCAAATACAATCCTAGCCGCTTAATGCATTAATACATTTACAATCAGGTATTTCAAGTCTTTACTATATATTTCAGGTAAAATTCCCAATAAAAATATCTCTGGTTTCAAGTCTATATGCTTTTTTGTCATTTTTTCCAACCACATGTGGATTTTAGTCCAATATTTTTTGGCATCCGCACAAGTCTACCACATATGCTAATATGAGCGAGGTGTTTGATGACATTTCCAACATTTTTCAGATTTGTTCTTGAACATCCTTGCTATTTTTATCGGGGGAAATGCCACCTGTAAAACATCTTATACAAATTCTCTTTATATGCTGTTGACATTGTCATATTATAATTATGAGACTACAATTTTTGCCATTTTTCTAGATCAATCCCATATCCCAAATTCTTTCCCCAAGCAATCATGGTTTCTTTAACTTGTTCTTCTTCTAGTTTAATTTCTAATAAATATCCATACAATTTTTTAATCACCTTTTCATCAGTACCTGTCAAAATCTTATTGAAGTCAGTCAGTTTATCATAGAAGCCTGTTTTAGAATCTTTGTCATACCTTGACTGTATTTGCGCGTATGAAAACCAATTCATCTTTATACCTTGTTCCTCTAGTTTTTGCATAGATTTAAGTTCACCCTTTTCATTCAATATTTCACCATATATATTATCCTATATATTATAGGATAAGAAAATGCTTCAATAGTCGGTAGCCAGACTGGAATTTTCAAATAACATTGCCTTTTAGTCTTCTCCCAGTTTAACCACAGAGACTCCCGTATATAATGTCTTCTAAAATACCCGTGTTTTAGTTCCTTTATACCATAGAAAAGCATGCCACCCCAACAACAGATCATGTCCTTCTAATGTCAACAATGTAGTATTTCCTAATGTTATCCATTCCTTAACCCACATCAAATTTGTAGCTTGGTAATACAACTCCCAGCTAAGCAAACCAAATCCTCGTCTTATTCTGGCATCTTGCAAAAGTTTTAACTTTATTCTCGCTTTCTTACCTTTCCATATATATTTCAACACAATTTTATTTAAATCTTCAAAATAATCTTTTCCAAGCCTAACTGGAATTGTTTGGAACAAATATAAAATTCTGGGTAGTAAATTCATCTTGATTGTTGATATTCTCCCTATTAATGACAGTTGTAAATTTTCCCATTTCTCCAAATCTAGCACTATCTGCTGCTTAAGTTTGATATAATTATTCTCTTTTAGTGTACTACATCTTGCTGTCAAATGTATCCCCAAGTACTTGATCTTATTTGTGACCTGAATTTTCAGTAGGCCTGCCAGTTCTTCCAATTTGTCTTAATAGCATATTCTTTGTCAAGATCTTTGTTTTATCTTTATTTTCAAACCAGCCACCTGTCCATATACCTCTATCTTTTCTATCAATGTTGATGCTGTTTCTAGTGGGTCTTCTAAAATGAAAACCAGATCATCTGCGAATGCTTGCAACTTAAATTCTTCCTTTTTAATTTTCATCCCTTTTATAACCTTTTCTTCTCTAATATTTCTGTTTAACACTTCCAATGTTAATACAAACAACAAAGGTGATAGTGGGCACCCTTGTCTTGTTCCTTTTCTTATATCGATAGAACCTGTCAGTTCTCCCTCTATCATTACCTTTGCCGCTTGGTTATGATATATAGCTTCTATTGCTTGAATAATTTTTTTTACCAAAGCCCATCTGTTCCAGGAGTAATAACATGAATCACCAATTCACATTATCAAATGCCTTCTGTGCATCTAAAAATATCAAAGCCATTTGTTTTTCAGGGTGTGCCTCGTAGTATTGCAAAGTGTCCAAGATTATTCTCATATTGTCTTTAATTTGTTTCTTTGGCAGAAATCCATTTTGATCAGGATGGATAAAATTATTTAAATGTTAACTTATTATTTAATAATCTTTCTGCCAATATTGAAGCAAAGATTTTATAATCTGTGTTTAGTAAGGAAATAGGTCTATAGGTCTTGATTTGTAATGGATCAGCCTCCTCTTTTGGGACAAGTATAAGTTTCTGACCATGATTTGGGTATCTTCTTTAACATAACTTCATTCATAACTTCTAGCAATGGAAGGTTCAATGATTCTTGTAATGTTTTATAAAATTCTGCCAGAAGTCCATCTGGGCCTGGTGCCTTTCCATTGTTTTGCTTCTTAAGTGCTTCAGTTAACTCCATCATTGTTATATTGCTTTCTAACGTTGTTTCAATCTCTTTAGGTATCTGGGGTAAATTAGCACTCTTTAAGTACTGAAGATGACTAGAAAGGAGTCTCTAGCCTAAAATATAAAGTCAAAAAGAAAAGAAGGAATAGGTGGAAAAGAAAAACCAGCCCAGTTTTAAAATATAAAATCGTGTGTAAAAAATCCAGCAATCAGAAAAAAAGTAAAAAAAAAATATTACTTTGACTTCCTGTTTAAAATCGCCGCTTAATCACTTCTGTCAAAACTTTTACAGATTCTTTCTTTTCCTTAGGGTGTCCTTTCAAATCTTTAAGTAAAGAAAAAATTGTCACCAAACCGGCACACTTTCTCTTTCCGTTCTCTTTCATTTCGGAGCTGTCCCAACTTCAGCAGCTTTAATGGCTTCCTCTTTGCCACTGGCAAAAAGAGCTTCTCCTGGATCTACCAGGGACTTTGCAGTGTCCCTGGGATCAACAGGATGTGCTCTTTACATTCACCGTCTCTTTGGGACGGTTTAGATTCGTTTGGACCATCCAGGAGCAAAGATATCGACAGCGATCTGAGACCTCCAAGATCGCATGCTGTGTTGTTGTGACGCCAGCTCCGCCCTCCCAAAAGCTGTTTATGTCAAGTTGACTTTTTTTTTAAAGCGCCTTTGGGATAACATTTTCAGACAAAATAAGGCTGCAGAAAGCTGGCTTAGAGTCTAGAAAAGATACTGAAAGATTTCAAGAGGAAACATTGCAATCTAAGTGGTGAGGTCCAGACCTGGTGGTGTTGACTCCCCATATTTCCCTAATGCTGGAAGGAATCAAGCAGTGGATCTACTACACCCATGTGGAGAAAGTCAGGCCAGAACAAAGAGAAGCAGGATCTCCAGTGAGCTCTTCACTGGGAGAAAGTGACGGAAGAGAATGAACTATTGGATTAATAAGAGACTCGAGAGTTGTATCAAAAGTTATAACTGGAGGGATGGCGCTGTGTGTCTGCACCACCTTTAACCTTGGTTGTGTTTAGCTGATTTCTAGTCTGAGATACGATATCGATTGTGCTTGATTTTTATTAATGCCCTAAATTATGCAGCAGCTTAAGGCTTAGCTTTCGCATCTCAGATACAGGCTCTTTTGGGTGGGTAAATTGGACAATTCAGGGAACCAGCTTCAGAAAATACAGGTGGCCCTTGACTTATGACCACAAATTAACCCCAAATTTCCATGGCTAAGCAAGACAGTTAAGTGAATTTTGTGCCATTTTACAAGTTTTGCCACAGTTTGGTTAGTACCATGCTTGTGAAGTGAATCTGATTTCTCCTTTGCTTGTCTGAAGGTCTCAAATGGGGATCGCATGATCCTGTTATTAAGGCACAATCATGAATGTTAAAAATGTGTTTTTTCAGTCTAACCGACAATTGCCCATTCCTTGAAACCAGTCTTGGAAAACACAGGGAAGGAATTTGATAACATCAAAATAGGGAAACGCCTAGACTAGCGGTCTCCTTGTGGACTTCGACTCCCAGAATTCCTCTGACTCAAATTGTGCACAAATACACAAGTAGGACCAATTTGCATCTGTACAACCATAAAAAGTATCCCGTTAGAAAAACAAATCATCACAGAAAGCTTAGCAACATTTATGGAAGTGTTGAGGTTTCCTTTTGAACAAGTTAGGATGGCTTTAAATAGCTTGGCTGAGGTCTGGATGGCATGTATGTAGGAAGGCGAAGATGTTAGTGTAAAGCAGGAATTACTTTAAAGGGCGGTGAAGAAATTCCTTCTGACTCTGAAAAGTGTAAACTGGCAAATGCTGTGCAAAGGCCTCCAGTGGGTGTTGGTGGGGTACAAAGGCTTTGAGGGAGATTTCTTTGTGTTACTTTTTCTACCGAATAAAGTTTTTGCTTACAATCTTGTCTTCAATGTGTTCAGTTTGAGGCTGGGCACATCTGGCAAAGTGCCTGGAGCAGGAAAGCTGAGGAAAACCAAAAGTGCCTTTGAGTTCAGAAGGATCTTTTTTGCTTCTTTCAACAACTTTGGAAGTGCAATTCTTGAGGGGGAAATGAGGAATCCACCAGGATCCTCTTCTCTGCAAACTGGAAGCAGCTTCATTAGGCTCGGAGCTGTTTTAAGTGGTAGAAATATTTTTTAGATGTAGTTGACTTACAAGAACAAGTGAGGCACAAATTTTTGTTGTTAAGTGAGACATTAGATCAATTTTGCTCCATTTTGTGAGCTTTCTTTCCTCAGTTAAGTGAATCACCTGAGTTGTTAAATTAGGAACATAGTTATTAAGTGAATCAGGTTTTCCCTTTGGTGTTGCTTGTCATAAGGTTGCAAAACGGGATCCCCTGACCCCAGGACACCATAATGGTTATAAATGTGAGTCAGTTCCCAGGTATCTGAATTTGGATTGCGGGACCATGGGGATGCTGCAATGGTTGTAAATGCGAAAAATGGACATAAGTCATTTTTTTCAATGCCATTATAACTTCGGTCACTCAACAAATGGCTGAAAGTCAAGGCTGTCTATACGGTTTAGTCATTTTTCTTCTGAAATTCACAGACTTTTAAATATTTCCCGCCTCAGGACTTTTAGATGGTTAAATATATTAAATATTTCTTAGCTCAGAGGTTTTCTTCAGCTTCAGAAGGAGAAAGTTAATGGGTCTCCCTTATGGATCATCAGGGGGTCCTTTGGTTCTGCATTTATTGGGGGTAATATTGGAAAAAAGCAGATTCTGTGGGGATTTTTCCCCCTTTCTCTTTATTCTCTTTTGGGGCAAGGGAGCCACTTCTAAGTTGTGTCGCTGTTCGATATGCCCCATTGACCCTTCAAATACAGGCAATCCTTGACTTACAACCACAATTCAGTCCAAAATTTCTGTTGCTAAATGAGACATTTGTAAAGTGAGTTTGATCCCATTTTATGCTATTTCTTGCTGGGGTTGTTAAACAAATCACTCTAGTTGGTACAGTCGTTGGCCAAATCTGGCTCCCCCATTCACTTTGCTTGTCTGGAGCTTCCTGTGATCCTGGGACATGGCAACCGTCATATAACCGTCAGGTGCCAAGTGGCTGGATTTGTATCACGTGACCATGGGAAGGCTGCACCCGTCTTTAGTGGGAGAAGGTTCATGTTTTTTCAGTGCCTTTGTAGCTTTGTGCACTAACCCAATGGCCGTAAATTAAGGACTACTTGTAAGGCAGCCACTGATTGTTATTCTGGCACAATCATGACTGTTAGTCATTGAAGGGAATAGGTTGTAAGTAGAGGTCTATGCTAAGTGGATAAGAGAAGCTCCTTTTCCTGCCTAACTTTGCCCCCTCCCTCTCTCCCCTTTCTCTGACTGCCTGAGTGTTGGACTAGAAGACCTCCAAAGTCCCTCACACCTGTTATTCTGTTAAAGAGCAATTCCCTCCTAACTTTAATGCTCCCCACCCCCTTCCCCTTCCTGCTCCCATCCCTGGGCCTCGTCCCCTCCCTCTTCCCCCTGGTTCTCTGGCTGCCTTATTGTTATAAGGAAAAAGAAGGAAAGGCAGAACTCTTTCCCTTTGGGAATTCAAATTTCCCAGCTGGGAGATTTACTGCCAAATGATTGGAGGTCAGCTGCATTGGACGGGCCGGGGGGGGGGAATGGGCACGCAGGGAGACCCCCGAGTGGGCGGCGCTCTCCGCCCTGTAGAGAATGGGAGGAGCTATAAGCGCTTCCGGCTTGGGCTCTGCAAACTCCTGGTGGGGGTTGTTGCGGGGAGGGGGATCCACGTGTGTGTCCGGGAAGGAGGGAAGCCGAGTCCGGCCGAGGAAGAGAGCCGCCTCTCTCCTATTGCGTGCCAGGTAAAAACCTCCCTTCCTTCCTGGGAAATGCCGGGACAGGTGAGCCTTCCAGACGGCTTCATGGGGCGCTGACCGTTTCCCATCGCTTCCTTTGAATTCCTCCCGGAATTCGCTTCCATCGTTCAACTGAACTGAGTTTTTAAAGCCTTTTAGGGCATTTAAAGAGGCGTCGCCCTTTTCCTGCGGGCCATTGTTTCTCAACCTTGGCAACCTTGTGATTTGTGGGCTTCCAATCCCAGAATTTCCCACGTGTGTTGAAATCCACATATCTTAACACCTCACAAGATTGAAAAACGTTGCTTTCATCCAGGGGTGAGGAAGTTACGGCCCTTTTATGACTGGTGGACTTCAAGTCCCAGAATTCCTCAGCCAGCTGACTCAGGTATTCTGGGAGTTGAAGTCCAGGCATTATAAAAGGCCCTTAGTTCCCCACTTGTGTCCCAGCTGTGAAAATACAGTTTTTGTTGTCTTCCTTGATTCTCTCATAAGGGAAGGTGAACATTATAGCAACGTGGAATAACAGAGTTGGTGCTTTAATGCACACATTCACGGCTGAGATAATCTGCCTCTGAATCCAATTCCTGGTCCTTCCACACCTTTCGGTTTTCCTCTCACCCAGAATGAGCTTCTGTGTGTTGTTGCTCTGGCTGCAAAGGACTCACTTAAAGGGGTTCCCTAGTTAGCCAAGAAATAGGCTAAAATCAGCCTTTTGCACTGGATGCTCAAGAATATCCTTAGGATGTTTGATAGCCAATTATTCCTTTGCTGTTTGTTCCCCTCTCCTAGACCCCCTCGTGGCCATGGCTTCATCTCCGGGAACCCCAGTTCTTTGTAATGGAGGATCAACAGCGGCTGAGCTTCCAACGCAGGTAGGAGGATTCTCCCCTCCCCTCCCCAGGTGTGCCAATCTTCCAATAACAGAATAACACAATTGGAAGGGATCTTGGAGATCCTCTAGTCCCTCCCCCTGTTTCAAGCAGGAGACCCTATACCCTTTCAGACAAGTGGCTGTCCAGTCTCTCCTTAAAAACCTCCAGCCCAAAACTTCTGAAGGCAAACCGTTCCATTAGTTAATTGTTCCTACTGGTCAGGAAGTTTCTCCTTAATTTTAGGTTGCCTTTCTCCACCGTTAGTTTCCATCCACTGTTTTTCCCTTGCCTTCTGATGCTTTGGAAAATAAGTTGAGCCCTGCTTGTTTGGGGCAGCCCCTCAAATATTGAAACATTGCTATTGTGTCTTCTCTGGTCCTTCTTCCATTTCCTGCAACCATTTTTCATATGTTTTAGTCTCCAGGCCTTTAACAATCTTAGTTGCTCTTTTCTGCACTTCTTCCAAACTCTGAACATCTTTTTGGTAATCTGGTGACCAAAACTGAATGTAGTATTCCAGGTGTGGCCTTACTAAGGTTTCATAAAGCAGTAATAATACTAATAAGGTGAAAAGAAAAGTCCAAGCTTGGCTTTTGTAGAGAGCGCAGCAGCTGCCCAGCAGCTGAAGTTGGAGACACTGACATAGACTTGCAGACTTTTATACAAAGATAAATATATTTAACATGGAAATTTACAGCAGTCTTTGTCACCATCCAGAAAAGGAAGAACATAAGATAGTCAGAAAAACAGAGGAACATCCTGAGGTAAATCTAAAGATGCAAAACACAGAGAGGGAAAAAAGGAGGGAAAAAAGGGAAACGCCCCCTTTCTACTTACAGCAACCAATCATAGCGTAGATTGCATCCTATATAATCAGTTACAATTCTGTTATGGCCTATTGTAGACTTTACTCTTTCAGCCATTAAATTCAATATCCTACATGCTCCTTTGCCCTACTTGGAAGCTGTGGAGGATTTTCATTAAGAAGAAGAATTGCATGTAATTCATTGAAGTGTTCATTGTTAGGAATATTCATGGAATATGTTGTTTTTCTCCCTTCCCTGTGTCAGGATTTGGTATCATTTGAGGATGTAGCTGTGTTTTTCTCTGTGGAGGAGTTGGCCCTGCTGGATTCTGAGGAAAAAGCCCTGTACCAAGAGGTCATGCTGGAAAACAAGAGGAACGTGGCCTCCTTAGGTAAGGGATTCTGTTACTGTTGTGCAAAATATTTTTTATAATTAATGCACGTCAACTCCTCCAGCACTATTATTATTATTATTTTGTTGCTGTATGCTCTAAAGTGCTGATCTTCAAATTTGCAAGCTCTTTATCTGAGGTTTTCATCCTTTTCCATGAAGCCTGGCTTTTCTTTACAAATGGACAGTGTGGAGAGACTACTGAGCTTCACAATTCACTCTCTCCCGCTTGTTAAGAATCAGATTCAATCTTACACATGCTATGCAGGAAGGGAACAAATAACCAAGTGGAACAGGTTAAACACAGAGATGGAGTATATAAACCACAGTTTAATACAGTACTGTAAATAAAAGACTGTCAAATACTGTACACCGTATTGCTGCAAGCAGCAACCATTGTTATGCTTCTGTCAAGGAAAAGAAATGTCGACACACATATTCCTGCACTAGAGTACCTCCTCCCCACACCATAACATTGATTTTACTGAACAGCTCTGAGCCAGCCTCCGTCTCTCTCTCTCTCTCTCTCTCCAGGACAAGATACTATTCTTTTCCATCAACTCTTTCTTAAGCTAGAACTGTCTTCCCAAGGAAAGCGACCAAACTCTACTCTGGCTCAACATGGAGGTAAGACACAAAGGAAAAGTATCAATTTGGACTTGAAAATAATTGAAGCCCATGAGGAGGGGAAGAAGGTAAAGACCATAGGAGGAGAAGAAGGACTGGCTTGTTCTACCATATGCACTATCCTTAAGGGTAAAGATAAAAGAGGTGATTAAATTAGCTCCAGGAGCCGATACCATAATCTCGAGAAATAGGACAGGCCTCTTTTAAAAAAATGAATAGCTCCTTGTGCCTTGGATTGACGATCAGATCCCCAAAATAAGTCCCGTTAATCTTCATCCTATTCAGGGAAAGGCATGGAGCGTTTTGGAAATACTAGAGTGAGCAGCGGGTGAGGAGTACAATGAGACCTTTGGAGCCAGTCGTGGCTGGTATGCGCAATTCTGAAAATGATTTAATTACTATAATTTACGAACAACAGGTAAAGCTGTGTGTGCTGATGAAGCTGCCCGACACTTTCCAGACCAACTGGATGAAGTTTTTCTGTAAATATATATTTACAGTGTGTGTGCATACATACATACATACATACATACATACACACATATATATATATATATATATATATATATATATATATATATATATATATATATATATATACCCCCTAACATTAATTTACAGTATATCAAGATACCAAGCATAGCATCATATGTCAGGGTTAGAAGTAACCGACTCAAAAGAATCGAAACACTGAGGTTTGATGATTCCTCAAAGTACAGATTTATTAGGCAGGTCCTTTTGGCACAGCTGCTGAAAAGCTGACTCTGGAGGTCCAGAGGTTTTTCCCACCCAATTCAAAGTTCTTCCCCCCAGTCCACTCATCCATCACATGGTCCAATCAGATCACAGTCAGAGTCCAGCTGTTTTCCTCCCGTGCCTCACCAGGTGCTGATGAGAACATCCTTGGTTCCCAGGGGAAAGAATTCTATTTTGGCTACACATGCCCAGCTATCTCTACTCCCCACTCCCATTCCCACAGCTCTGCCCAGCCTCGCTGTGCCAATCCGGAACATGATCCAAAATGGCTTTAGGATTGACACCATGTTTTGAACCAATGCGATTTGGGAGGAAGTTTGGTACTGTTCAAATACAGCAGTGGTGCTTGATCCCTTTTGCACCTAAGTTTGTGTTAACTTTTCTTTTTCTATTGTTGCAAGCAGGTGACATGTCGATGGGAGATGGAGGATTCTGGCCAAGAGGTAGCAGCACCTTTGCCAAAAGACAAAAAGGAAGTTGCAGAAAAGTTGTATGGAAAGCAAAGTTCAGAAGAAAAACCATTAACGGAGGAGCTGGAGAATTGCTCTGGTTTACCATGTGCAGATATCAATGTCTTATTGGACGCAGATAATTGTCATGAAAAAGAAATGCAAACGGAGAGGGACCCGCAGACCCGTACCCGAAACCACTCTCGGCTCGTCAGGGAAACGGGGTAGGCCCAACCCCAGGGAAACCCTAGGTCGGGCACATCTTCCGTCCCCACCTCAAGTTGCCGAAGCAGATCCTGGCCCTCCTCGGCATTTACTTTTGGACACTCGAATCTTTCTACAGTCTCAGAAGGAGGGAATTTCCGCTGTTGCGTTGGTGGACTCGGGGGCTACAACCAGCTTTATGGACCAAGCTTTTGCTACGCACTATGAGATCCCATTGGTGGCTCCACCCATTGAGGTGGAAACTGTGGATGGGCGTGAGCTCAAGTCTGGGCCCATTCGTTTCGCCACCCAGCCAGTGCGTATGATCATTGGGGATCATGAGGAGGCGATAAGTTTTTATATCACCTCGAACCTCCATCTTCCTTTGGTGCTCGGAATATCCTGGTTGCGGTTGCACAATCCATTGGTGGCTTGGTCACAGAACGGTATTTCCTTTCCAAGTCTCCAATGTGTAGACCACCTGAGACAATTGGAACAGAGACGCCTCCATTGGCTGTGGGAGACAGAGTGGGGTTGTCAACGAAACATCGTCAAGTTAAGCATCAGACTCGGGGGAAGGGCCCTGAGGTGGGGGATAGTGTTGTGATTGGAAGGATCGGCCTGGCTCGGAACTTGGAATCTAATGACTGTTAGAGCGTGGATTGACGTCAGAACCAGGAAACGTAATCTGATTGGCAAGCCAGCTAATTAGCACGTTGCCTTGATGAGTATAAAAGGACACAGCTGAGCTTGCGCCTCTCGCCAGGAACAAATGATTAATGATTACTTGGGATGAAGACGTTTCAGTTTGAGAGCCTTCGGTTTCTTTGAGTTTAAAAAAGAGCTCTGTCTGTTTGACTTTTGAAGAGGAGCCCTAACAGTTCCTGTCAGCAGTTATAGTTTGATTTGATTGTGAAATGGCTGCTTTCCGTTTGTTCGTTTGAATTTCCAAGAGGGGACATAACATATATATATATATAATTCAGGGAACCAGCTTCAGAAAACACAGGTGGCCCTTGACTTATAACCACAATTAAGCCCCACATTTCCATGGCCAAGTAAGACAGTTGTTAAGTGAGTTTTGTGCCATTTTCCAAGTTTTGCCACAGTTGTTTGGTTAGTAACATGGTTGTGAAGTGAATCTGGTTTCCCATTTGACTTTGCTTGTCTGAAGGTCTTAAATGGGGATCCCCTGACCCTGGGATACTCCAACTATCAAAAATACAGGCCAGTGGCCAAGTGTCCGAATTTTGATCACATGACACAGCGATGCTCTCTTTGTTTCTCTTTCCCTCTCTGTCTCTCTTTCCCCCTCTTTGTGATCAGGTTAAATGCAGAGTTATTAATCTGTTGGTCTTAACATACATACATATATATATACATACATACATACATACATACATACATACGTGTGTGTGTGTGTGTGTGTGTGTGTGTGTGTTAAGACCAACAGATTCATAACTCTGCATTTATATATATATATGTTTTTTAACCTGATCACAGCACTTGGGTAAAAGCTATGTTTAAATCTACTTGTCCTGGCTTTCAGCACTCTATATATCTTGCTATGGTTAAGTGAATCTGGCTTCCCAGTTGACGCTTGTGGGAAGGTCGCAAGAGGTGATCAAGTGACCCCTGGACTCTACCAGGGTCATAAATGCAATTCAGTTCCTAGGCGCCTCAATTTGGATCACATGACTAGGGGAATTCTGCAAAGGTCTTTAACGCGAATCACGAACTTAAGTCACTTTTGGGGTGGGCATTGCAGCTTCCAAGGGACACTAAATGATGGTCATTAAGTCGAGAACTATTTGCCAAGCAGCCATTATTCATTATTATGGCACAAATCGTGAATGTTTGTCATTTGAGGAGACAAGTTAGTTGAGGACTGTCTTGTTAGACTCAGTGGAGAAGGCAGCCTCCTTTTCCTGCCTACTACACCACTTTCCTTCCAAAAGAGGGATTCCCATCTAAATGTGCTGCTTCGAATCCCCTCCCCCGGTCCCTGGGATTCCTCCCCTCCCTCTCCCGCCTGTTTCTCTCGTTGCCTGGGGCAAAGCAGCCCCGGACTCGCTGCCCAGCTGCCCACCCCGACCAGGACCGTTGGGGAGAATGGGCAGGCATGGAGACCCCCGAGTGGGCGGCGCTCTCCGCCTTGTAGAGAATGGGAGGAGCCCTAAGCGCTTCCATCTTAGGCTCTGCAAACGCTTAGCTGGGGTTACTCCCGGAAGGGGGAATCCACGTGCGTTGGCCGGTAAGGACAGAACCGTGGCCGGCGGGGCTGCGAGGGGAGCGGATCTTTTGCATCTCTTGGACCGAGGAACAAACCGCCTTTCCCTGCGGGCGCCAGGTAAGAAGCTTCTCCCTCCCTCCCTCCTCCCTCCCCTCCTTCCTCCCCTTTTCCCACCTGGGGAAATGCCCGGACAGGTGAGCCTTCCAGGCAGCGTCTGGGGTCGCCCCAAGATCGCTCCTGCCGCCCCCACTTCCTCCTGGGGGGGAGATGATTCTGCCGGCCCTTCCCGATCGTTTCCCGGCACTTTCTCTTCCCCCTCTGGGGCTGTTTCAGGTCCGGAAGGCTCCGGGTTGAATGGCTGCTAAAGCGGCCGGAGGGAAAGGGGGCGATCCCTCCCAGGAGCTGCTGTTTGGGGTGGGGGTTGCTCGGGACGAGCCCCCTCCGGAGAGAGCATCGCGCAAAGGCTCCTTCCGATGCCCTTTCATCCCCAGGATGGATTTTGCCTGAGTTTCTTTCGTCCCTGAATTCCTTTTCACCGTTTCATTTAAGGGTGTTTTTAAAGCCTTGTGTGCATTTAAAGAGGTACCACCCTTTTCCTGTGGGCCATTTTTTCTCAACCGTGGCAACTCGATGACATGTTCCCGAGTCAACCTGTGTCAGGAGTTCTGGGAGTTGAAGTCCACCAGGCCTAAAAGGGGCCACACTTCCCCACTTCTGTGCTAGGCTATTCCAAAGGGAAAGTCCCAGCTGGGAAAAAAGTTATTTTCATCTTCCCTGATTCTCTGATAAGGGAGGGTGGACATCTGGATTCTGACATTGAAAGGGCTGAAAGAAAGGAAATCTGTCCTGGGTGTAGGGAAGGGTCACAGAGAAAAACCACAACAGGCTTGCTAAAAGTAAATATACAAATATTGGTTGGAGGTGCAAGAAAGAGGTAGGAACATATAAACATATATGGTGGGATTGTGATAGTGCACCAAAAATATGGGACATGGTGTTGAGAGAAATTAGAGCACTTTTGAATGTAAATTTAGATATCTCACCAAGAATTGTATTACCGTTGGTGGTGGAAAAACGGGATATAAATGAAACCAAAAAGGAATTGATTGTAAATTTGGTAATGGCAGCTAGATTAGTGATGGCTAAATATTGGGGATGTAATTGGGATACTGAAAGAAATGGTATAAAATTTGGAGTATGGCAACAAATGATAAGTTAACAACAAAAAATAAATGTAAAAAAGGGATGATTAAAGCAAACAATTATAATGAAGTATGGGGGATTTTATAAAAACCCGATAAAGATATTGTTATAAAGAAAAAGAAGCCTTCCCCTTTAAGGAAAGGCAGAAGTCTTTCCCTTTGTAAATTCAAATTTCCCAGCTGGGAGATTTACTGCAAAATGATTGGAGGTCAGCTCCATTGGAGGCTGGAATTCATTTATTCTTTATAGGAAAGCAGGTAAGAAGAGATCAGAATAGCTTTCATGAGACTAGTCTACTTCATTGTAAGTTAAACCCCTTTTTATGACCTTCAAGGCCTTTTTTGATTTGTATGTGAAGCCCTTTAAAGTCTTTTGATTAGTATGTTTGTTATGGCGTTTAAATCCTGTCTCTTGAGATTGGGATCTTCCATCCTGGGATCTGGGTAGAAGGCAAATAAGTGATTGTTTTATAGTCCGATCTCTGTTTTTCCCTGGCCCTTTGTAGCGGCTGCTTCTTTATAATTAATCAGTTTGCATTTTGTTGCAACATCCTGAGCTTTCTCTCATGCCTTTGGTTTGCTACCATGGTTTAAAACTTTTTCTTCCTGTCGTGCCTTTTTTATTACTGTAAGTGTATCCTTTTCTCAAGTGTCTTAAGGTTCTTCATTTCTTTTCCATTGGGTGTTTGCTTTTGCTGTTTTTCACAAGTTTTATAATTTGCCATCTATTTGATTTCTATGGGAAGGGATCTTAGCTAATTTATAGGCTTTTTCTCTGTATCCCATGTGTGTAAATTTTATCCTTCCTTTGTTGTGGAGAATAGGCTGGCTTCAGCTTTTTAATGGCACTATTTGACAAGGGTGGGGGCTGAATCCCTGCTTGAGTTTCCACTTCTCCTTTCTTTTAGGGGGATTTTCCTGCCCCTTTAATATTTTAAAATTTCTTTTCTTTTCCTAGGAGAGGAGTGAATCACAACTTCCAACACAGTGTTGGTGGAAGACAAACCTATTCAAAAATATATGTTGTTTTGGAGGAAGATAAGGGCATAGTTGGAATATACTGTATATCTTTTAATTGTTATAGAAGAAAAAATATAGGGGGAAAAAAGGTCTCCGGATGTACTGTAATATTTGTATTTTTTCTTTTTCTTCCTTTTGTTGAATTTCAATGTACATGTACAATGTATTATTTGTATTTAGAATAGCTTGCTAAAACTCCTTATTGCTGCAGGATCTCAGCATGGCTACTTTGAAACTTACTGCATCTTCTGTCAAACAACCAGCTGTATTTCCTGCTTAAGTAACTTCAATATAAAAGGGTGCTGAAGAAATAATTCAAGGTCTTTCCTAGCCTTGTGAGAGAATTCAGCTTTCTCCAAACCTGAATACAGGTATAGTTGATTTACCAGCGCACTTAGGACCAACATTTCTGTTACTAAGCCAGGCAGTTGTTAAGTGAGTTTTGCCCTCTTTTATGACCTTACTTGCCCCAGTTGTTACCTGAACTTCTGCAGTTGAGTTAGTAACAGCTGTTGAGTTAGTGATGGTGAAGGGAATCTGGCTTCTCTATTTGCTTTGCTTGCCAGAAGGTGACAACAGGTGGTCACATGACCACAAGATGCTGTGACAGTTATAAATAGGAGTCAGTAGCCAAGCACCTGAATTTTGATGGTGTGACTGTGGGGATGCTGCAACTCTTGTGTGAAAAGTGGTCATGAATCACTTTTTTCAGCTTTTTTGTAACTTCAAATGGTCACTAAAGGAATGGCAATAATTCAAGGACTACCAGTGTATGTGTGACTCAGAGAATTGGACCCTGCCGCTTTTGTTGGTGCCAAGCCAGACCAAGAACTCCTGATTAACAACTCAACACAACTCCCTGGATATGGGAGGAGGTCAAGCTCTGTGGTCCTTTAATGCACACATTCATGGCTGAGATAATCTGTCTCAGAATCCAGTCCCTGGTTCTTCCACACCTTTCAGTTTTCCTCTCACCCAGGACAAGCTTCTGTGTGTTGTTGCTGTGGCTGCAAAATTAACCCAGTGTTGCATTCAACCAACATATCCAAGGTCCAGCCCATTAGTGTACAATGTCTTCAAAGAAAAAGAAATCAAGAAAGTCCAGTTGCCTCCTGAAAAAACACCTTTGGGGCAACCATGGCTTGGATGACTGGACATTCTGGTTTTTCTCCAAAGAGCTGAAGAAACTTCTTGGATGAGAAGTGAAACCAGAGGTGGTATTTAGCAGGTTCTGACCAGTTCTGTACAACCGGTAGCGGAAATTTTGAGTAGTTCAGAATACCAGCTCAGACTGGCCCCGCCCGTTCTATTCTCTACCTCCCAAGTCTCAGCTGATCGGCTGAGTCTTCTTTTGTTACCCTGCACAGGAGAACAGAGCTGGAAAGCAGATTAGTGGGGTGGGGAGGGAATGGGATTTTGCAGTAAACTTCCCCTGAAGTGGGGTGGGAATGGAGATTTTACGGTATCCTTCCCCTGCCACATCCACTAAGTCACACTCACCAAACCACGCCCACAGAACTGGTAGTAAAAAGTTTGAATCCCATTGCTGAGTGAAACATCTTCAAAGAAAAACCAGAAAGTCCAGGACTTCCGGTGGCATTTCTGTCGAAGACTGATCAGAGACCGCAATTGTGCATGGCTTTGATCTGTGTTTACCTTGTTGGAGGGGTCCCTGCGGGACCAGAACCATCTTACCCACCTCAGAGAGGTGGGGGAAGAAGGGGAGACCGCCAGCTGGTTCAAGGGGAGCTGAATCTTGCCTCCCAAGCTAGGTATTAACTCTACTGGAAGACAAGCTGAAACAGTAGTTTAATGGCTGCCCCGAAGACAGAAAGCTGCCAGGACCTAATTATGCACTGGAGTAATGAAGTGGTGAGTGCCATGTAATCAGATAAAAACTATTTTTTTTCTCAATAACCCGGAGAAGCAGAAAGAAAGAGCTCTCACTTAAGAGTATGACAGCGGCGAACAAAAAATAAGAGGAAATATAAGGTAAACAAAATTGGATTATAAAAAGCTTCAACAAAATTAGAGACAAAACTTGGAATAATATATATAATTTGGTATTAATTAGACATTGGACAAAATGCTGGCCTGGAATTGACTATATTTAAGACAGCTAATAGTGGAAATGGTTCAAATTAACGTTAATGTAATTGAAAAGAGAAAAGAAAAGAATTTTGAAAAGTGGAAAGTGATACAGAGCACCCTTTAATAGTTAAAGATTTTTTAGTCATTATTTTGTGGAAAATTACTGGTCTTATAATTATTATAAGATAAAAGACTAACAAAGTAACAAGAACCCCAGAATTTAAAAAAAGGGGAGAAATTGTAGTAAGAGGATAAATGAATGCAATATCCTGTGATTGTTGGGGGTTGATTGTGATAAAGAGACAGAAGGATTAATAAGGGCAATAGAGACAAAAGGAGACCTTTGGCAAGGATTTGAACAAAAGGCTTTGAATTTTAATAACTCAATTGATTTTTTAAAAATGGAAGAAATAAGCAAAGACTTTAAGTCGGAATTGTAAACTGTGAGAGGAATGCTGAAAGAAAGAAGGGATTTACTGGATATACTGACAAAAAAATAATGGCGATGCAGTCCGTAGCAGAACAAAGGAATTTCAAAGAGGAGAAGTTAAAGGAAGAGGAAAGTGACTTAGACAAACATGGAAAACAAGAGATATTGCTAAAAGACATTAAAGGAACTAAAACTATGACAATGATGACAGAGTTAACAAAAGAGAAAACGTTCCCAGGATTAAACAAAAGAAGAAATTTTACAAGAAGAAACTTCAAAAAAGACAACAGGAAAGGGTGGGGGAGAAGATAGGTGATTGGCAGATGGAAATAAATAGGAAAGATCGGAAAAACTTAGAAGAGGGAAAGTTAGTTGAAACCAGGAGAAATGACAAGGCCGAGAAATTTAGAGATAAGGGTTAGATGAGATACAAAAGGGGGAGGCCTCATGGGAATGTATTTGGGTATTTTATATTAGAAATTTAAAATGGGGAGATTTGAAATTCAAAATTTATTGGGAATTACCCTACGAGTATTATATAACTATATAGGAGAAGAGTGAAGATGAATTATGTTATAATTAAAAGTAGGGGAATGAAATTTTATTTAAATTACAGGGGTAAAATTTGGTTATGTGAAAATAAAGAAAAATATGAAATGGTTATATGAATAGTGTTGGAATAAATACAAGATACAGTATATTGTAGGTTGAGGAATATGCCATGTGGTTCCTAAATACATTAATTTTACTCGTAATTTTACTCTTTCTTTTAGTGTTTATTATATATTGGTCTTGAGTTAATTAACGAAGACAATAATGTATAAGGTAAAATGAAATAGATGGTAAGCTGAAAATGGAAATAACAGGGGATAAAGAATTGAAAATAAATGTGAGGAAATGATTGTGATATTGAATTAATGAATTAAAATATGAAATGGAAATTTATTTGAAGAATAGTAGAGTGGATAATAATTTGATGTGATATTAAAATTGAAAATGTAAGCATAATTATGTATAAATATTGTAATCTGGAATCACGTTACTCACATGAAGAGATGTGTAAAAAACAAAAATAAAAAACTTATTAAAAAAAACAAACTTATTAAAAAAAAGTGCTTTTGGCTATGCTTTAAATTCTAATAAACCTCTGAATCCTAAAGGGGGGCTTTTGTGGGCTGCTGTCTGTTCAATTTTTATTAAGTTCAGCTAGGCTCATGATTCCGTTTTTTTTCTCCGGACAACCATACTAGTTCTATCTGAGTTTGATCTGATCGGAATGCAACCATAAAATACAGGAAAGTTGCATGCAGTATTCAAAAATAGGAAAAAGTTGAAAGAAACCGCTTTCTGAGCGTAAAGTGACGGGGGTGAGCTTCAAAAATTTTAGCAAGGGGTTCTCTGCCAGGTTGCTGGGTGGGCGGGGCCATGGTGGGTGTGGCCTAGTCGCCTTCCTGAACCATGGTTGTTGGGGGGATGGCATTTTTGCCCTCCCCAGGCTCTGGAGGATGTCTGGAAGCCAAGAATGGGACCACTTCCGGCCTTCCCAAACTTCCGGGAGCCCTGTTTTCCGCCCTCCCTTAGCCTCCGCACGCTCCCTGCACTTAGTTACATCCAAAACGGGCCACGTGGGGACTCCTGGGAGGGGCAGGGTGGGCAGAGCCAGCCAGGAGTGGAATTTGGGCGTTCTCCAAACTGCACAGAATCTTAGCTAGGGCCTCTCCCGAACCCCCAGCAGCCACCCTGTAATAAGATAAGATAAATGTACTGTCATTGTACTCAGAAACCTGAGAACAACGAAATGTGTTCTTTCACAACATACAACTGAACAACACCAAAAGACATATACAAATAACAATATAAAACAAATTAAAACAAATAACAATTAAAATCTGTACCACCAGGATATATATATATGTTAAGACCACCAGATTCATAACTCTGCATTTAACCTGATCACAGGTTAAATGTGGCAAATATTTAGTGTGATGTCCCTTTACACTTTGCTTCTCTAAACCTAATTGGACTGGCACCTCACCCGCTGTCATTGCAATCACCTGTGTGTGCATCCTACCGTTAAATGACTGCTATCTTTTGCAGCAAGTTTGTGCAAGACACGTTTATTTATTTATTTATTGTAAGGCACTCAAGAGTTATTGGAACTTAGCTCTGCTTATTCCTTCAGGGTGATTTGCATTATTTGAATGATTGGTCTGAGTCTAACTAATCAACTATAATTGTGTCCTGGCCTATTGTAAACTTTACTCTTCCAGCTACTAAATTCAATATGGTACGTGTTCATATTGGAAGCTGGAGGTTTTTCATTAAGAAGACGACTTGCATGTAATTCACTGAAGTATTCCTTGTTAGGAATATTCATGGAATTTGTTGTTGTTTTTTTTCCCTTCCCTGTGTTAGGATTTGGTATCATTTGAGGATGTAGCTGTGTTTTTCTCCATGGAGGAGTGGGCCCTGGTGGATTCTGAGCAAAAAGCTCTGTACCGAGAGGTCACACTGGAAAACAAGAGGAGCAAAGCCTCTTTAGGTAAGGGATTCTGCTAAGATATTTAAACTTTTAGGAGCCAAAGGTCAAATGTTTTATAATCTTAATAGCAAGCATAGCATCATGTTTGAAACAAATGGGAGTTTGGAAGAATATTGATACTGTTCAAATACAGCAATGGTACTTAATAGCTTTTGAACTAAATGTTGTGTTAACTTTTCTTTTTTTTATTGTTGCCAGCAGGCGACAGATGGGGGATGGAGGATTCTGGCCAAGAAGCAGCAGCTTTGCCAAAAGACAAAAAGGAAGTGGCAGAAAAGATGTATGGAAAGCCAAGTTTGAAGCAAAACCAGCTAACGGGGGAGCTGGAGAATTGCTCTGATCTACCTTGTCCAGATATCAATGTCTTATTGGACACAGGTGATATCCATGAAAAAGAAGTGTGTTCAAGGTGTGGGAAAAGACTCTGTGATGAATCTGGATCATGTGACTGTTGCGAAAGCCCAGCTGGAGAGAAACAAGATGAAAGCGGGCAACACCCCAGAAGGAGCCTTCCTCCTCCTTTACGTGAAAGAATAAATGAAGGAGGGAACCCATACAAATATACAGAGTGTGCAGAAAGCTTCGGTACAAGCTGCTTCCTTTCCTTGCATAAAAAGATTCACAAAGCCGAGGATCCACACATATGTCTGGATTGTGGAAGGACCTTCAGACAGAAAAACCATCTTAATTCACACAAGAGGGTCCACAAAGACAAGAAGCAGCATCAAGGCATCCCCACTGGAAAGACCGTCGGAAGCAGCGCCTCCCTTACTTCCCATCAAAGTCTCCACATAGAGGAGAAGTTGCACGAACTCCGGAAGGGTAGAACGAGGATTACTCAGAGCAAGGAACCGAATTCCCGGAAAAAAAGCCCCACTGGGAAGAAACCATGTAAATGCCTGGAATGTGGGAAGAGCTTCTGCTCTGCAAGTGACCTCACTTACCATAATAGGATCCATACAGGGGAAAAGCCCTATCATTGCACGGTGTGTGGAAAGAGCTTCGCACAAAAAAGTAATTTCAATTTGCATAAGAGGATCCACACTGGAGAGAAGCCGTATAAATGCACAGAGTGTGGAAAATGCTTCAGTGCCCCAGGTACTCTTACTTCCCATAAGAGGATCCACACAGGGGAGAAACCCTATAAATGCCTGGAGTGTGGAAAAAGTTTCAACAGAAGCGGCACTTTAACCATACATCATAGGGTCCACACAGGGGAAAAGCCCTATCATTGCATGGTGTGTGGAAAGAGTTTTGCACATAAAGACAAATTAAATTTACATAACAGGATACACACTGGAGAGAAGCCGTATAAATGCACAGAGTGTGGAAAATGCTTCAGTGCCCGATGTAATCTTACTTCCCATAAAAGGATCCACACAGGGGAGAAACCCTATGAATGCCTGGAGTGTGGAAAAAGCTTCAACAGACGTGATACACTAATTTTACATAATAGGATACATAAAGGGGAGAAACCTTTTAAATGCCTGAACTGTGGAAAGAGCTTCAGTCAAAAAGGTCAACTTAAGTCACACGAGATGATACACACGGGAGAAAAACCATTTCAATGCATGGAGTGTGGAAAGAGCTTCCAATGCTCTGCACACCTTACTGCCCATCACAGAATCCACACAGGGGAGAAACCCTTTAAGTGCCTGGAGTGTGGAAAGCGCTTTGTCTGTTCTAGTGGCCTTCATGCCCACAACTGGACCCACACAGGGGAGAAACCATACAAATGCCTGGAGTGTGGAAAGAGCTTCCGTAAATCCGGACACCTAACTTCCCACAGAAGAATCCACAGTGGAGAGAAACCGTATCAATGCACCGAGTGTGGGAAGCGCTTCAATCAAACAAGTAATCTTACTCTCCATAAAAGGACTCACACGGGTGAAAAGCCCTATAAGTGCATCGAGTGTGACAAACGCTTCACCAGTTCAGGTTCCCTCACTTGCCACAAAAGGCTCCACACTGGGGAGAAACCATATGAATGCCGCACATGTGGAAAGAGCTTCGGTGAAAAAAAGAAGTATATTGTGCATAGCAGGACCCACACTGGGGAGAAACCCTATCAGTGCCCCGAGTGTGGAAAATGCTTCAGTGATTCTGGAGCACTGAGGATCCACACAAGGATCCACACAGGGGAGAAACCCTATAAGTGTACGGAGTGTGGCATGAGTTTCAGGAGAAGTGGTTGCCTTGGTAAGCACAAGAGAATCCACACTGGGGAGAAACCGTATACATGTCATGAGTGCGGAAAAAGCTTTAGAGGTTATAATTCCCTCAGGATCCATAGAAGTCTTCACACAGGGGAGAAACCCTATAAATGCCTGGAGTGTGGGAAATGTTATAGGGAGAGTGGCCAGCTTACCTCCCACAATAGGATCCACACAGGAGAGAAGCCATTTAAATGCATTGTGTGTGGAAAGGATTTCAAAGATGGCAGGAATCTTACACGCCATAAAAAAATCCACATGGGAGGAGCCCTATCAGTGTGTGGAGTGTGGAAAGAAATTCAGAACCTGGAGTAATTTTAATTGCCATACGACGACACACACACAGCAGGAAAAGATGATGTAAGGCATAAACATCAAGATAGGTGGGGAGCGGGTGGACCTGCCTCACGCACCCCTTACCCACTTACCTGAGGACTGCCACAGTCAGACCTCCCATGCCCTGACACCTGTTGCGCTGCTTCCTGACTTTTGCAACCGGTTACGGCAGCTTGCACTCACGATGCTGCGTAGCTCGTTGCTCCAGTGCTGCTCTTCACAGCAGAATGCCGCAAGGCTCATCGTGCTGGTTCCGCTGTTCAAGCATGCAGTAGCACAATACACAACGCAGAAGATACCGAGTAGCAGCCGTGATGGGTGTTGGGGCAGTGGAGGCATAGCTGCTGTAGTCCTTGGATAAGTGGGTAAGTCCTGGTGCTTATTTTGGAGTAGAAAAGAGTATAAGACTGGGTCTTATTTTTTGAGAAACACGGTATGTAAAACTAAAACATTTTGCTTTGATGTTATTACTGATCCAAAGGGAGTCGGAAGCCGTTGCCTTTTTCCTTTCCACACCTTCCCCTTTCCTTTCTCATAGACAGAGAGGTACGGGGTGGGGGAGATACCCTTGGCTTACTTTTTCTGCACAATAAAGTTTTTGCTTACAACCTTCTCTTCCATGTGTTCCGTTTGAAGCCTTGACATATCTGGTAGCGGACTCGGCGTTGGGGCAGGAAAGGTGCCATTCAACCCAATGGAACAGAAGTTGCCCTCGGAAGTTGTGGGAGCGCCATCACTTGAGACTTTCAAGGAGAGATTGGGCTGCCCTTTGTCAGAAATGGTGTAGGGTCTCCCGCTTGGGGGTGGGTGGGTTCGATTAGATGACCTCCAGTGTCCCTCCCAACTCTGTTCATGTCATCTGTTAAAGTAACGAAAAGCAAAAGGGCCTTTTTGTTCAGGACAATCTTTTGCCTTCTCTCAACCACACTGGAAGTGCGGTTCTTGAGGAGGAAATGGCGAATATGCCAGAATCCCTGCAAAGGTCAAGCAGGCTCTATATCAGGGGGTGAAACTCATGGTGTCACATGACATATTGGGAATTATAAGGAGTTTTTTTTCCCCTTCGCTAAACCGGGCAGGGGCCGATCCAACACATGATGCATCCAGCCCAACAGCTGTGAGGGGTTGTTTTTTTCCTCCTGGGCCTCAGGGAAGCCTCCAGGGAGCAAACACGGGTTAGGGTTTTGGGAGAACACCTTCAGGCAACACAAGGCTGCAGAAAGCTGGCTTAGAGTCTAGAGAAGATGTTGAAAGATTTCAAGAGGAAACGTTGCAATCTAAGTGGTGAAAGGTCCAGACCTGGCGGTGTTGACTCCTCACATTTCCCTAATGTTGGAAGGAATCAAGCAGTGGATCTACTACACCCATGTGGAGAAAGTCAGGCCAGAACAAAGAGAAGCAGGACCTCCAGTGAGCTCTTCACTGGGAGAAAGTGGCAGACAAGAATGAACTATTGGATTAATGAGAGACTCGAGAGTTGTATCAAAAGTTATAACTGGAGGGATGGCGCTGTGTGTCTGCACCACCTTTAACCTTGGTTGTGTTTAGCTGATTTCTAGTCTGAGATACGATATTGATTGTGCTTGATTTTTATTAATGCCCCAATGGATAAAGTAACTTAAGGCTTAGCTTTCACATCTCAGATACAGGCTCTTTTTGGTGGGTAAATTGGACAATTCAGGGAACCAGCTTCAGAAAACACAGGTGGCCCTTGACTTATGACCACAATTAAGCTCCACATTTCCATGGCCAAGCAAGACAGTTGTTAAGTGAGTTTTGTGCCATTTTCCAAGTTTTGCCATTTTGTGCCATTTTCCAAGTTGTTTGGTTAGTAACATGGTTGTGAAGTGAATCTGGTTTCCCATTTGACTTTGCTTGTCTGAAGGTCTTAAATGGGGATCCCCTGACCCTGGGATACTCCAACTATCAAAAATACAAGCCAGTGGCCAAGTATCTCAATTTTGTTCACATGACACAGGGATGCTGCAACGGTTGTGTGAAAAAAATCATAAATCATAAATGCAACTCAGTTCTCAGGTGTCTCAAATTGGATCACGTGACCAGGGGGATTGTGCAACTGTCTTTAACGTGAGCGATGGACATCAGTCAAATTTTGGAGGGCCGTTGCAGCTTCAACGTCCACTAAACGAATGGTTAAGTCGAGGACTACTTGTGAGGCAGCCATTATTCGTTACTATATGGCACAAATTGTGAACGTTCTTCATTTGAGGAGACGTGTTGTTAGTTGAGGACTGCCCTGCTAGACTCAGTGGAGAAGGCAGCCTCCTTTTCCTACCTGCTTCAGTTTCCTTCCAAAAGGGGGATTCCCTTCTAAAACTACTGGTTCTCATCTCCTCCCCTCGTCCCGTGTCCCTGGGCTCCGTCCCTTCCCTCTCCCTCCCGTTTCTCTGACTGCCTCGGGGTTGGACTAGAAGACCTCAAAGGTCCCTCCCAACTAGCAATTCTAACTTTGGTGCTCCGCATCCTCTTCCCTCCCCTTCCCTGGACTTCCTCCCCTCCCTCTCCCGCCTGTTTCTCTCACTGCCTGGGTCAAAAGAAGCAATGGATTCGCTGCCCAGCTGCCCATCCAACCCACCCAGGACCGGGGAGGGGGAAACAGACAGGCAGGGGGACCCCCTGAATGGGCACCGCTCCCCGCCCTGTAGAGAATGGGAGGAGCTATAAGCGCTTCCGGCTTGGGATCTGCAAACTCCTGGCTGGGGACGTTCCGGGGAGGGGGATCCACGTGCGTTGGCCGGGAAGGAAGGAAGCGTGACCGGCGGGGCTGCGAAGAAAGCGGGGGGGTTTCTTTGCATCTCTTGGAAGGAGGAACAGAGCCGCCTTTCCCTGCGGGCGCCAGGAAAGAAGCTCCTTCCTTCCTTCCTTTTTCCCCACCTGGCAATCCTGAAGGGAAAATACTTGGCTGGGGGCTGTTCCGGGGAGGGGGATCCACGTGGGGCGAGCGCGGATCTTTTCCTGCGCGCATCTCTCGGGGAGCGGAGTCCGGTGGAGGAAGAGAGCCGCCTCTTTCCTTTCGAGCGCCAGGTGAGAAGCTCCTTCCTTCCTTGAAACAGATTAAACAGAGAATCAGAGTTGGAAGGGACCTTGGAGGTTATCTAGTCCAACCCCCTCTCCCCCCCACCCACCCAAGCAGGAGACCCTACACCATTTCTGACAGATGAGAGTCCAATCTCCTCTTGAAAGTCTGAAGTGATGAAGCTCCCATAACTTCCGAGGGCAACTTCTGTTCCACTGGTTGATAGTTCTCACTGTCAGAAAATTTCTCCTTATCTGCAGGTTGAATCTCTCCTTGTTCAGATTCCATCTATTATTCATTTCTTCCTCCCTCCCTCCCTCCATCCTTCCTTCCCTTCCTTCCTGGGAAATGCCGGGACAGGTGAGCCTTCCAGGCAGTGTCTTGGGGCGCTGCTAAGATCGCTGCTGCCGCCGCCCCCACTTCCTCCTGGGGGAGATGATTCTTATTCTCCTTTCTTTTCTGCCGGCCCTTCCTGACCGTTTCCCGTCGCTTCCTTTGCTCTGAGGCCGTTTCACATCCAGGAGGCTCGGAGTTGAAGGGCTGCGAAACCGGCGGGGAGAAAAGGGGGGCGATCCCTCCCAGGCGCTGCTGTTTCGGGGAGCCGCTCAAGAAGAGCCCCCTCCGGAGAGAGCATCGGCTCAAGGCTCCTCCGGACGCCCTTCCATCTCTTCGCCCGCCTTCCTTTCCTCCTGGAATTTGCGATCATTGCTCAATTTAACAGCATTTTGTGTGCCTTTAAAAAGGTGTTGCCCTTTTCCAGTAGGCCATTGTTTCTCAGCCTGGGCAACCTTGTGATTTGTGTGGGCTTCCAATCCCAGAATTTCCCACGTGTGTTGAAGTCCACATATCTTTACAGCTGCCAAGATTGAGAAACCTTGCTGTAAGCCAGGGGTGAGGAAGTTACAGCCCTTTTACGACTGTTGGACTTCAAGCGCCAGAATTTCTCAGCCAGCTGGCTCAGGTATTCTGGGAGTTGAAGTCCAGCTGTCATAAAAGGCCCGAGGTCCTTTTCTCTAGACTAGCCATATCCAGTTCCTGCAATCGTTTTTCCGGGTGTCATTTAGTCTCAAAGCCTTTAATCCGTAGTTGCTCTTTAGAAGTTGCTTTCATGTTGTTGTTTTTTGGTCTATACCGATGACAAGAGCCTGATAAAAATCCACGGGTTTATCGTAAGGATTTATACTCTTTGCAGTCATCTGTTCGGAAAAAGTCAGAACTGAAGAAGCTTCTTGGATGAGAAGAGAAACTTGTTGAAGGAAAAAATAAAGTCTGGTTGCCTTTAGAAAAAAGCCCCTTTGGGATAAAGAGGAATGAACACCCCAGAGTGAGAACCAGCTTTTCTTTTCAAGGAAAAACCTCTTCATGGAGATGAGGCTGAAGCTCATTTCCCAGGTCCAAGGACCTCAACATTTCTACCTTCTCAGATTGAAATTAAACCAATAGGTTCTCCATCATCAAGTCTATTGTCTTTTACTTAGAACTGAGTAGTTGTATTTGTACGGTATTGTTTATATATATTTTTATACTTTTAATATAATAAGGCATCAAGGGTTTCCCTATGGCAAGCTGGAGGCCAATAAATGTAATGAATAAATAAGACATAAGACATAAGAATTTATTTGTCATTACACTCACAAGCGGGTGCAACGAAATGAGGTGCTCTTCCACAAGTAAAACTGGACAACACCATTGAAAGAAAAAATTAAACACAACAGACTATACAATAATCTCTATACAATTTAAAAATGTAAATACCCCATTACACTCAGCCATTAAATTCCACAAAAATCTTAATGAACAAATGAATGAATGACGGCCTCTTTTAAGTGTCCTTTCTGCTTCCTTTGAGCTAAATCTGAAGCAGTAGAGCTGATGGTTCTCACCCCATAAATTTCAAATGATCTTAGCCAAGATTTTCACGTTTTCAATTTGTACCATTGAGGGAAAAAAGAGACACAAAGATCAAATTTTATTCAATTTAATACCAAGCATAGCATAGCATCACGTTTTGAACAAATGGGAGTTTGGGAAAATATTGACACTGTTTGAATACAGCAATGGTGCCTGATGCCTTTTGCACCGAAATTTCTGTTAACTTTTCTTTTTTTTATTGTTGCCAGCAGGCGACAGATGGGGGATTGAGGATTCGGGCCAAGAGGCAGCAGCTTTGCCAAAAGACAAAAAGGAAGTGGCAGAAAAGATGTATGGAAAGCAAAGTTCAGAAGAAAAACCATTAACGGAGGAGCTGGAGAATTGCTCTGGTTTACCATGTGCAGATATCAATGTCTTATTGGACCCAGATAATTGCCATGAAAAACAAGTGTGTTCAAGGTGTGGAAAAAGACTCTGTGATGAATCTGGATTATGTGACTGTTGCCAAAGCCCTGCTGGAGAGAAACAAGATGAAGGCAGGCAACACCCCAGAAGGAGCCCTCCTCCTCCTTTGCATGAAAGAATAGAAGAAGGAGGGAAAACATACAAATGTACGGAGTGTGCAGAAACCTTCGGTACAAGCCGCTGTCTTACATTGCATAAAAAGATTCACAAAGCAGAGGATCCACACAAATGTCTGGATTGTGGAAGGACCTTCAGGCAGAAAAACCACCTTAATTCACACAAGAGGGTCCACAAAGAGAAGCAACAGCATCAATGCATCCCCTGTGGAAAGACCTTTGGAAGCAGCGCCTCCCTTATTTCCCATAAAAGCCTCCACAGACAGGAAGAATTGCACCAACGCAGGGAGGGTAGAACGAGGTTTACTCAGCGCAAGGAACCAAATTCCCAGAAAAAAAGCCCCACTCGGAAGAAACCATGTAAATGCCTGGAATGTGGGAAGAGCTTCCGCTCTGCAAGTGACCTCAGTTGCCATAATAGAATCCATACAGGGGAAAAGCCATATCATTGCGCCGTGTGTGGAAAGAGCTTTGCGCAAAAGGGCAATTTCAATTTACATAAGAGGATCCACACAGGAGAGAAGCCGTATAAATGCACAGAGTGTGGAAAATGCTTCGGTGCCTCAGGTACTCTTACTTGCCATAAGAGGATCCACACAGGCGAGAAACCCTATGAATGCCTGGAGTGCGGAAAAAGCTTTAGCAGAATTGGTGCTCTAACCTTACATAATAGGATGCATAAAGGGGAGAAACCTTATAAATGTCTGCAATGTGGAAAAAACTTTAGTCAAAAAGTTCATCTTAAGTCACACGAGAGGATCCACATGGGGGAAAAACCATTTCAATGCATGGAGTGTGGAAAGAGCTTCCACTGTTCTGCTACCCTTACTGCCCATCACAGAATCCACACGGGGGAGAAGCCCTTTCAATGCCTGCAGTGTGGAAAGCGCTTTGTCTGTTCTAGTGGCCTTCACGCCCACAAACGGACCCACACAGGGGAGAAACCGTACAAATGCCTGGAGTGTGGAAAGAGCTTCCGTAAATCCAGCCACCTAACTTCCCACAGAAGAATCCACAGTGGAGAGAAACCGTATCAATGCACCGAGTGTGGGAAGCGCTTCACTCAAACGAGTTATCTTACTGTCCATAAAAGGACCCACACAGGGGAAAAGCCTCATAAGTGCTCTGAATGTGGCAAACGCTTCACTGATTTAGGGAATCTCTATCGTCACACAAAGCTCCACAGTGGTGTGAAACCATTTGAATGCCGCATGTGTGGAAAGAGCTTCAATACAAAAAATAGCTATGACATACATAGCAGGACCCACACTGGGGAGAAACCCTATCAGTGCCCCGAGTGTGGAAAACGCTTCAGTGATTCTCGAGAACTGAGGATCCATACAAGGATCCACACAGGGGAGAAACCCTTCAAGTGCACGGAGTGTGGCATGAGTTTCAGGAGAAGTGGTTACCTTTGTACCCACAAGAGGATCCACACTGGGGAGAAACCGTATACATGTTATGAGTGCGGAAAAAGCTTTAAGCAAAATAATTCACTCAGGATGCATAGAAGGCTTCACTCAGGGGAGAAACCCTATAAATGCCTGGAGTGTGGAAAATGTTATAACGATAGCGTAAGTCTTACCTACCACAATGGGATCCACACAGGGGAGAAACCGTTTGAATGCATGGAGTGTGGAAAGACTTTCAGAGACGGCACAAGTCTTACACTCCATAAAAGAATCCACACAGGGGAGAAGCCCTATCAGTGTGTGGAGTGTGGAAAGAAATGCAGAACTGGGAGTGACCTTAATCGCCATAAGAAGACGCACAGCCGGAACAAATGATGTGAATTGGTTCGTGTTTCTTCTAAAAATTTGCTTCATGCCTATAGAGGTTTTGCAGGCGATTCTGGAAAAATGCATGGAGCATGGGAAGAGCTTCCGAAGCAGCAGAAATGTCTTGATCCATTACAAAGAAGAGTTCCCTTGTAGAACTAGGAATTAACTTTCGTTTATTAGATCTTTGTGCTGGAGTAGAGTAGAATAAGATTACAAACAGTAAGAACAGAAATGGAACTGAATGTAGAAATGGGGACGGGAAGGGAATTCTCTCATTGGCCAAATGAGATTGGCCATACAAGGCCTGTGTCTCCAATGCATACGCTCACAAGTGTACATAACATACAACAAATGATCAACTTTTGTCAACGCGAACAGCAAAGGGAGGGAGGGATTTGGGAACTAACACTTCCGGATGGCTATGGAGATTGTCAGTCATCCAGTCTGCGGTTCCTCCCAAAGGTACTTGTACCAAAAGTCAACTGGAGTTTTTTTTTTCCCTTGAGGGGATTTCCCTTCTCAATCAAGAAGTTTCTTCAGTTCTGTTTCTCCTTCAATGAGAAGCGAAATGTCTTCAAGAAGAAACAAACTCCAGTTGACATTTGAAAAGAAGCACTTTTGGGAGAGCACCTTCAAGACAAGATGGGGACCGCTACAATGTAAAAAAAGATGTTGAGACTGTAGAAAGAGTGCAGAGAATAGCACAAAGTGCATTAGGGCACAGGAGGCTAAAACAAATGAATGGTTGCAGGAACTGGGTATGTCTAGTCTAATGAAAAGAAGGACTAGGGGAGACATTATAGCAGTCTTCCACTATCTCAGGGGCTGCCCCAAAGAAGAGGTAGTCAAGCTATTCTCCCAAAGCACCTGAGGGGAAGACAAGAAGCAATGGGTGGAAACTAATCAAGGAGAGAAGCAGCTTAGAACTAAGGAGAAATTTCCTGCCACTTAGAACAATTTATCAATGGAACAACATGCCTCCAGAAGTTGTGAATGCTCCAACACTGGAAGTTTTTAAAAAGATGTTGGATAACCATTTGTCTGAAGTGATGTAGGGTTTCTTGTATAGTGCAGGAAGATCACCAAGGTCCCTTCCAACTCTGTTATTCTATTCTATTCTACAATATCAGGGTGCAGAAAGCTGGTTTAGGGTATAGAGAAGATGCTGAAATGTTACAAGAGGAAACGTTGCCATTGTTGGAGTGCAGTACTGCAGGCTACTTCAACTTGCAAGTTCAAATCTCACCAGGCTCAAGGTTGACTCAACCTTCCATCCTTCCGAGATGGATAAAGTGAGGACCCAAATTGTTGGGGACAATGTGTTGACTCTATAAACTGCTTAGAGAGGGCTGTAAAGCACTGTAAAGAGGTATATAAGTCTATTGCTATTGCAATCTAAATGGTGAAAGGTCCAGACCTGGTGGTGTTGACTCCCCATATTTCTCTGATGTTGGAAGGAATCAAGCAGTGGATCTGCTACACCCATGTGGAGAAAGTCAGGCCAGAACAAAGAGAAGCAGGATCTCCAGTGAGCTCTTCACTGTGAGAAAGTGACGGAAGAGAATGAACTAATACGAGACTTGAGAGTTGTGTCAAAAGGAATAACTGGAGGGATGGCACTGTGTATCTGCACCACCTTTAACTTTGGTTGTGTTTAACTGATTTCTAATCTGAGATATGATATTGATTGTGCTTGATTTTTATTAATGCCCTAAATTATGCAGCGGCTTAAGATTTAGCTTTCGCATCTCAAATACAGGCTCTTTTTGGTGGGTAAATTGGACAATTCAGGGAACCAGCTTCAGAAAATACAGGTGGCGCTTGACTTATGACCACAATTAAGCCCCAAATTTCTATAGCTAAGCAAGACAGTTGTTAAGTGAATTTTTGTGCCATTGCCACAGTTGTTTGGTTAGTAACGTGGTTGTGAAGTGAATCTGGTTTCCCATTTGACTTTGCTTGTCTGAAAGTCTTAAATGGGGATCCCATGACCCTGGGATACTCCAACTATCAAAAATACAGGCCAGTGGCCAAGTGTCTGAATTTTGATCACATGATACAGGGTTGCTGCAACCGTTGTGTGAAAAAATTCATAAATCATTTTTTTCAGTGCCGTTGTAACTTTGAACAGTCACCGAAGAAATGATTGTAGGTTGGAGACTAATTGTAAAGCAGCAATTGAATATTTCTGACTAAGGCAGAATCATGAATGTGAAAAAAGTTTGGTTTCAATCTAAATGACAATTGCCCAATCATTGAAACCCGTCTGGGAAAACATAGGGAAGGAATTTCGTAACATCAAAATTGGACAGCGCCTAGACTAACATCTTTTAAGACTTGTGGACTTCAACTCCCAGAATTCCTCTGGCACACATGTTACTATGCTGGCTGGGGGATTCTGGGAGTTGAAGTCTATGAGTCTTAAAAGTTGCCAAGTTTGCAAACACTGTCTTAGACTTATGGAATTTTGGAATTCTGGTCTTGTTTCTTGTGCCTTCTTGCTGTAAAGTATTTCAATGTCCAATACATTGAAAATGGAGAAAGAATTATAGTCCATATTTCCTTGCTCTTCCCAAAAAGGATTACAAGCATTACAAGACTCCAGAATCTTCTAAATAAAAACTTACAAACTCAAGGTAGACTATGGGAGGAGGCAAAAGGCCCAAATAGGAGAGATTTGAACACCTTGAAAAAGAAGTAGGCTGTAAATAGGAAACATCATGGAACGCTATGCTCTATTACTACCAAAACGATATTTACAAATGCATTGAGGTTTCTCTGTACACACATTAGGATAGATTTAAATCGCTTGGCGGAGCTCTGTGTTACATATACTGGTATTCAGGAAGGCTAAGATGTGAGTGTAAAACAGGCAGGAATTGCTGTAAAGGGAGATGAGAAAATTCTGACTCTGAAACTTGTAAACTGTGGCAGTCGCTGTGTAAAGCCCTCCAGTGGGTGTTGGTGGGGTACAAAGGCTTTGAGGGAGATTTTCTTGTATTACTTTTTTTGCCGAATAAAGTTTTTGCTTACAATCTTGTCTTCAATGTGTTCAATTTGAGGTTGGGCACATCTGGCAAAATGCCTGGAGCAGGAAAGGTGAGGAAAACCAAAAGTGCCTTTGAGTTCAGAAGGATCTCTTTCCTCCTTTCAGCCATTTTGGAAGTGCAATTCTTGAGGGGGAAATGGGGAATCCGCCAGGATCCTCCTCTCTGCAAAGTAGAAGCAGGCTTTGTTAAGCTTGGAGCCATTTTAAATGGGAGAAATATTTTTAAGAGGTAATTGACTTATGACCCCAAGTGAAGCACCAACTTTTGTTGTTAAGTGAGATGTTTGGTAAAGTGAATTTTGCTCCATTTCGTGACCTTTCTTGCTACAGTTGTTAAGCGAATCACTGTTAAATTAGCAACATGGTTGTTAAGTGAATCTAGTTTCCCCATTAACGTTGCTTGTCAGAAGATCGCAAAAGGTGATCACGTTACCCCTGGATTCTGCAAAGGTCATAAATGCAATTCAGTTCCCAGGTGCCTCAATTTGGATCATGTGACGAGGGGGATTCGGCAATGGTCTTTATCGCGAGTGACAGACATGTCACTTTTGGGGGGTGCCGTTGCAGCTTCCAAGGGCCGCTAAATGATGGTCATTAAGTTGAGGATTACTTGTGAGGCAGCCATTCGTTGTGGCACAAATCATGAATGAGACATGTTAGTTGACAACTGCCCTGTTAAGACTCAGTGGAGAAGGCAGCCTCCTTTTCCTGCTTACTCCAGTTTCCTTCAAAAGGGGGTTCCCTCCTAACTTTGCTGCTCCGTATCCCTTTCCTTCCCCTCCTCCTTTCCCTGGGCTCCGTCCACTCCCTCTCTCTCTCTCCCCTTTCTGTGGGCTAAAGAAGCAATGGACTCCTGGCCCCGCTCACCATCCCACCCAGGACCCCCGAGTGGGCGGCCCGCAGTGTAGAGAATGGGAGGAGCTGGACGGAGAGGGGAGGAACTATAAGCGCTTCCAGATTGGGCTCTGCAAATTCCTGGCTGCGGTCCTTCCGGGGAGGGGGATTCACGAGCGTGAATCATGAGCATCACGAGCATCTCTTGGAGAGCGGATTCCAGTCGAGGAAGAAGCCGCGTGTTTCCTATGGAGGGCCAGGAAGAAAGTTCCTCCCTCCCTTTTTCTTTCTTTCTTTCTTTCTTTCTTTCTTTCTTTCTTTCTTTCTTTCTTTCTTTCTTTCTTTCTTTCTTTCTTTCTTTCTTTCTTTCTTTCTTTCTCTCTCCCTCCCTCCCTCCCTCCCTCCCTCCCTTCCTTCCTTCCTTCCTTCCTTCCTTCCTTTCTTTCTTTCTGGGAAATGCCGGGACAGGTGAGCCTTCCATGCAGCTTCTTGGGGCGCTGCTAAGATCACTGCTGCCGTCCCCACTTCCTCCTGGGGGAGATGATTCTTATTCTCCTTTCTTTTTTGCCGGCCCTTCCTGACCGTTTCACATCCAGGAGGCTCGGAATTGAAGGGCTTGGAAACCGGCGGGAAGAAAAGGGGGGCGATCCCTCCCAGGCGCTGCTGTTTTGGGGAGCCGCTGAAGACGAGCCCCTCCGGAGAGAGCATCTCCATCTCTTCGCCCGCCTTCCTTTCCTCGTTCCCATCGTTCAATTGAACTGCATTTTTACAAAGCCTTTTAGTGCATTTAAAGAGGCGTCGCTCTTTCCTGCGGGCCATTGTTTCTCAACCTGGGCAACCTTGTGATTTGTGGGCTTCCAGAATTTCCCACGTGTGTTGAAGTGCACATATCTTAACAGCTCCCAAGATTGAGAACCGTTGCTGTCATCCAGGAGTGAGGAAGTTATTGGCCCTTTTATGACTGGTGGACTTCAAATCCCATAATTCTTCAGCCAGTTGGCTCAGGTATTCTGGGAGTTGAAGTCCAGGCATTATAAAAGGCCAGCAGTTCCCCACTTCAAGTCCCAGCTGTGAAAATACAGTTTTTGTCGTCTTCCTTGATTGTCCCATAAGGGAAGGTGAACATTATAGCAACACAGAATAACAGAGTTGGTCCTTTAATGCACACATTCATGGCTGAGATAATCTGCCTCTGAATCCAATCCCTGGTCCTTCCACACCTTTCGGTTTTCCTCTCACCCAGGATGAGCTTCTGTGTGTTGTTGCTGTGGCTGCAAAGGACTCACATAAAGGGGTTCCCTAGTTAATCTAGAAATAGGCTAAAATCAGCCTTTTGCACTGGATGCTCAAGAATATCCTTAGGATGTTTGATAGCCAATGATTCCTTTGCTGTTTTTTCCCCACTCCTAGACCCTTTCGTGGCCTTGTCTTCATCTCCTGGAACCTCAATTTTTTGAAGTAGAGGATCAACAGCGGCTGAGCTTCCAACCCAGGTAGGAGGATTCTCCCCTCCCCTCCCCTCATGTGCCAATCTCTCAATAACAGAATATCACAATTGGAAGGGATCTTGGAGATCTTCTAGTCTATCCCCCGTTTCAAGCAGGAGACCCTATACTCTTTCAGACAAGTGGCTGTCCAGTCTCTCCTTAAAAACCTCCAGCCCAAAACTTCTGAATTCCAGGTTGCCTTTCTCCACGATTAGTTTCCATCCATTGTTTCTTCTCCTGCCTTTTGATGCTTTGGAAAATAACTTGAGCCCCCTCGTTTGTGCAAACCCCTCAAATATTGAAACACTGTTATCGTGTCTCCCCTGGTCCTTCTTTTCTCTGGACTGGCCCTATCCAGTTCCTGCATAAGATAGTCAGAAACCCAGGAACATCATGAGGTAAATCTAAAACAACAGTCAGCGTTCCAGAAAACTTCAGCTCCAACAAATAGCTCCTTTTATTAGAGTAGTAAAATGGTTCATCTGGGAAATCCCGAATGTGAAAATTCTGGGTTTCCCTGCAATAAGTAAAAAATTACAAATCTACCCCTTGTACCCCTCATGGCATCCCATGCCCCAATCACCATCTATCCCAACTTGAGATGTCCTCTCAATCACTCCTCAGCCAGGTGCAGAAATGACATGACCTTGACTTAGAAGAAGAATGCTATTATGTCTAGCCACATATGCTCCAAGAAATTCTCCCCTCCCATTTTCCCAGGCTCAAGAATGTGGCAGGGTGGAAGCGTCTGGTGCTAATATGGCTTCCAAAGCCGACAGCATCATGCAGAACACAGAGAAGGGAAAAAGGAGGGGGGGGGAAGAGAAACGCCCCCTTTATACTTGCAGCAACCAATCTTAGTGTAGATGTGGCCTTACTAAGGTCTAATAAAGCAGTCCTAATATTAATCCCAAAGTGAAAGGAAAAGGCCAAGCTTTACTTCTGTACAGAAATAAATGTTAAACCCCACTTTCCTTGGTTCGGTATGATTCATCCGCTCAGTGCTGTGGGTAAAATTAACCCAGTGTTGCATTGGGCTAATGTATCCAAAGGTCAAGCCCGTCAATGGACAACAAAGTAATTTGGGGTTGCTGCTCCTGTGGAATCATCCAAACCAATAAAACATTAACTAGATGTATCTCTAGCCAGAGGCACTTTGCATAAAACGTTCTCCAGAGAAAATGTTCTGTCAAGGAAATTCTACTGCAGTTGTCCAGATAAAGTTGGAGACACTGACTTGTAGTCCTTGATATACAAATGACATGCAAATTGACAGCAGTCTTTGTCACCATCCAGAAAAGGAAGAACGTAAGATAGTCAGGAAAACAGAGGAACATCCTGAGGTAAATCGAAAGCATCATGCAGAACACAGAGAGGGAAAAAAGGAGGGAAAAAAGGGAAACGCCCCCTTTCTACTTACAGCAACCAATCATAGCGTAGATTGCATCTTGCATGAGTGAGCACTCTCTAAGCCAGGGGCGTCCAACCTTTCACCTTCCCTGGGCCACATTAGAAGATGAAAATTTGGTTTGGGCCGCACATAAAATAAAATAACAGTAACGATACCCGATCATCCCAAAAAAACATAGAAAACATAGTTAACATATTAAATTTATTTGGAAATAAAGTTAGTGAGATGTTTTTATTATTTATTATTTATTAAAAATTATTTATTTTTTATCACGGTTTTTTATCACAGTTTTTATCACAGTTTATTTTCCGGCCAAATTTTGCGGGGGTGGGGGGAGGGGGGAGAAAGCTCACCTGCCTCATGCCTACCTCTCCTCCTGCAAATAGCCCGGCTGGATGAGGCAGGACTGGAAGGCAGAAGCAGCAGCAGCAGGGGCAGAAGCCTTCCCCCGCCGCCGCTTCTTCCCCCATCACCGCTGCTGCTTCTGCCCCCGCCGCCGCTGCCCCCGCCCCCCCTGCCCCCCCGCCGCCGCTTCTGCCCCCGCCGCTGCTGCCCCCGCCGCCACCCCGCCGCTTCTTCCCCGCCACCGCTGCTGCTTCTGCCCCGCCGCCGCTTCTGCCGCCACCGCTTCTTCCCCCACCGCTGCTGCTGCTTCTGCCCCCGCCGCCACTGCCCCCGCCGCCGCTTCTGCCGCCACCACCGCTTCTTCCCCCGCCACCGCTGCTGCTTCTGCTGCCGCTGCTTCTGCCCCCGCCACCACCCCCGCTGCCGCCGCCGCTTCTTCCCCCGCCACCACCGCCGCTTCTTCCCCCACCGCGGGGGCAGCAGCAGCAGGGGCAGAAGCAGCAGCGGTGGCAGGGGCAGAAGCAGCGGCGGCAGAAGCTGCGGGGGTGGCGGGAGAAGAAGCGGTGGGGGCAGCAGCAGCGGTCGGGGCAGAAGCAGCGGTGGGGGCAGAAGCAGCAGCAGTGGCAGGGCAGAAGCGGCGGGGCAGCGGGGCAGAAGTAGCAGGGTGGCGGCGGGCAGAAGCGGCGGGGGAAGAAGCGGCAAGCAGGGGCAGAAGCAGCAGCGGTGGCGGGGAAGAAGTGGCGGCGGGGCAGAGGCGGCGGGGGCAGAAGCAGCAGCGGTGGTGGGGGCAGAAGCAGCGGCGGCGGGGGCAGAAGCAGCGGGGGTGGCGGTGGAAGAAGAAGCGGCGGCGGCGGGGGCAGCAGCAGCAGTGGGGGCAGAAGCAGCAGCAGTGGCAGGGCAGAAGCGGCAGGGGTGGCGGTGGGGGCAGAAGCAGCAGGGGTGGCGGCGGGGCAGAAGCGGTGGCGGCAGGGGCAGCAGCGGCGGCGGGGCAGAAGCGGCGGCGGCGGGGCAGAAGCAGCAGTGGGGGCAGAAGCAGCAGCAGTGGCAGGGCAGAAGCGGCGGGGGTGGCAGCGGGGGCAGAAGTGGCGGCGGCGGGGCAGAAGCGGCGGTGGCGGGGGCAGCAGCGGCAGCGGGGGCAGAAGCAGCAGCGGGGGCGGGGGCAGAAGCGGCGGCGGGGGCTGCAGCGACGCGGGCAGAAGCAGCAGCAGTGGTGGGGGCAGAAGTGGCGGAGGTGCCGGCAGCGGCAACAGCAGGAGGTGGAGCTCTGACGGCGCCCGCCTTTTCTCTTGCTGCTTGGCCTGGCGCTCGCCTCGCCCCGCCTCGCGCCTGCCTCTCCTCCTCCTCCTCGCTGGCTGTGGCAGAATGGTTGGGGTGGGCACTGGGCCGAATTACGAGGAGACCTGGGCCGCATGCGGCCCGTGGGCCGCGGGTTGGACAAGCCTGCTCTAATCAATTACAATTGTGTAATTGCCTATTGTAGACTTTACTGCTCCAGCAATTAAATTCAATATCCTATATGCTTGTTTGCCCTACTTGGAAACTGTGGAAGTTTTTCATTAAGAAGAAAAGTCACATGTAATTGATTGGAGTGTTCATTGTTAGGAATATTCATGGAATACGTTGTTTTCCCCCCCTCCCTGTGTCAGGATTTGGTATCATTTGAGGATGTAGCTGTGTTTTTCTCCATGGAGGAGTGGGCCCTGCTGGACTCTGAGCAAAAAGCCCTGTACCAGGAGGTCATGCTGGAAAACAAGAGGAACCTGGCTTCTTTAGGTAAGGGATTCTGTTAAGGTGTTTAAATTTAGTAGCCAAAAGTCAAATGTTCAAATATCATCTTAATAGCAAGGATAGCATCATTTCTGGAACAAATGGGAGTTTGGAAGAAGTTTGATACCCTTCAAATAGAGCAATGGTGTTTGATTGCTTTCACACTAAAGGTTGTGCTAACTTTACTTTTTTTATTGTTGCAACCAGGTGACAGATGGGAGACGGAGGTTTCTGGCCAAAGAGGCAGGAACACCTTTGCCAAAAGACAAAAAGGAAGTTGCAGAAAAGATGTACGGAAAGCAAAGTTTGGAGGAAAACCAGTTAACTGGTGAGCTGGAGAATTGCTCTGGAGTATTTGGTATTAAGGGAGAATCCTGGTTGTTCATAGTTCTATAGAAATACGTTGTAAGTTGAGGACTCCCCTGTCAGAATAAGTGCATGCAGACAGACTCCCTTTTCCTGACAACAAAGGAGGAGATTGGACAACCCTTTGTCTGTGATGGTACTACAGGTTTCCAGCCTTAGCAGGGGGTTGGACTAGAAGACCTCCAAGGTCCCACCCAGCCCTGTTATTCTGTAATTCCCTCCTTACTTGCTGCTCCACATCCCCTTCCCTTCCCTCCTCCTGTCCCTGGGCGTCATCCCCTCCCTCTCCTGCCCCCCCATTTCTCTGACCACCTTGGGAGAAGCATCCCTGGACCCCCTGTCCAGCTGACCCTCCCAATGGGGACTGCTTCTCCCGGGCAGATGGAGTTGGGGGCAGACAGGGGAAGTCCCGAGTGGGTGGCGCCTTCGGCCCTTTTGAGAATGGGAGGAGCTGGACGGGGAGGGGAGGAAATGTAAACATTTTCTGCTTGGGCTCTGCGAAGTCCTGGCTGGGGACCTCCTGAGAAGGGGGATCCATGGGCGGTGGCAGGAAGGAAGGAAGGGAACATGGCTACTGCAAAGAAAGCAGATCGTGGATCTGTTCCTGCGCATATCTCTTGAGTGGAGTCCAGACGAAGAACAGAGCCACCTGTTTCCTTTTGAGCGCCACATAAGGCGCTCCTCCCTCCCTCCTTCCTTCTCTTTTCCCACCTGGGGAATTGCCTGGACAGGTGAGCCTTCCAGGCAGCTTCCTGGGGTGCTGCTAAGATTGTGCCTGCAGTCCCCACTTTCTCCTGGGGGTGATGATTCTGCCGGCCCCTCCCGATTGTTTCCAGCCACTTTTTCCCCTCTGGGGCTCTTTCAGGCCCAGAAGGTTCGGGGTTGAATGGCTACTAAAGCGGCCGGATGAAAAGGGGGCGATCCCTCCCAGGCGCTGCTGTTTCGGGGAGCCGCTCCAGATGAGCCCCTTCCGGAGAGAGCATCGGCTCAAGGCTCCTCCGGACGCCCTTCCATCTCTTCGCCCGCCTTTCTTTCCTCCCGGAATTTGCTTCCATCTTCCTTGATTATCTGATAAGGGAGGATGAACATTGTGCGTAGAATAACAGAGTTGGAGGGTCCTTGGAGGTCTTCTAGTCCAACCCCCTGCTTAAGGAGGACTTGTCTATACCCTTTCAGGCAGGAAGCTGCCCAGTCGCTTCTTAAGAGCCTCCAGTGAGGGAGCACCTTAGTCAGGATTCTGGTGATCAATCGATTCTTCTCTTGAAAGGGCCGAAATAAAGGACCCATGTCCCATATCTGGGGAAGGGCGATAGAGAAACTCGCCAATCTTAGCTCAGCATGAATTCTTTGGTGCCTTCCTTACTGCATCTCCTGTCAATCAAAGAGCTGCGTTTCCCACTGATGTCACCTAAATATAAAAGTATTAAAGAAATCCTTCTAGGTCTTTCCCAGCTTTTGTCCGAATCTGTAGTCCTCGACGTATGATCACAATCGAGCCCAAAAGGTCTGTTGCTTGGCACGAGATTTGCTCGGTGAGCTTTGTCCCCTTTTACAATCTTCCTTGCTTCGGTCGTTAAGTGCACCACCACGCTGCAGTTCTTGAGTTGGTAACACCAGTGGTGAAGGGAATCTGGTTTCTTTATTGACTTCGTTTGTCGGAAGGTTGCAAAAGGGGATCAATGACCCTGGGACACGTCAACCATCACAAATAGGAGCCAGTTGCCCAGAGTCTGAAATTTGATCAGGGCACTGTGGGGAGGCTACTAATGGCCGTGTGAAAAGCTGTCAGGGGTCATTTTTTTTCAGTGCTGTGGTCACTAAATGAACGGCTGTAATTCAAGGACTTCCTGTATATATATGCGAGAGAGAATTGGACTCTGCCTCTTTTGTTGGTGCCGGGCCAGACCAAGTACTCCTGATTAACAACTCAGCACAACTCCCTGGATATGGGAGGGGATCTGCTTGAGGCCTCCAGAGTCAAGCTCTGTGGTCCTTTAATGCAGGGGTCCCCAACCACTGGGCCCCGGACCGGTACCGGTCCGTGGAATATTTTCTACCGGGCCGCCGGTTTGCTGGGCACCGCCATCTTGTTTTGATGAGAAAGTGCTTCCGGTGAGCTTTTCCGGTTGGAAAGCGGCGTTTGGGTCCTGAAGGAATCCTTGAGCCTTAGTTTCATCGAGGGGGAGGGCAGCTTCGAACAAAACTAAGGTGGAGGGAGAAGGCGGAGCTACGTTGCTGCGATACAGCTGCAATCTCAGGGCTCCAAGATCACAGCTGATAACTTCGCACCTGGTCGGTCCCAACAGACCTAAACCGTCCCGTAGAGACGGTGATAGTAAGAGGTACATTCTGTTGATCCCAGGGACATCGCAAAGTCCCTGGAAAAGGGCCACTGCTTTAATGCACACATTCATGGCTGAGATAATCTGCCTTTGAATCGAGTCCCTGGTCCTTCCACACCTTTCAGTTTCCCTCTCATCCTACACACTCCTTTGCCCTACTTGGAAACTGTGTAGGTTTTTTTTATTAAGAAGAAGACTCGCATGTAATTTATTGAAGTGTTCATTGTTAGCAATATTAATGGCATACGTTGTGTTTTATTTTTCCCCTCCCTGTGTCAGGATTTGGTATCATTTGAGGATGTAGCTGTGTTTTTCCCCATGGAGGAAGGAGTCAGTCCTGCTGGATTCTAAGCAAAAAGCCTGATACCTAGAGATCATGCTGGAAAACAAGAGTAACGTGGCCTCCTTAGGTAAGGGATTCTGTTAAGTTACAGTATTTAATAGTTATTTAGTAGCTGGAAAAGAGGAGTTGTACAAGGAGTCAGAACACACAGTTACAGCTGATTGGTTGGAGAGAGCCGTCTCCTGCATGAGGCAAACTATGCTGTGATTGGTCAATATGAGTGTAAAGTGTTTCCTGCCTTGAGAGACTGACACGTCCCACAGGGAATAAAAGTGGGTGTGTTAGCTCTGGGTTCTTGTTCGGGACAACATGTTAATTTGTGAGAGAAGCTTCGAAAGATTCTGTGTGTGGCGATAGCTTGTGATTTATGTTCTTTCTTTTATTATCGGACTTGGCAGACAGCTTGTGTGAGACCGCCAAGAGCTTTCCTGGCTCAAGGAATTTAACCCCGTCATTACTGGACTTATCTGCTTGTTTATATTCCTTTGGAAACTTGGACTTCTCACCTTGTTGGCACAGGTGAGACATAACACATACATAGATACATAACATTAATTTATATAAATTTTTGTGTCAGCATCTCTGACTTCATTTGGATACTTACTCAGTAATTCCCTGACAGGTTTTTCCCCCAGTCTGAAAGGGAAAGAGCAGCTCCGATAAAAGACTTAATTTGTTTGATGTATGCAGTAGATAAGAGTGTCCTTCTCTATATTTCTACTCCTACTTAGTCTGATAAAATGGCCTTACATCTCCACACTGTCTCCATGAAGTTTCCCATCCTAGCCTGTTTCCGATCCTGCCTGTCTCACTTTGTAGAGAGCTTTTTAGAAGTTGCTTTCATTTTGTTGTTTTTGGTCTATAATGATGACATTTAAGAGCCCGATAAAATTTATCACAAGGATTTATACTCCTTGCAGTCATCCGGTTGGAAAGAGTGCTTACAACCAAATGCCTGCAAGGAACATCAATCCTTCCATCTTCCACCATTCAATCAGAACCGAAGAAGCTTCTTGGATGAGAAGGGAAACATGTTCAAGGAAAAAAGAAAGTCCAGCTGCCTTTAGAAAAAGCCCCTTTGGGAGAAAAGAGGAATTAACACCCCAGAGTGAGAACCAGCTTTTTTCAAGAAAAAACGTCTTCATGGAGATGAGGCTGAAGCTTATTTCCCAGGTCCAAGGATCTCAACATTTCTACCTTCTCAGATTAAAGTTAAACCAAGAGGTTCTCCATCATCAAGTCTATTGTCTTTTACTTAGGACTGAGTATTTGTATTTTTACACAATTTTATTGTTTATATAGTTTTTATCTTTTTAATATAATAAGGCATCAAGGGTTTCCCTATGGCAAGCTGGAGGCCAAAAAATTTAATGAATAAATGAACAAATGAATGAATGATGGCCTCTTTTAAGTGTCCTTTCTGCTTCCTTTGAGCTAAATCTGAAGCAGTAGAACTGATGGTTGTCACCCCATAAAATTTAAATGATCTTAGCCAAAATTTTCACATTTTCATTTTGTACCATCAAGGGAATAAACAGACACAAGGGTCAAATTTTATGTCAACTTAATACCAAGCATAGCATCATGTTTTGAACAAATGGGAGTTTGGAAGAATATTGATACTGTTTGAAAACAGCAATGATGCTTGATGCCTTTTTTTTTCACCTAAGTTTCTGTTAACTTTTCTTTTTTCTGTTGCAAGCAGGTGATGGATGGGAGATGGAGGATTCTGCCCAAGAGGCGGCAGCAACTTTGCCAAAATACAAAAAAAGGAAGAAAAGTTCATTAATTCCAACGTGGAACAAGATTAAAAAGAATCATTATACTAAAATACCAAACTGATTTTCAACTATGGAAGCACAAATCTACCCAAATGCAATGGATCTGGGGAAAAAGAGGAATTACGAAGACTTATTAGACACACAAGGAAGATTAAAAATGAGACAAGAATTACAGCAACAAAATATAAAGATAGATTGGTGGCCATACCTGCAAATTCAGGCGAGATACAAAAAGGACAAAGAACAATTTGGTTTCTGCATGGAAAAGCATCAATTAGATAAAATTCCAGAAGAAATGGAAAAGAAAATGATCTCAAGAATATATAATTTTCTGCTAGATTTTAAAATGGAAGAGGAGGTGGTCAAAGAGACGATGGTGGTCAAAGAACATAAGACTGGGTGAAACCAGCTCAATAGCAGGAACTGGGAGGGGGATCTTGGAGTCTTAGTGGACAACCAGCTAAATAAGAGCCAGCCGTGTGCAGCAGCAGCCAAAACAGCCAATGCAACCCTAAATTGTATTAACAGAGGGATACAATCAAGATCAAGGGAGGTACTAATACCACTCTATAAAGCCTTAGTAAGACCACACCTAGAGTACTGCATCCAGTTTTGTTCACCGCATTATAAAAAAAGATGTTGAGACTGTAGAAAAAGTGCAGAGAAGAGCAACCAGGATGATTAGGGGACTGGAGGCTAAAACATAAAACGAACGGTTGCAGGAACTGGGCTTGGCTAGTCTAGTAAAGAGAAGGACCAAATGAGACATGATAGCGATCTTCTAATATTTGAGGGGCTGCCACAGGGAGGAAGGGGTCAAGCTATTTTCTAAATCTCCTGTAGGCCAGACAAGGAATAATGGATGGAAACTGAACAAAGAGAGATTTAACCTGGAAACAGGGAGAAACTTTCTGACAGTGAGAACAATCAACCAATGGAACAGCTTGCCCTTGGAAGTTGTGGGAGCGCCATCAGTTGAGACTTTCAAGAAGAAATTGTACTGCCATGGTGTAGGGTCTCCCACTTGGGTGGGGGGTTGGACTAGATGACCTCCAAGGTACCTTCCAACTCTGATTATCTGTTAATCTGTTAAAAACATCTGCAAGGATTTCGTACACACAACTCTGGAAAGTAAAAAAGGTTCCACGAGAAGGCATGGTTATAAAATATATATATGTGTGTGTGTGTGTGTGTGTGTGTGTGTGTGTGTGTGTATCAAATCCCCCAGCAACTAAGACTAACCTGAGCACAACCAAGCCCCCACCTGAACAGAACACGCCTCCAACCAATCAGAACACGGCCAACCCCCCAACCAATCAGAACACAGCCAAACCCCCTACCAATGAGAACACACCCCACCCAATCAGAACACAGCCAAGCCCCCACCCAATCAAGTCCCACCCCCACTAGCAGTTAAAAGGAAGAAGCAGCTGCAATCTCACATCACTCTGAGAAGCAAGAGCCGAAGACAGAAGCCTGAAGATGATGAATGAGACTTCATCGAAACGTTGCCTAGATAGTTCGAATCTTACGCGGGAGAAAACCCGAACAACCAAAGATCCACATACAAATACCATGAGAACCTCAGAATATATATATATATATATATATATATATATATATATATATATATATATATATATATATATATATATATATATATATATATATATATATATATATATATATAGTATAGAGATGGACAGGCTAACGATGAAAATAAAAGACAGAAAAGATTCACTTTACCATAGGTCCTGGTATGCCTGGTATGAGTGGTTTAGAAATAAAAAGAAAATAAAATAGCAATTAGGAAAAGAATGAGGAAATATGTAAATATACCATAGAGAAGATTGATATGTAAAGATAAAAGATATTGATTTATAGCAAGAGTAAGATGTAATGGTAAAGGAATAAGTAAATACATATATTGAAAAATGTAAGGAGATACAAGAGATGACTTGATATTGATAACAATGTATAAAGTTTTATGTTTTTCTAAATTTGAAAACTTAATAAAGTTTATTTAAAAATAGTAATAATACTAAGCATAGCATCATGTTTTGAACAAATGGGAATTTGGAGGAATATTGATACTGTTTGAAAATAGCAATGGTGTTTGATGTCTTTTGCACCTAAGTTTCTAAGTTTTGTGTTAATTTTTCTTTTTTTCTGTTGCAAATAGGTGACAGATGGGAGATGGAGGATTCTGGCCAAGAGGCAGCAGCACCTTTGCCAAAAGACAAAAAGGAAGAAAAAAATGTATGGAAAGCAATGTTTGGAGCAAAACCAGTTAACGGGGGAGCTGGAGAATTGCACTAGTTTACCTTGTCCAGATACCAATGTCTTACTAGACACCGATGATTGCCATGAAAAACAAGTGTGTTCAAGGTGTGGGAAAATACTCCAAGATGAATCTGGATTATGTGACTGTGGTGAAAGCCCTGCTGGAGAGAAACAAGATGAAAGCAGGCAACACTCAAGAAGAAGCCTTCCTCCTCCTTTACATGAAAGAATAAAAGAAGGAGGGAAACCGTACAAATGTACAGAGTGTTCAGAAGGCTTCGGTACAAGCCGCTCTCTTGCATTGCATAAAAAGATACACAAAGCAGAGGATCCACGGAAATGTCTGGATTCTGGAAGGACCTTCAGGCAGAAAAACCATCTTAATTCACACAAGAGGGTCCACAAAGAGAGGAAGCAGCATCAATGCATCCCCTGTGGAAAGACCTTCGGAAGCAGCGCCTCCCTTACTTCCTATCAAAGCCTCCACAGAGAGGAGAGGTTGCATCAATGCAGGGAGGGTAGAATGAGTTTGAGTTTCCTGAGTTGGCGCAGAAAGAGCATTCTTTGTTGTGCTTTTTTTGATGACGTTTTTGATGTTAGGTGTCCATTTTAGGTCATGTGTCATCGTAGAACCTAGAAATTTGAAGGTCTCTACTGTTGATAGGGTGTTGTCTAGTATTGTAAGAGGTGGTAGTATGGGAGGGTTTCTCCTAAAGTTGACCACCGTTTCTACGGGTTTGAGTGTGTTGAGTTCCAGATTGTTCCGGTCGCACCACGAGGCAAGTTGTACAACCTCCTGCCTGCATGCGGATTCATCGTTCTCTCGAATGAGACCAATCACCGATGTGTCATCTGCAAACTTCAGTATTTTAACAGAGGGATCATTCGAGATGGAGTCATTGGTATATAGGGAGAAGAGAAGTGGAGAAAGCACCCAGCCTTGAGGCGGTGGGTAGGCTGTGCTGATTGTCCAGGTATCAGATGTGATTCTGCCTAGCTTCACCTGCTGCCTCCTGTCTTTTAGGAAGCTAGGGGATTTCATGACCCTGGGACACCACAACGATCATAAATGCGAATCAGTTCCCAAGGGTCCGGATTTTGATCACATGACCATGGGGATGCTTGAATAGTCAGTCGTAAGTGCAAAAAACAGGCGTAACTCACTTTTTTCAGTGCTGTTATAACTTTGAATGGTCACTAAATTAAATGTGAGTCAAGGACATGTATGTCTGTCCTGCATAGAAATAGTTCAACTTCAAATACTTTTAAATGGAGGGATTAAATATTTCCCCGCTCAGATCTTTTAAACATTTTTTACCTCAGGCATTTTAAATCATTAAATATTTCCTAGCTCGGAGGTTTTCTTCCACTTCAAAATGGAAGTGTTAGTGGGATTCTTACGGAGAAATAAATGGTTCTGCGTTTATCTTTATTCTCTTCTTTTGGGGTAAGAAACTTTGGACTGAATTGTGATTGTCTAATACATCTCAAAGTTGCCTTGCTCTCAGGCAGACCCCATGGACCCTTCAGACATGGGTTGTCCTCCACTTACAATCGCCGTTCTCTCCAAAATTTCTGTTGCTAAGTGGGACATTTAGTAAGTGAATTTTTGTGCCATTTGAGGATATTTCTTGGCAGGGTTGTTGCATGAATCATCACAGTTGTTAAGTTAGTAACACAGTTTTTCAGCAAATCTGGCTCCCCCATTCCTTCTCCGAAGGTCGCAAAAAGACGATCCCATGACCCGGGGACACTGCAACCATCATAAATGCAAGTCGGTTGTCAAGCAGCTGAATTTTGACCACATGACCACGGGGATGCTTCCACTGGCCGCCTTGAGTGGGAAAAACCATCCTAAATCACTTTTTTCAACGCCCTTTGGAACTTCGAACTAAACAGACGGTTCTGAGTCCAGGACTGCTTGCAAAGGAGCAATGGAGTATTTGCTGTAAAGGGAGAAGCCTGATTGTTTATCATTCTATGGAAATACGTTGTAAGTTGAGGACTCCCCTGTCAGAATAAGTGCATGCAGACAGACTCTTTTTCCTGACAACAGGAGTATTTTTGAAGGAGGAGATTGGACACCCCTTTGCCTGTGATGGTACTACAGGGTTTCCAGCCTGAGCAGGGGGTTGGACTAGAAGACCTCCCAGGCCCCTCCCAGCTCTGTTATTCTGTAATTCCCTCCTAACTTTGCTGCTTCACATCCCCTTCCCTTCCCTTCCCTCCTCCCGTCCCTGGGCGTCGTTCCCTCCCCCCACCCCCGTTTCTCTGACTGCCTCAGGAGAAGCAGCCCTGGACTCCCTGCCCAGCTGACCCTCCCACTGGGGACCGATTCCCCAGACAGGTGGAGAGGCAGGGGGCAGACAGGGGAAGTCCCGAGTGGGCGGCGCCTTCGGCCCTTTCAACAATGGGAGGAGCTGGACCGAGAGAGGAAAGAACTGTAAACGTTTCCTGCTTGGGCTCTGCGAAGTCCTGGCCGGGGCTCTCCCGAGAAGGGGGATCCACGGGTGGGGGCGGGGCTGCGAGGAAAGCGGATCGTGGATCTGTTCCTGCGCGCATCTCTTGAGGAGCGGAGTCCGGGAGAGGAAAAGAGCCGCCTGTTTCCTTTTGAGCGCCACGTAAGAACCTTCCTCCCCTTTTCCCACCTGGGGAAATGCCTGGACAGGTGAGCCTTCGCCTGCCGTCCCTACTTCCTCCTGGGGGAGATGATTCTGCCGGCCCTTCCCGATCGTTTCCCGGCACTTTCTCTTCCCTCTCTGGGGCTGTTTCAGGTCCGGAAGGCTCCGGGTTGAATGGCTGCTAAAGCGACCGGAGGGAAAGGGGGCGATCCCTCCCAGGAGCTGCTGTTTCTGGAGAGACCATCGGGCAAAGGCTCCTTCCGATGCCCTTTAATTGAATAGAGTGGAATGGAATGGAATGGAATGGAATAGAATAGAATAGAATAGAATAGAATAGAATAGAATAGAATAGAATAGAATTCTTTATTGGCCAAGTGTGATTGGACACACAAGGGATTTGTCTTGGTGCAGATACTCTCAGTATACATAAAAGAAAAGACACATTCGTCCAGAATCATAAGATACAACACTTAGTGATAGTCAAAGGGTACAATAAGCAATCAAATCATACTAGGAAACAGTATAAATCGTAAGGAGGCAAGCGACAAAGTTACAGTCATACAGGGAGGGGATGGGTGATAAGAAGTGATGAGAAGATTCACAGTAATAGTAGCGCAGACTCCTCAGGATTGTCTTTGCCCGAGTTTCTTCCATTCCTGAATTGCCTTTCACTGTTTAATTTAACTCTGTTTTTAAAGCTTTGTGTGCATTTAAAAAGTCTTGTGTTCATTTAGACAGGTATGTCATCCTTTTCCTGTAGGCCAGCGTGTCTCAACCTTGGTGACTTTGAAGATATGTGGACTGCAACTCCCAGAATTCTCCAGCCAGCAGAGCTCTCTGGGAAATTCTGGGATTTTAAAACTGCTAAAGTTGAGAAACATTGCTGCAGCCTATTCCAACGGGCAAATCCCACCTGTGAAAATGGTTTTTGTTTCTCCTGGGAGGATCTGATGGGGAGGGTGAACATTATGCCAGTCAGGATTCTGGTGACCAAGAGTGCAGAGAAGAGCAACAAAGATGATTAGGGGACTGGAGGCTAAAACATTTGAAGAACTGGGTATTTGAAGAACTGGGTATTGGCAGGAAGTGGGTATTTCCAGTATCAGGAGAAAAACCTCATTATGAGCATAGTGGCACTTGTAAGAAATTGAACAGACAAGCACAGCATAAAGTATCTCCCTTTGGGTCCTTTATTAAGGATAATAATTTATTAAGGATCCTAAGTGGTTTATTAAATTTCAAATTATAACAAACAGCAAGTACTTAGACAAAAATCAGTTGTTGGGCCCAACTCACAAGCCTTTTTATACCACAAGAAACAAGACTCTCAAAATTCTGCCACATTGTCACAGCAAATGAGGCAGTTTTCTCTTCCTCTAACCACAGTGTCACAACATTGTTATTTTTTACATGCATTACAAGTTGATAGTTCCTCTTTTCTCTCGATCTTGCCTCACCTCATCCTGCAAACTCAGCTACCAACAGTATTCAGACATACTGTTTCAGCATATTTGCAGGTTAAATAAGTATGCTTTTTTAATAAAAATGAATTATATACTTATAAACAGTATGCTACTTTTTTATAGACACATTATCATTGAACACAATGATTTAAAACAGATTACACAGATTAATATTGAGGGCAATAAACCTTGCCAAAGAAATATTAGGTTCAATAGGCATCTATCAAGAAGCAAAGGCCTAAGTTATGATTAGCTTCCCCTCATGCTAATTCTGGGGTCTTTAAACTTGACAGCTTTAAGACTTGTGGACTTCAGCTCCCAGAATTCCTCCTCTGGTCATGTTAGCTCAGGAATTCTGGGAGTTGAAGTCCACAAGTCTTCAAGTTGCCAAGTTTGAAGATCCTTGTGCTAGTTTAATGAAAAGAAGGACTAGGGATGACATGATAACAACATTCCAGCATTTGAGGGGCTGCCACAAGGAAGAGGGGGTCAACCTACTCTCCAAGAGCACCTGAAGGTAGGATAAAATGCAATGGATGGAAACTAATCAAGGAGAAAAGCAACTTAGAACTAAGGAGAAATTTCCTAACAGAACAATTAACCTGTGGAACAATTTGCCTCCAGAAGTTGTGAATGCTCCAACACTGGAGGTGTCAAGCTTGGTGGTGCTTTAATGTGCAAATTCATGACTGAGACAATCTGCCTCTGAATCCAATCCCTGATCTTTCCACACCTTTCAGTTTTCCTCCCACCCAGTGATACAGCTTCTGTGTGTTTTTGCTGTGGCTGCAAAGGACTCAAATAAACCGATTCCCTAGTAAGCATCAAGTTATGTAGAATTGCCCTTCTGCACGGTACTTTCAAAAATATGGCTGGATGTTGGATAACCAATTATTCCTTTGCTCTTCTCCCGCCCGCCCCAGATCTTTTCATGGTTTAATTTAACTGTGTTTATAAAGCCTTGTGTGCATTTAAAAAGGTATCGCCCTTTGCTTGTGGGCCATTGTTTCTCAACTGTAAAATAAGCATAGTGGTGTTTTATGAGTTGACAGTAGGCAGATTCTCCCCTCCCCTCCCCAGATGTGCCAATCTCCCAATAACAGAATAACACAATTGGAAGGGATCTTGGAGATCTTCTAGTCCATCTCCATTTCAAGCAGGAGACTCTATAGCCTTTCAGACAAGTGGGTGTCCAGTCTCTCCTTAAAAACCTCCAGCCCAAAACTTCTGAAGGCAAACCGTTCCATTAGTTAATTGTTCTCACTGTCATGAAGTTTCTCCTTAATTCCAGGTTGCCTTTATCCACCATCAGTGTCCATCCATTGTTTTCTTCTCCTGCCTTCTGGTGTTTTGGAAAATAAGTTGAGCCTCCTCTTTTTTGCGGAAACCTCTCAGATATTGAAACACTGTTATTGTGTCTCCCCTGGTCCTTCATTTCTCTAGACTGGCCAAATCCAGTAACTGCAACTGTTTTACAAATGTTTTAGTCTCCAGACCTTTAATTATCTTAGTTGCTATTCTCTGTACTTCTTCCAAAATCTGAACATCTTTTTTGTAATGTGGTGACCAAAAGTGAATGCAGTATTCCAGGTGTGGCCTTATTAAGATTTTATAAAGTAGCACTACTACTAAGCCCAAGGTGAAAAGAAAAGTTCAGGCTTGACTTTTGCACATAAATTAAATGTTGAACTCCACTTCCCTTGATTCAGCATGATTCAACGGGTCACCACAGTGGGTAAAATTGGTGTTGGGTTTGGCCAATTTACCCAAAGTCTAGCCCATCAGCGGAAAGCAAAGTAATTTGGGGTTGCTGCTCCTGTGGAATCAGCCAAACCAGTAAAACATTAACTAGATGTATCTCTAGCCAGAGGCACTTTGTGTCTGTAAAAGTTCTCCAGAAGAGATGTCTGTCAAGGAATTGCAAGCAGCTGTCAAGATGAAGTCAGAGACATGTAATCTGAACTTGTAGTCCTTTATATAAATATATTTAACATGTAAATTTACAGCAGTCTTTGTCACCATCCACAAAAGGAAGAACATAAGATAATCAGGAAAACAGAGGAACATCCTGAGGTAAATCTAAAGCATCATGCAGAACACAGAGAGGGAAAAAAGGAGGGAAAAAAGGGAAACGCCCCCTTTCCACTGACAGCAACCAATCATAGCGTAGATTGCATCTTGTATCATCAGTTACAACTGTGTTCTGGCCTATTGTAGACTTTACTCTTCCAGATACTAAATTCAATATCCTACATGCTCCTTTGCCCTACTTGGAAGCTGTGGCTTTTCTTTAAGAAGAAGACTAGCCTGTAATTCATTGAAGTGATCGTTGTTAGGAATATTTATGGAATACGCTGTGGGTTTTTTTCCCCCCTCCCTCTGTCAGGATTTGGTATCATTTGAGGATGTAGCTGTGTTTTTCTCCATGGAGGAGTGGGCCCTGCTGGACTCTGAGCAAAAGGCCTTATACCAAGAGGTCATGCTGGAAAACAAGAGGAACGTGGCCTCCTTAGGTGAGGGATTCTGTTACAATATTGTAATGCAAAATATTTTTTTTTAAATTAATGCATGTGAAGTCCTCCAGAATTATTATTTGGTTTTTGGTGCCATATTTTCTAAACTGGGGATTTTCAAATTTGCAAGCTGATTTATCAGAGGTTTTCATGCTTTTGTATGAACCCTGGCTTTTCTTCAGAAATGGACACTATGGAGAATATTGGCCTTCACAATTCACTCTCTCCTGTTTGTTAAGAATCCGGTGCAATCCTGCGCATGCTGTGCACGAAGGGAAAAAAGAACAAAGACTTATTTATTAGAAAATTTATATTGCTGCCTATTTGCACATGGCGACTCCAAGCAGCTTACAGGGATATAAAACATATTAAAAAAATAAAACGAATAAATGAAAATAATAAAATAGCCCCACTCCCTTCACCCCGGTGAAAGCCGAAGGAAAAAAAAAAGTCCAGTTGCCTTTAGAAATAGCATCCTTGGGATAAAGATGAATGAACAGAGTGAGAATCAGTTTTTTTCAAGGGAAAACCTCTTCAAGGAGATGAGGCAAGCTGGGAGGCCAATAAATGGAATGAACGAATGAATGAAAGAATGAACAAACAAATGAACGAACAAATGAACCAATGAATGAGCGAATATAGGACCATTTTAAGTGTCCCTTAGAACTAAATCTGAAGCGGAAGAGGTGATGGTTGGCCCACACCTACCCCAAAGTTTAAATAATCTTATCCAAAATTTTCAGGTTTTCATTCTGTATCATGGAGGACAAGCATAGCACCATGCTTTGAACCAATGGGAGTTTGTAGGAAGTTTGATACTGTTCAAATCTCAGCAATGGTGTTTGATCCCTTTCGCACTAAAGTTTGTGTTAACTTTTCATTTCTTGTTTTCTGTTGCAAGCAGGTGACGGATGGGAGATGGAGGACTCTTGGCCGGTGGCAGCAGCACTTTTGCCAAAAGAGAAAAAGGAAGTTGCAGAAAAGATGTATGGAAAGCAAAGTTCTGAGGAAAACCAGTTAACGTGGGAGCTAGAGAATTGTTCTGGTTTACCATGTGCGAATACCAGTCTCTTATTGGACACAGATGGTTGCCTTGAAAAGGAAGTGTGTTCAACCTATGAGAAAACACTCTGGGATGAATCTGGATTATGTGACTGTGACGAAAGCCCTGCTGGAGAGAAACAAGATGAAAGCAGGCAACACCCCAGAAGGAGCCTTCCTCCTCCTTTACATGAAAGAATAAAAGAAGGAGGGAAACCATACAAATGTACGGAGTGTGCAGAAAGCTTCGGTACAAGCCTCTCTCTTGCTTCACATAAAAAGATTCACAAAGCAGAGGAGCCACACAAATGTCTGGATTGTGGAAGGACCTTCAAGCAGAAAAATCATCTTAATTCACATCAGAGGGTCCATGAAGACAAGAAGCAGCATCAATGCATCCCCTGTGGAAAGACCTTTGGAAGCAGCGCCTCCCTTATTTCCCATCAAAGCCTCCACAGAGAGAAGTTGTTCCAACTCAGGAAAGGCAGAACGGGGATTACTCGCATCAAGGAAACGAATTCCCAGAAAAAAAGCCCCACTCGGAAGAAGTCATGTAAATGCCTGGAATGTGGGAAGAGCTTCCGCTCTGTAAGTGACCTCACTTGCCATAATAGGACCCATACAGGAGAAAAGCCGTATCATTGCATGGTGTGTGGAAAGAGCTTCACCCAAAAACGCCATTTCAATTTACATAAGAGGATCCACACCGGAGAGAAGCCCTTTCAATGCCTGCAGTGTGGAAAGTGCTTTGTCAGTTCTGGTGGCCTTTATGCCCACAAACTGACCCACACAGGGGAGAAACCATACAAATGTCTGGAGTGTGGAAAGAGCTTCCGTAACTCCAGCTATCTAACTTCCCATAGAAGAATCCACACTGGAGAGAAACCGTATCAATGCACCGAGTGTGGGAAATGCTTCACTAAGCCATATAGTCTTACTGTCCATAAAAGGACCCACACAGGTGAAAAGCCTTATAAGTGTACTGAATGTGACAAATCCTTCACGAATTCGGGATATCTCTCTCGCCACAAAAGGCTCCACACTGGAGAGAAACCATACGAATGCCGCACGTGTGGAAAGAGCTTCAATACAAAAGATAGGTATATCATACATAGCAGGACCCACACTGGGGAGAAACCATATCAGTGCCAGGAGTGTGGAAAACGCTTCAGTGATTCTCAAGAACTGATGATCCATAAAAGGATTCACACAGGGGAGAAACCCTTCAAGTGCACGGAGTGTGACATGAGTTTCAGGAAAAGTAGTTACCTTGGTATCCACAAGAGGATCCACACTGGGGAGAAACCATATACCTGTCATGAGTGTGGAAAAAGCTTTAGTCAAACTAGTTCACTCAGGAACCATAGAATGCTTCACTCAGGGGAGAAACCCTATAAATGCCTGGAGTGTGGAAAATGTTTTCGTGTGAGTGGGCAGCTTATCTCCCACAATAGGACCCACACAGGGGAGAAACCATTTAAATGTATCGAGTGTGGAAAGAGTTTCAAAGACTGCACGAATCTTACGCTACATAAAAGAATCCACACAGGAAAAGCCCTATCAGTTTGTGGAATGTGGAAAGAAATTCAGAACTGGGAGTAACATTAATTGCCATAAGAAGGCACACATCAGGAAAAAATGATACGAATTGGTTCAGGGTGATTCTCAAAATTTGCTTCATGTCCACAGATATTTTGCAGGAGATTCTGGAGAAATGCATGGAGTGTAGGAAGGGCTTCCAAAGCAGCAGAAATGTCTTGATCCATTAAAAAGAAGAATCCCCTTGTAGAACTAGGAATTAAATTTCATTTATTAGATCTTTGTGCTGGAGTAGAGTAGAATAAAATTAGAAACAACAAGAATAGAAATGGAATTGAGTATAGAAATAGAACTGGGGATGGGAAGAGAATTCTCTCATTGGCCAAATGAGATTGGCCATACAAGGCCTGTGTCTCCAATGCATACGCTCACAAGTGTACATAACATACAACAAATGATTAAATTTTGTCAATGCGAACAGCAAAGGGAGGGAGGGACTTGGGAACTAACACGTCCGGATGGCTATGGAGATTGTCAGTCATCCAGGCTGCGGTTCTCCCAAAAGTACTTTTATCAAAAGGCAACTGGACTTTTTTTCCCCTTGAGGAGATTTCCCTTCTCATCCAAGAAGTTTCTTCAGTTCTCTTTCTTCTTGAATGAGAAGCAAAATGTCTTGAAGGAGAAACAAAGTCCAGTTGACTTTTGGATAAAATCACCTTTGGGAGAACACCTTCAGGCAACATTAGGCTGCAGAAAGCTGGCTTAGAGTCTAGAGAAGTTGCTGAAAGATTTCAAGCGGAAACATTACAATCTAAATGGTGAAAGGTCCAGACCTGGTGGTGTTGACTCCCCATATTTCCCTAATGTTGGAAGGAATCAAGCAGTGGATCTACTACACCCATGTGGAGAAAGTCAGGCCAGAACAAAGAGAAGCAGGATCTCTGGTGAGCTCTTCACTGGGAGAAAGTGACAGAAGAGAATGAACTAATGAACCAATACAAGAATCGAGAACTTTGTCAAAAGTAATAAATGGAGGGATGGCGCTGTGTGTCTGCACCACCTTTAACTTTGGTTGTGTTTAACTGATTTCTAGTCTGTCGTACAATATTGATTGTACTTGATTTTTATGAATGCCCTAATTTATGCAGTAGCTTAAGGCTTAGCTGACACAACTCAGATACAGGCTCTTTTTGGTGGGTAAATAGGACAATTCAGCTTCAGAAAACACAGGTGGCCCTTGACTTATGATCACAATTAAGCCCCAAATTTCCATGACTAAGCAAGACAGTTGTTAAGTGAGTTTTGTGCCATTTTATAAGTTTTGCCACAGTTGTTTGGTTAGTAACATGGTTGTGAAGTGAATCTGGTTTCCCATTTGACTTTGCTTGTCTGAAGGTCTTAAATGGGGATCCCCTGACCCTGGGATACTCCAACTATCAAAAATACAGGCCAGTGGCCAAGTGTCTCAATTTTTATCACATGACACAGGGATGCTACAACGGTTGTGTGAAAAAATTCATAAATCATGTTTTTCAGTGCTATTATAACTTCAACTGTTCACTGAAGAAACGATTATAAGTTGAGGACTAAATGTGAAGCAGCAATTGATTATTTGTTACTAATGAAGTGAAGGAGTATATGAATCAAACTAATAAAGGCTATTTGATTTATGAATTGCTTATGCTACTATAACTGTTCCTGATTAAACCAGTATTTGCTTCTGATACGATATACTGCTAGAAATCATTTGTTATGAATTGAGCTTTGTTATTGGCTCCTGCTTATATTATCATATCCTGTCAGAAATTGTAAGGAATTAATTCCAGTGTCAACTCAAAAACATTTCTCTGGTCTTTTAGAGTGGACAGCAGAGAGGGAGTGGGGGAAGTAGTGCATTCCTAAAATGCTTTCATAGATTAATGGCGAGGCCACCAAAGTTTCTGGCGCGCAAGATTATTACTGGAGAGCAAGATTGATGACTCTTGGCTATGGGTGCGTCCCATTGGAGGATATACATCCAAGGGGTGAGGGGGGCAGATCCAGGTCAAGGGTGAAATGAATGATGTGTCTCAGACTCAGCTGTGTCCAGGTAACACCAGCATGTTCACCCCTAATAAATCTTGGTGGTGTTTTTTTTCTTCCCCTTAGAGATGCGGCTAGAGACTCATGATTTGAATGGGGGCGGATGCCGGAGTCCTGACATCTAGCTGAGTAAATTGTAGCCTTGATACTAGTTAGGATTAATTGTAGCCTTGATGCAAAATTTCTTATCTTGCTTCGCTTCTGTCCTTGGCTTCAAAGCTAGCCAACATCCTTGAAAATAGAGAAGAAACTGTTGTTACCCAGGAATATCAGGAACCCGAATAGGGAGTTTCCTGCCTCATAGATTCTGAATCCTGAAACCATTTTCTGCTGAATAAACAACTTGGCCAGGGAGGGAAACCTCCCCTATAGGAACGCTCCATAGATAAGGTGGGCAGAGACAGGGACGTGAACAAAGGACGCTTTAAAGACCACATTGTCTCTCATTGGGTAAACTTTGATTCTAACTGGGTTCTAATGTGTATAATACTCTGAGCCACCCTTGCAGGGTGTGGCTATTCCTTACATGCATTTTGACTGTATTTTGTTTTGGATATAGTTTTGTCACACAGCTTTTCCTTTGGCCATAAATAAAAGGTGATAATTTTTGCAAACCCTCATCTCAAGTCTCACTCTCTTTGGCATCTCAGTGGCTCTGGGAAACTTCTGGGACCTTACAGCAGAATCATGAATGTTAAGAAAGTTTTGTTTCAGTCTAACTGGCCACTATCAGTTCACTGAAACCCACCTTGGAAAACATAAGGAAGGAATTTCTACACATCAAATAGGTCAGGGCCTAGACTAGGGGGTCTCCAAACCTGGCGATTTAAAAGCTTGTAGACTTCAACTCCCAGAATTCCTCTGGCACATATGTTGCCATACTGGCTGGGGAAATCTAGGAGTTGAAGTTAAAAGTTGCCAAGTTTGGAGACCCTTGGCCTAGACTTATAGAATTATGGTCTGTTGTTATTTATAGTGCCTTCCTGCTGTAAAGTATTTCAGCGTCCAGCACATGGGAAACAGAGAAAAGAATTATGGTCCATATTTCCTTGCTCTTCCAAAAAAGGATTACAAGCATTACGAGACTCCAGAATCTTCTAAATAAAAACTTAAAAACTCAAAATGTACTATGGGAGGAGGCAAAAAGCCCAAATAGGAGAGATTTGAACACCTCGAAAAAGAAGTAGGCTGTAAATTGGAAGAATCATGGAAAGCTATGCTCTATTGCTACCAAAGCGACATTTACAAACGCATTGAGGTTTCTCTGTGCACACATTAGGATAGACTTAAATCACTTAGTAGAGCTCTGTATTACATATATCGGTATTCAGGAAGGCTAAGATGTGAGTGTAAAACAGGCAGGAATTACTGTAAAGGGAGATGAGAAAATTCCTTCTGACTTGTAAACTGAGTGGTAAATGCTGTGTAAAGCCCTCCAGTGGGCGTTGGTGGGGTACGAAGGCTTTCAGGGTGTTTTCCTTGTGCTGCTTTTTCTGAGGAATAAAGTTTTTTCTTGGCTTCAGCATGTTCAATTTGAGGTTGGGCACATCTGGCAAAGCGCCTGGAGCAGGAAAGGGGAGGAAAACCAAAAGTGTCTTTGAGTTCAGAAGGATCTCTTCCCTCCTTTCAGCCATTTTGGAAGTGCAATTCTTGAGGGGGAAATGGGGAATCCGCCGGGATCCTCTTCTCTGCAAACTGGAAGCACCTTCATTAGGCTTGGAGCTGTTTTAAGTGGGAGATATATTTTGTAGATATAGTTGACTTACAAGCACGCGAGCCCCCAATTTCTATCAATTTTGCTCCATTTTGTGAGCTTTCTTGCCTCAGTTGTTAAATGAATCACCTCAGTTGTTAAATTAGGAACATGGTAAAGTGAATCAGGTTTTCCCTTTGGTGTTGCTTGTTGTAAGGTTCGCAAAAGGGGATTCCCTGACCCCAGGACACCACAACGGTCATAAATGTAAGTTCTCAGGTGACTGAATTTGGATCACGTGACCATGGGGATGCTGCAACAGTTGTAAGTGCAAAAAATGGACATAAGTCACTTTTTTCAATGCTATTGTAACTTTGGTCACTAAACGAATGGCTGTAAGTCGAGGTTGCCTGTACGGTTTAGTTGAAAACAGGCAGGAATTGCTGTAAAGGGAGAAGAGGAAATTCCTTCTGACTCTGACTTTTAAACTCTGTGGCAAATGCCGTATAAAGCCCTCCAGTGGGCGTTGGTGAGGTAAAAAAGCTTTGAGGGACATTTCTTTGTGTTACTTTTTTTGCGGAATAATTTTTTTGCGGAATAATTTTTTTGCTTACAATCTTCTCTTCAGTGTGTTCAGTTTGAAGCTAGGCACGTGTGATAACCCAGCTGGAGCAGGAAAGGTGAGGAAAACCAAAAGTGCCTTTGAGTTCAGAAGGATCTTATTCCCTCCTTTCAGCCATTTTGGAAGCGCAATTCTTGAGGGGGAAATGGGGAATGCGCCAAGATCCTCCTCTCTGCAAACTGGAAGCAGCTTCGTTAGGCTTGGAGCCGTTTACAAGCACAAGTCAGCCACAAATTTTTGTTGTTAAATGAGACAAGTCAATTTTGTTCCACTTTGTAACCTTTCTTGCCTCAGTTGTTAAGTGAATCACCACAGTTCTTAAACTAGCAACATGTTTGTTAAGTGAATCTGGTTTTCCCTTTGTGACCTTGTCGTAAGGTCACAAAAGGTCACCCTGACCCTGGGACACCACAATGGTCATAAATATGAGTCAGTTCCCAGGTGTCTGAATTTGGATTTCATGACCATGAGGATGCTGCAACGGTTGTAAGTGTGAAAAATGGAAATAAGTCACTTTTTTCAATGCCGTTGTAACTTCTGTCACTAAACAGATGGCTGTAAGTCGAGGCTGCCTGTACACTTTAGTTGTTTTTCTTCTGAAATTCATAGACCTTTAAATATTTCCTGCCTCAGGCCTTTGACATAGTTAAGTATATTAAATATTTCTTGGCTCTGAGGATTTCTTCAGCTTCAGAGGGAGAAAGTTAGTGGGTCTCCCTTAGGGATCATCAGGGGGTCCTTTGGCTCCCCATTTATTAGGGGTAATATTGGAAAAAAGCAGATTCTGTGGTGGTTTTTTTCCCCTTTTTCTCTTTATTCTCCTCTTTTCTGGCAAGGGAGCCACCTCTAAGTTGTGTCGCTCTTCGACATGCCCCATCAACCCTTCAAATATAGGCAATCCTTGACTTAAAATCACAACTCAGTCCAAAATTTCTGTTGCTAAGTGATACATTTGGTAAGTGAATTTTTGTGCCATTTGAGGATACTTCTTGCCAGGGTTGTTTGGTGAATCACCGCAGTTAAGTTAATAACACAGTCGTTCAGAAAATCTGGCTCCCCCATTTCTTGTCCGAAGGTCGCAAAAGACGATCCCATGACCCAGGGACACTACAGCCGTCATAACTGTGAGTCAGTTGTCAAGCAACTGAATTTTGACCACGTGACCATGTTGATAGTGCCACTTGTGGTAATATATCCATCATATTCTGCAAGTTCTTGTACAGCTTTGTAAGATCTGGGGGTATCACAAACGCTCCTCATGAGGGCAGTAGTGTCTTTATGATGAGAGTTTGATCCTGTTATCTGCAAAGCTCAGAGGCCAGGAATTTGTGTGGGAGTTCACAGTATCTATCCGAGCCATTCCCATGAGACCTTTGATGCCCTGCTTTCTCACGGGAACTTTATCACCTTCGCTAAGGCCTAGCTAGATAATGTTGCTGAGCTAATGTTGAAGTCATTGTTTTGATTTTGTATTTGCATTTTCTTAATAAATACTGCTACTCGAGGGCTCTCGGGGCTGGCAGTTGCTCAGACGTCTTCCCTGCGTCTCCGTCATTTTTCAATTGCCAGTCCATCACAAGTGGTGACCCGACATGATAGTTTGGAAGGCTATACGTTTTGGCGTGATAGCTTGAAAGCTATACGTTCCCGCATCCTATACTCATCGTCGCGGACGCCGACTGGGCCCTCATCTTCTTCGCTGGACGGAGACAGATTCTTTTCGTGAGTATGGGGGAAGGTCTCTCGAAAGCTCAGACAAAGCACCTTAGAGAAATGAGAGAGATCGCTGGGAATAGTTTTAAGTTTGGAGTTCATAGTAGAGGACATGAAGTAGGAAAGAAAGAAATTGAGGATTTATTACAGTATGTTTGGAAACATATTCCGTGTTATCCAGAGGGAGGTAGTATTAAAGTAGAGCGCTGGAGAAAGATAGGGAAATTTTTGCACGAGGAGCCTCGTGCCCCTTCTTCAATTTTGTTAACCTGGAGGGTGGTTATGGATGCATTAGCTACGCATGAACAACCGCTCCTATCACCCCCCGAAGAAGGTTTGCCGCCTTACAATGCGGTACGTATATTGCCACCGACAGCACCTCCAGATAAATCCAGAGGGCTGTCAGGCACTGAAAATACTTTGTCAGAAGAGAAGAGTTTGCCTTTAAGAGTTCAAGTAGATGCAGTTACTGCAGCTATTCAAGAAGCAACAAATAGAGGGGAATTATCAGGAGATGATTTGGTAGATTTTGGAGTGGAGATTCAACTTAATCCAGTAGAAATTGGTGTGGATGTTGCTTTAAATCAACAGAGAGATAGAATGCCTGAGGAGGGGTTCATTCTTCTCCCACAGTTAATTTTTCAAGCCGTATGGACTCTCCCTGACGGCGAAGGTGGTGAGAAGACCTTTACTAACATCAAACAAGGAAACAATGAACCCTATGAAAATTTCATTAGCAGATTGAAAGTGGCTATTGAAAGGCAAATTGACAATCAATTTGCCCGGAATGAATTGCTTTTGAAGTTAGCAGTAGATCAGGCTAACGCAGATTGCCAAAAGGTGGGGAGTCAGACTTTTAACATGGAGACTTTAGTTCTGGCTCTCCGGCAGGAAATGCTAAAAAGAAACTTTTTCAATTGCGGGAAGCCTGGACATTTTAAAGCGCAATGTCGGGCTCCTGGGGGGGGTCAAAGTCAGCAAAATGAGAGATCAATGGGACAGGGTGTGACCTAAATCAGTAAATCAGTATATCAGATGCTCCTACAGTCTTTACTGATGGAGGGAAAGTTTTTGGTGCTTGTGTTTGGAAAGATGAATCTGGAATTTGGCATACAAAAGTGACATCAGAGCAGAAGTCTGCCCAGCAGGCAGAACTTGCTGCTGTAGTTTTGGCTTTTCAAAATTTTCAAAATCAGGATTTTAATCTAATAGTGGATTCTTTGTATGTATATAATTTGTTACCCTTTGTAGCAGGTTCTTATTTGTCTCCTGGAATATCACCTAATATTCTACGTTTGCTTTTGTTGTTGCAAGAATGTTTGGAGCAGCGTATGAATGTGTGTTTTATTGCTCATATCCGTAGTCATAGTAATTTACCTGGAATTTTATCACAAGGCAATGCCAAAGCTGACAGTGCTGTAACTTCAGTTCTCACTGTCCAGCCATGGGACAGCCATAGTTATTTTCATCAAAATGCTAAAGCGTTGGCACATCAATTCAAGCTTACTGCTGCAGAAGCTGCTGCCATAATTCAGCAATGTCCAACATGTTCAAAGCAAGGCACAGCTATTCCTATGGGAGTCAACCCCAGGGGGTTGAAACCCTCAATGATTTGGCAAATGGATGTTACTCAGTATCCATCATTTGCACCTTGGAAGTATATACATGTGACTGTGGATACTTATTCAGGATTTCTAATGGCTACTCCTCAAAGAGGTGAAGCGGTTAAACATGTCATCAATCATTGCATTAAGACATTTTCAGTCGCTGGTACGCCTCAAACTTTAAAAACAGACAATGGTGCGGCTTATCGGAGCACAGTCTTTGATCAGTTTTGCAAACAGTGGTCCGTGGAACATAAATTTGGAATTCCATACAATTCCACAGGACAAGCTATTGTGGAGCGTTATAATGGCACGCTCAAGAACATGTTAGCTAAATTAAATAAAAAGGAGGGAAGCTCCTGGGGCTTCCGGCAATTCAAGATCATTTAAATCTTGCTTTGTATACTTTAAATTTTTTAAATTTGTCTGGTAACCCCCCTGCAGCGCGGCCAGCAGGCATTTTTCTTCCCCTTCTACAGATGCAGTGAGGCCTCGAGTGTTGGTGCGATTCCTTCCGGATCCGGCATGGGTTCCCGCTGAGCTGATTACGTGGGGACGTGGTTATGCAGCAGTAGAACATCTTGGTCAAATTCGTTGGGTTCCTGGTCGATGTATCCGGCCTGATCATTCACAAGCGCCTTCGCAGGTGCCAGTGAGGGATGTTCCTGATTCTCAGGATGGCGTTCCTGTGGTTCCTGATTCCGTTCCTGATGTTCCTGATTCTCAGGATGGTGTTTCCGTGGTTCCTGATTCTCTTGATGCCGGCAGTCCAGGCGTGGCGCTGTGAAAGCTGGGAAAAGATGACTGCTTATCTGAGGTTATCAACTTGTATGCAGCAGGTTCCTTTGGGGAATCGGACTAAATTAATCTGCAAACAGCGGCATCTTTTGATTTTTCCAGCACATTGGTCCTGGCATAAGGGTCAAGACATTCTTTACTCGGGACCTGATAAGGATATTATATCTTCAGCCTGTGCTACAACTCTGATTCTTTTAAATGTTTCTGTTTCAGACTATGGACAATATTGGTGTCAATTGGAGTTGCCTAAGTTACTTTACACAACTTCTTTTTCCATTCGTCTTATGCCTCCACGGACTCTAATGCGGAGGCGGAGAGCTGCCATTATCTCAAAAACTAGAGACCTTGGTGATAATTTATGGAAAGAAAATTCCTACATCAAGGACGTTCGGATTGCAGCAAAGAGTTTAAATGTAACTAATTGTTAGCTTTGTATGCATGTACCCACCTTTTGGAATAGCTATGAACTATAGAGATATTCATATTTTAAATAATTTTACTGTTGCTATGTTTTATGATACTGTTGAGAATATTAAGATGTTAAATGAAGAAGTGTCTGAAATTCGCCAAGTTACTTTATGCTTTAGATATAATGTTAGGAGTTTGTGCTTTAATTCATTTACATTGTTGTGTTTTTTATACATAATTATGAGCCTAACATTACAAGAACTGTTCATGATATGGAAGACCGCATAGCTGAACACGAAGCAGGAAAAGATGGCTTCAATAAGTCACTTTGGGCTTTGCTATGGGATTGGCTTCCTGACAGCTCATGGTTACGTTTATTGCTTCAATTAGTTGTAATAATTGTTATTACACTTATTATGTTATGTTGCTGTATTCAATGTATTCCTAATCTATTTCAAATGTGTGCCTCAGCCTTAAGTGTACGAAACCAAGTTTGCGAGGAACTGTGTATTTTGCCACTGAAACACCCCTATCTTTGAATAAATAAAAAAGGAGGGAATGTGGTAATATATCCATCATATTCTGCAAGTTCTTGTACAGCTTTGTAAGATCTGGGGGTATCACAAACGCTCCTCATGAGGGCAGTAGTGTCTTTATGATGAGAGTTTGATCCTGTTATCTGCAAAGCTCAGAGGCCAGGAATTTGTGTGGGAGTTCACAGTATCTATCCGAGCCATTCCCATGAGACCTTTGATGCCCTGCTTTCTCACGGGAACTTTATCACCTTCGCTAAGGCCTAGCTAGATAATGTTGCTGAGCTAATGTTGAAGTCATTGTTTTGATTTTGTATTTGCATTTTCTTAATAAATACTGCTACTCGAGGGCTCTCGGGGCTGGCAGTTGCTCAGACGTCTTCTCTGCGTCTCCCGTCATTTTTCAATTGCCAGTCCACCACAGCCACTGACCTTCTTGAGTGGGAAAAAGCATCCTAAATCACTTTCTTTGATGCCCTTTGGAACTTTGAACTAAACAGACGGTTCTGAGTCCAGGACTGCTTGCAAAGGAGCAATGGAGTATTTGCTGTAAAGGGAGAAGCCGGATTGTTCATCTTTCTATGGAAATATGTTGTAAGTTGAGGACTCCCCTGTCAGAATAAGCACATGCAGACAGACTCCTTTTCCTGACAGCAGGACGAGTTTTGAAGGAGGAGATCGGACACCCCTTTGCCTGTGATGGTACTACAGGGTTTCCAGCCTGAGCAGGGGGGTTGGACTAGAAGACCTCCCAGGTCTTCTATTCTACTATTGACCTCACCCCTTTCCTAAGAGGTCTGTAGGGGGCGTGGATAAGCGCACCAAGGTGCCTACCGTCCTGGTCCTATTGTTTCTTTTATTTTTCTTATATATATACCCATTTCATGTATTCATAATGATGTATATACTTATACCTATTATTTTGTAAGCGATTGACAAATCAAATAAATAAATAATAAAGGTCCCACTCAGCTCTGTTCTTCTGTAATTCCCTCCTAAATTTGCTGCTCGACATCCCCGTCCCTTCCCTCCTCCCATCCCTGGGCGTCGTCCCCTCCCTCTGCCTGCTGTTTCTCCGGCTGCCTGGGCCAAAGAAGCAACAGGGACTCGCTGCCCATCCCACTCAGGACCGGTGGGGGGGCCTAAAGAAATATTACTTTAGTCCAGGGGTGGGGAATGAGGGCCCCTTTTATCACTGGAGGACTTCCACTCCCAGAGATCTTGAGCCAGCTGTGTCAGGAGTCCTAAAAGGGGCCATAGCTGAGCTTCCAAGGCAGGTAGGAGGATTCCCCCCTCCCCTCCCCAGATGTGCCAATCTCCCAATAACAGAATATCACGATTGAAAGCATTAAAATAAAGCATTAACTACTGCAAATGTATCTCTTAGACGGAGACATTTTGTTTTCAGAAATGTTCTCCAGAGAAGTTGTTCTGTCAAGAATTGCACAACAGCTGTCCACATAAAGTTGAAGACACTGACAAAGATTTTATATAAACAAAAATGTATTTAAAATGGAAATTCACAGCAGTCTTTGTCGCCATCCACAAAAGAAAGAACATAAGATAGTCAGGAAAACAGAGGAACATCCTGAGGTAAACCTAAAGCATCCTGCAGAACAGTGGTCCCCAACCTTTTTTGTACCAGGGACGAGTTTCATGCAGAAATACTTTTTCAGGGAGGGGGGGGGAGTCCGAGTTTGGTGGTTTGCTTGCAGAAGCTTCATTACCTGACTAGATAATATCTGATGTTGTTACCTAGTCGGGTAATAAAAGCCAGCAAACCACCAAGTTCAGGGAGGCTCAGGACAAGTCCCTGCAGGATGGCTGAGAAGCCCCGCCTCTCAGCCCCGCCTCCTCAGCCTCATCCTCAGGTGTCCCCCCTCCCTCCCTCCCTCAGCCTCATCCCTCAGGTGTCCCCTCCCTCCCTCCTTCCCTCCCTCCCCCTTATCCCTCAGGTGTCCCCTCCCTCCCCTTATCCCTCAGGTGTCCCCTCCCTCCCTCCCTCAGCCTCATCCCTCAGGTGTCTCCCTCCCTCCGCCTTATCCCTCAGGTGTCTCCCTCCCTCCCTCCCTCCCCTTATCCTCAGGTGTCCCCCCTCCCTCCCTCCCTCCCCTTATCCCTCAGGTGTCCCCCCCTCCCTCCCTCCTCCCCTTATCCCTCAGGTGTCCCCCTCCCTCCCTCCCTCAGCCTCATCCCTCAGGTGTCTCCCTCCCTCCCTCCCTCCCTCCCCTTATCCCTCAGGTGCCCCCTCCCTCCCTCCCCTCAGGTGTCCCCCCTCCCTCCCTCCTCCCCTTATCCCTCAGGTGTACCCCTCCCTCCCTCCCTCCCCTTATCCCTCAGGTGTCCCCCCTCCCTCCCTCCCTCAGCCTCATCCCTCAGGTGTCTCCCTCCCTCCCTCCCTCCCTCCCCCTTATCCCTCAGGTGTCCCCCTCCCTCCCTCCCCCTCATCCCTCAGGTGTCCCCCTCCCTCCCTCCCTCCCCTTATCCCTCAGGTGTCCCCTCCCTCCCTCCCTCTCTCCCCTTATCCCTCAGGTGTCCCCCCCCCCTCCCTCCCTCCCCTCAGGTGTCTCCCTCCCTCCCTCCCTCAGCCTCATCCCTCAGGTGTCTCCCCTCCCTCCATCCCTCCCTCAGCCTCATCCCTCAGGTGTCTCCCTCCCTCCCTCCCTCAGCCTTATCCCTCAGGTGTCTCCCTCCCTCCCTCCCCTTATCCCTCAGGTGTCCCCTCCCTCCCTCCCTCCCTCCCTCAGCCTCATCCCTCAGGTGTCTCCCTCCCTCCCTCCGCCTCATCCCTCAGGTGTCTCCCTCCCTCCTCCCTCAGCCTCATCCCTCAGGTGTCCCCCTCCCTCCCTCCCTCCCCTTATCCTCAGGTGTCCCCCTCCCCTCCCTCAGCCTCATCCCTCAGGTGTCTCCCTCCCTCCCCTTATCCCTCAGGTGTCTCCCTCCCTCAGCCTCATCCCTCAGGTGTCTTCCTCCCTCCTCAACCTTATCCCTCAGGTGTCTCCCTCCCTCCCTCCTCAGCCTCATCCCTCAGGTGTCTCCCTCCCTCAGCCTCATCCCTCAGGTGTCTCCCTCCCTCCGCCTCATCCCTCAGGTGTCTCCCTCCTCCCTCAGCCTCATCCCTCAGGTGTCTCACTCCCTCCCTCAGCCTCATCCCTCAGGTGTCCCCCTCCTCCCCTTATCCCTCAGATGTCCCCTCCCTCCCTCCCTCAGCCTTATCCCTCAGGTGTCTCCTCCCTCCCTCCCTCAGTCTCATCCCTCAGGTGTCTCCCTCCCTCCCTCCCTCAGTCTCATCCCTCAGGTGTCTCCCTCCCTCCTCAGCCTCATCCCTCAGGTGTCTCCCTCCCTCCCTCAGCCTCATCCCTCAGGTGTCTCCCTCCCTCCGCCTCATCCCTCAGGTGTCTCCCTCCCTCCCTCAGCCTCATCCCTCAGGTGTCTCACTCCCTCCCTCCCTCAGCCTCATCCCTCAGGTGTCCCCTCCCTCCCTCCCCTTATCCCTCAGGTGTCTCCCTCCCTCCCTCAGCCTCATCCCTCAGGTGTCTCACTCCCTCCCTCCCTCAGCCTCATCCCTCAGGTGTCTCCTTCTGGTTGTTTCGGAGCAGCTTCGGCTGAATAAAAGAGGCTAATAGTTATTATTCTCAGCCGAAGCTACTCCGAAACAACCAGAAACGAAGGCAGGCAGGCAGAACGGAGCACTGGATTGAACCGCGGGAGGAAACCCGAAGCCGCTGAGCCGGAGAGCAGGACGGGCTTTGGTTGCTTCCTCCCTCCCCTTCTTTCATTTGTGTCCTTGATCCCTGATCCCAGCAGCATTCACCGAAGGCGAAGAAAGCCGCCATTTTTATTTAATTTGTATTTTCTTTGCGGCCCGGTACCGGTCCGCGGCCCGGTGGTTGGGGACCCCTGCTGCAGAACACGGAGGAGAAAAAGGCGGGAAAAAAGGGAAACGCCCCCTTTCTACTTACAGCAACCAATCATAGCGTAAGGTTGCACCCCGTATAATCAGTTACAATTGTGCTCCGGCCTATTGTAGACTTTACTGTTCCAGCTACTAAATTTAATATCCTGCATGCTCGTTTGCCCTGCTTGGAAGCTGTGGAGGCTTTTCATTAAGAAGACGACTCGCATATAATCCTCTGAATTATTCATTGTTAGGAATGTTCATGGAATACGTCGTGTTTTTCCCCTTCCCGTCAGAATAAGCGCATGCAGAAAGACTTCCCTTTTCCTGACAACAGTTTTGAAGGAGGAGATTGGACAACCCTTTGCCTGGGATGGTACTACAGGGTTTCCAGCCTGAGCAGGGGGTTGGACTAGAAGACCTCCAAGGTCCCATCCCAGCCCTGTTATCGTGTAATTCTCTCCTAACTTTGCTGCTCCGCATCCCCCTCCCGTCCCTGGGTGTCGTCCCCTCCCTCACCACCAACGCCCGTTTCTCTGACCGCCTCAGGAGAAGCAGCCCTGCCCAGCTGACCCTTTCCCCGGGGCAGAAGGCGGACGGGCAGGCCGGGGAAGTCCCGAGTGGGCGGCGCCTTCGGCCCTTTCGAGAATGGAAGGAGCTGGACGGGGGGGGGGAAGTGTAAACATTTCCTGCTTTGGGCTCTGCGAAGTCCTGGCCGGGGCTCTCCCGAGAAGAGGGATCCAGGGGTGGGGGCGGGAAGGGAGGGAGAGAGGAAGCGTGGCCGGCGGGGCTGCGAGGAAAGCGGATCGTGGATCTGTCCCTGCGCGCATCTCTTGAGGAGCGGAGTCCGGGAGAGGAAAAGAGCCGCCTGTTTCCTTTTGAGCGCCACGTAAGAAGCCCCTCCCTCCCTCCTTCCTCCCCTTTTCCCACCTGGGGAAATGCCCGGACAGGTGAGCCTTCCATGCACCGTCTGGGGATGCCCCTAAGATCGCTCCTGCCGTCCCCACTTCCTCCTGGGGGGGAGATGATTCTGCCGGCCCTTCCCGATCGTTTCCCGGCACTTTCTCTTCCCCCTCTGGGGCTGTTTCAGGTCCGGAAGGCTCCGGGTTGAATGGCTGCTAAAGCGGCCGGAGGGAAAGGGGGCGATCTCTCCCAGGAGCTGCTGTTTCGGGGAGTTGCTCTGGACGAGCCCCCTCCGGAGAGAGGCAAAGGGGCAATGCCCTTTCATCTTCAGGATGGATTTTGCCTGAGTTTCGTCCCTGAATTCCTTTTCACCGTTTCATTTAAGGGTGTTTTTAAAGCCTTGTGTGCATTTAAAGAGGTATCGCCCTTTCCCTGTGGGCCATTTTTTCTCAACCGTGGGAACTTGATGACATGTTCCCGAGTCAACCTGTGTCCGGAGTTCTGGGAGTTGAAGTCCACCAGGCCTAAAAGGGGCCACACTTCCCCACTTCTGCGCTAGGCTATTCCAAAGTTACCTAAGTTTCCCATCTGGGAAAAAGAGTTTTTGTCATCTTTCCTGATTCTCTGATAAGGGAGGGTGGACATCTAGATTCTTCCACTGAAAGGGCTGAAAGAAAGGAAATCTGTCCTGAGTGTAGGGAAGGGTGACAGAGAAACCACAACAGGCTTGCTAAAAGTCCTTATTGGTGCAGGATGTTGGCATGGCTATTTTGGTACTTTCCTTAGTGTATCTCCTGTCAACCAACCGGCTGTATTTCCTGCTTAAATTACCCTCAAAATGATGCTACAGAGCATCGCACAACAGAACAACTAGACACAAGGACAGTTTTTTCCCCCAAACACCATCACTCTGCTCAGCAAATAATTCCCTCAACACTGTCCAACTATTTACTAGTCTGCATTACTATTAATCTTCTCCTCCTTCCTTTCACCATTCTCCTCCCACTTATGAATATATGAATAAAACTTTGTTGCTTGTATCCTTACGATGTTTATTGACTGTTTACTAGTATGATTTGATAGTCCCTAGCTTATTATTATGTTTCCTAGTATGGTGTCATTGCTTATTTGTATCCTATGGCTACTGCTAAGTATTATACATATGATTCTTGAAATATGTGTCTTTTCTTTTTATGAGCATATGCACCAAAATAAATTCCTTGTATGTCCAATTACACTTGGCCAATAAAGCATTCTATTCTATTCTAAATTCTGTTCTATTCTATTCTATTCTTAAGTAACTTCAATATAAAAGTGTGCTGAAGAAATAATTCAAGGTCTTTCCTAGCCTTATGAGAGAACCCAGTTTTATCCAAACCTGAATACAGGTATAGTTGATTTACCAGCACACTTAGGACCAACATTTCTGATACTAAGCCAGATAGTTGTTAAGTGAGTTTTGCCCCCTTTTATGACCTTACTTGCTCCAGTTGTTACATGAACCTCTGCAGTTGTTGAGTTACCAACAGCTGTTGAGTTAGTGATGGTGACGACAATCTGGCTTCTCTATTGACTTTGCTTGCCAGATGGTGGCAACAGGGGATCACAGGATGCTGTGACCATCAAAAATAGGAGTCAGTAGCCAAGCACCAGAATTTTGATAGTGTGAGTGTGGGGATTCTGCAATAGCTGTGTGAAAAGCAGACATGAGTCACTTTTTCAGCATCGTTATAACTTCAAAATGGTCACTAAATGAAAAGTTGTAATTTGAGGACTACCAGTACATGTGTGACTCAGAGAGAATTGGACTCTGCCTCTTTTGTTGGTGCCAAGCCAGATCAAGAACTCCTGATTTACAACTCAGCATAAATCCCTGGATATGGGAGCAGGTCAAGCTCTGTGGTCCTTTAATGCACACATTCATGGCTGAGATAATCTGCCTCTGAATCCAATTCCTGGTCCTTCCACACCTTTCAGTTTTCCTCCCACCCAGGATGTGTGTTATTGCTGTGGCTGCAAAGGACTCACTTAAAGGGGTTCCCCAGTTAGCCTAGAAACAGGCTAAAATCAGCCTTTTGCACTGGATGCTCAAGAATATCCTTAGGATGTTTGATACCCAATTATTCCTTTGCTGTTTGTTCCCCTCTCCTAGACCCTCTCATGGCCATGGCTTCATCTCCCGGAACTCCAGTTCTTTGTAATGGAGGATCAACAGCGGCTGAGCTTCCAACGCAGGTAGGAGGATTCTCCCCTCCCCTCCCCAGGTGTGCCAATCTCCCAATAACAGAATATCACAATTGGAAGGGATCTTGGAGATCTTCTAGTCCATCCCCCCAATTCAAGCAGGAAACCCTATACCCTTTCAGACAAGTGGGTGTTCAGTCTCTCCTTAAAAACCTCCAGCCCACAATTTCTGAAGGCAAACCCTTCCATTGGTTAATTGTTCACAATGACATGAAGTTTCTACTTAATACCAGGTTGCCTTTCTCCACCATTAGTTTCCATCCATTGTTTCTTCTCTTGCCTTTTGGTGCTTTGGAAAATAAGTTGAGCCCCTCTTGTTTAGGGCAGCCCCAGAAATATTGGAACACTACTATTGTGTCTCCCCTGGTCCTTCTTTTCTCTAGACTGGCCATATCCAGTTTTTCATATATTTTGTCTACAGGCCTTTAATTATCTTAGTTGCTCTTCTGTGCTTCCAAACTCTGAACATCTTTTTTGTAATTGTGGTGGTCTGACAATTGAAATGAGACGCAGGGAAACGTCTGAGCAATTGCCAGCCCCGAGAGAACTCGGGTAGCAGTATTTATTTAGAAAATGCAACTACAAAATCAAAACAATGACCTCAACCTTAGCTCAGCAGCATTATCTCAGCAGGGCTGATAATAGACTGCGGAAAGTCCCGTGAGAATATCCAGGCACCAAAGGTCTCATGGGAATGGCTCGGCTAGGTACTGTGAACTTTCACCGATATATCTGGTCCTCTAAGCTTTGCAGACCCAAACAGGATCAAACTCTCATCATAAAGACACTACTGCCCTCATGAGGAGCGTTTGTGATACCCCCAGATCTATACAAAGCTGTACGAGAACTTGCAGAATATAATATATTACCACATTCCCTCCTTTTTTATTTATTCAAAGATAGGGGGTGTTTTAGTGGCATAATACACAGTTCCCTCGCAACTTGATTTTCGTACGCTTAAAGCTGAGGTACACATTTGAAATAGATTAGGAATACATTGAATACAGCAACATAACATAATAAGTATAATAACAATTATTACAACTAATTGAAACAATAAACGTAACCATGAGCTGTCAGGAAGCCAATCCCATAGCAAAGCCCAAAGTAACTTATCAAAGCCATCTTTCCCTGCTTCGTGTTCAGCTATGCGGTCTTCCATATCATGAACAGTTCTTGTAATGTTAGGCTCATAATTATGTATAAAAACACAACAATGTGAATGAATTAAAGCACAAACTCCTCCTTTAGCAGCTGACATTATGTCTAAAGCATAACGATTTTGTAAAGTAACTTGGCGAATTTCAGACACTTCTTCATTTAACATCTTAATATTCTTAACAGTATCATTAAACATAGCAACAGTAAAATTATTTAAAATATGAATATCTCTATAGTTCATAGCTATTCCCAAAGGTGGGATTGAGAGTCTGTGTAAGGTAACTTAGGCAACTCCAATTGACACCAATATTGTCCATAGTCTGAAACAAAAACATTAAACAGGATCAGAGTTGTAGCACAGGCTGAAGATATAATATCCTTATCAGGTCCCGAGTAAAGAATGTCTTGACCCTTATGCCAGGACCAATATGCTGGAAAAATCAAAGATGCCGCTGTTTGCAGATCAATTTAGTCTGATTCCCCAAAGGAACCTGCTGCATACAAGTTGGCAATCTCAGATAAGCAGTCATCTTTTCCCAGCCTTCACAGCGCCACGCCTGGACTGCCGGCATCAAGAGAATCAGGAACCACGGAAATGCCATCCTGAGAATCAGGAACCTCAGGAACGCCATCCTGCTCCTCCGAAACCTCCCTCACTGGCACCTGTGAAGACGCCTGAGAATGATCAGGCCGAATACATCGACCAGGAACCCAACGAATTTGACCAAGATGTTCTACTGCTGCATAACCACGTCCCCACGTAATCAGCTCAGCGGGAACCCATGCCGGATCCGGAAGAAATCGCACCAACACTCGAGGCCTCACTGCATCTGTAGAAGGAGAAGAAAAATGCCTGCTGGCCGCGCTCGCAGGGGGGTTACCAGACAAATTTAAAAAATTTAAAGTATACAAAGCAAGATTTAAATGATCTTGAATTGCCGGAAGCCCCAGGAGCTTCCCTCCTTTTTTATTTAATTTAACTAACATGTTCTTGAGCGTGCCATTATAACGCTCCACAATAGCCTGTCCTGTGGAATTGTATGGAATTCCAAATTTATGTTCCACGGACCACTGTTTGCAAAACTGATCAAAGACTGTGCTCCGATAAGCCGCACCATTGTCTGTTTTTAAAGTTTGAGGCGTACCAGCAACTGAAAATGTCTTAATGCAATGATTGATGACATGTTTAACCGCTTCACCTCTTTGAGGAGTAGCCATTAGGAATCCTGAATAAGTATCCACAGTCACATGTATATACTTCCAAGGTGCAAATGATGGATACTGAGTAACATCCATTTGCCAAATCATTGAAGGTTTCAACCCCCTGGGGTTGACTCCCATAGGGATAGCTGTGCCCTGCTTTGAACAAGTTGGACATTGTTGAATTATGGCAGCAGCTTCTGCAGCAGTAAGCTTAAATTGATGTGCCAACGCTTTAGCATTTTGATGAAAATAACTATGGCTGTCCCATGGCTGGACAGTGAGAACTGAAGTTACAGCACTGTCAGCTTTGGCATTGCCTTGTGATAAAATTCCAGGCAAATTACTATGGCTACGGATATGGGCAACAAAACACACATTCACACGCTGCTCCAAACATCCTTGCAACAACAAAAGCAAACGTAGAATATTAGGTGATATTCCAGGAGACAAATAAGAACCTGCTACAAAGGGTAACAAATTATATACATACAAAGAATCCACTATTAGATTAAAATCCTGATTTTGAAAATTTTGAAAAGCCAAAACTACAGCAGCAAGTTCTGCCTGCTGGGCAGACTTCTGCTCTGATGTCACTTTTGTATGCCAAATTCCAGATTTATCTTTCCAAACACAAGCACCAAACAAAAAAAAAATGTTTCTCCATCAGTAAAAACTTTAGGAGCATCTGATATACTGATTTAGGTCACACCCTGTCCCATTGATCTCTCATTTTGCTGACTTTGACCCCCCCCAGGAGCCCGACATTGCGCTTTAAAATGTCCAGGCTTCCCACAATTGAAAAAAGTTTCTTTTTTAGCATTTCCTGCCTGGAGAGCCAGAGCTAAAGTCTCCATGTTAAAAGTCTGACTCCCCACCTTTCTACAATCTGCGTTAGCCTGTTCTACTGCTAACTTCAAAAGCAATTCATTCCGGGCGAATTGATTGTCAATTTGCCTTTCAATAGCCACTTTCAATCTGCTAATGAAATTTTCATAGGGTTCATTGTTTCCTTGTTTGATGTTAGTAAAGGTCTTCTCACCACCTTCGCCGTCAGGGAGAGTCCCTACGGCTTGTAAAATTAACTGTGGGAGAAGAACGAATCCCTCCTCTGGCATTCCATCTCGCTGTAATTCCACTGTTGTAAAATTACCAGCTCCATAAAGCTGATCTGGAGTAACATTTGCTGTTCCCCTTTGAACTGCCAGCTGTCTCCATTTCTGATCTAACACCAAATATTGAGCTGGGGTTAGAATCATTTTTAACAGAGCTTTCCAGTCAGCTGGAATCATTTTATTTCCATAACCAACTGCTTCTAACAATGCCTGAGTATATGGCGATCTAACACCATATTCTTTTGCTGCTTGCTTAATTTCCTTTAAGATCCTGAGAGCTAAAGGCTTCCATACTCTCTGCGGATTTAAAGCAGCATCCACACCAATTTCTACTGGATTAAGTTGAATCTCCATTCCAAAATCTACCAAATCATCTCCTGATAATTCCCCTCTATTTGTTGCTTCTTGAATAGCTGCAGTAACTGCATCTACTTGAACTCTTAAAGGCAAACTCTTCTCTTCTGACAAAGTATTTTCAGTGCCTGACAGTCCTCTGGATTTATCTGGAGGTGCTGTCGGTGGCAATAAACGTACCGCACGGTAAGGCGGCAAACCTTCTTCGGGGGGTGCTAGGAGCGGTTGTTCATGCGTAGCTAATGCATCCATAACCACCCTCCAGGTTAACAAAATTGAAGAAGGGGCACGAGGCTCCTCGTGCAAAAATGTCCCTATCTTTCTCCAGCACTCTACTTTAATACTACCTCCCTCTGGATAACACGGAATATGTTTCCAAACATACTGTAATAAGTCCTCAATTTCTTTCTTTCCTACTTCATGTCCTCTACTATGAACTCCAAACTTAAAACTATTCCCAGTGATCTCTCTCAATTCCCTGAAATGCTTTGTCTGAGCTTTCGAGAGACCTCCTCCCATACTCACGAAAAGAATCTGTCTCCGTCCAGCGAAGAAGATGAGGGCCCAGTCGACGTCCGCGATGATGAGTATAGGATGCGGGAAACGTATAGCTTTCAAGCTATCACGCCGAAACGTATAGCCTTCCAAACTATCACGTCGGGGTCACCACTTGTGGTGGTCTGACAATTGAAATGAGACGCAGGGAAACGTCTGAGCAATTGCCAGCCCCGAGAGAACTCGGGTAGCAGTATTTATTTAGAAAATGCAACTACAAAATCAAAACAATGACCTCAACCTTAGCTCAGCAGCATTATCTCAGCAGGGCTGATAATAGACTGCGGAAAGTCCCGTGAGAATATCCAGGCACCAAAGGTCTCATGGGAATGGCTCGGCTAGGTACTGTGAACTTTCACCGATATATCTGGTCCTCTAAGCTTTGCAGACCCAAACAGGATCAAACTCTCATCATAAAGACACTACTGCCCTCATGAGGAGCGTTTGTGATACCCCCAGATCTATACAAAGCTGTACGAGAACTTGCAGAATATAATATATTACCACAGTAATGTGGTTACCAAATCTGAATGCAGTATTGCAAGCGTGGCCTTACTAAGATTTTATAAAGCAGCACTACTACCAAGCCCAAGGTGAAAAAAAAGTCCAAGCTTTACATTTGTACAGAAATTAAATGTTGAACCCCACTTCCCTTGATTCGGCATGATTCATTGGGTCACCGCAGTGGGTAAAATTGGTGTTGGGTTTGGCCAACTTACCCAAAGTCTAGCTCATCAACGGAAAGCAAAGTAATTTGGGGTTGCTGCTCCTGTGGAATCAACCAAACCAATAAAACATTAACTAGATGTATCTCTAGCCAGAGGTACTTTGTTTCTGTAAAAGTTCTCCAGAACAGATGTCTGTCAAGGAATTGCAAGCAGCTGTCAAGATGAAGTCAGAGACACATAATCTGGATTTGTAGTTCTTTATGTAAATATCAATAGATTTAACATGCAAATTTACAGCAATCTTTGTCATCATCCACAAAAGAAAGAAGGTAAGATAGTCAGGAAAACAGGAACATCCTGAGGTAAATCTAAACCATCATGCAGAACACAGAAAGGGAAAAAGGAGGGAAAAGGGGGGAAATGCCCCTTTCTACTTATAGCAACCAATCGTAGTGTACATTCCATCCTGCATAAGTCAGCACTCTCTAACGAATCAGTTACAATTGTGTTCTGGCCAATTGTAGACTTTACTGTTCCAGCTACTATATTCAATATCCTACATGCCCGTTGGCCCTACCTGGAAACTGTGGAGGTTTTTAATTAAGAAGAAGACTCGCATGTAATCCATTGAAGTGTTCATTGTTAGGAATATTCATGAAATACATTGTGTTTTTTCCCTTCCCTGTGTCAGGATTTGGTATCATTTGAGGATGTAGCTGTGTTTTTCTCCATGGAGGAGTGGGCCCTGCTGGACTCTGAGCAAAAAGCCCTGTACCAGGAGGTCATGCTGGAAAACAAGAGGAACGTGGCCTCATTAGGTGAGAGATTCTGTTAAGATACTGACATTTAGTAGCCAAAGGTCAAATCTTATATTAACTTAATGTGGAATTTGTTGTCTAGTTTGGAAATAAACAATCACCAGCCAAAACTTCCAAGAGAAAACAATGGTAATTTTATTCTCTTTGCAAGGTGGGCAAACTACACACACGCAGGTACACTGTATACGCCCTAACCATCAATACATTTGCCTTATATTCTAACCAAATTACCTCCCACCTCTTCTTCATCGGCTTAGTAATAATGATGTCACAACCTATCCAAAGTGTCTAAATACATTATCTCCACCCTTGATTACATCTCCCATGACTCTAATTCTATCTCCCCCTGCCCTTATTTACAAATTTCCTTTTATGGTCCTAGTTCCCAGGGGTTGTCTCTAGAGTAACTCTCAACTGAGTTCATGAGATTAGAAACATATGCAATGTATTTTATTCACAGGCCAGCATGTCTTTTTACAATTCTGTAAAAAAAAATTAAACACAACTTTGTTTCCCACATTAATACCAACATAGCACAATGTTTGGAACAAATGGGAGTTTGGAAGAAGTTTGATACTATTCATATAGAGCAATGGTGCTTGATCCCTTTTGCACTAAAATTTGTGTTAACTTTTTTTATCGTTGCAACCAGGTGATGGATGGGAGATGGAGGATTCGGGCCAAGAGGCAGCAGCACCTTTGCCAAAAGACAAAAAGGAAGTTGTAGGAAAGATGTATGGAAAGCCAAGTTGTGAGCTAAACCAGTTAACGGGGGAGCTGGAGAATTGCTCTGATCTACCTTGTCCAGATATCAATGTCTTATTGGACACAGGTGATATCCATGAAAAAGAAGTGTGTTCAAGGTGTGGGAAAATACTCCAAGATGAATCTGGATCATGTGACTGTTGCCAAAGCCCTGCTGGAGAGAAACAAGATGAAAGCAAGCAACACCCCAGAAGGAGCCTTCCTCCTCCTTTACGTGAAAGAATAGAAGAAGGAGGGAAACCATACAAATGTACCGAGTGTGCAGAAAGCTTCGATACAAGCCGCTGTCTTGCTTCACATAAAAAGATTCACAAAGCAGAGGATCCACACATATGTCTGGATTGTGGAAGGACCTTCAGGCAGAAAAAACATCTTAATTCACACAAGAGGGTCCACAAAGAGAAGAAGCAGCATCAATGCATCCCCTGTGGAAAGACTGTCGGAAGCAGCACCTCCCTTACTTCCCATCAAAGCCTCCACAGACAGGAAAAGTTGTACCAACACAGGGAGGGTAGAACGAGGTTTACTCAGCGCAAGGAACCGAATTCCCGGAAAAAAAGCCCCACTGGGAAGAAATCATGTAAATGCCTGGAATGTGGGAAGAGCTTCCGCTCTGCAAGTGACCTCACTTGCCATAATAGGATCCGTACAGGGGAAAAGCTGTATTGTTGCACAGTGTGTGGAAAAAGCTTTGCGCAAAAGGGCAATTTCAATTCACATAAGAGGATCCACACTGGAGAGAAGCCGTATAAATGCACAGAGTGTGGAAAATGCTTCAGTGCCCCAGGTACTCTTACTTCCCATAAGAGGATCCACACAGGGGAGAAACCCTATGAATGCCTGGAGTGCGGAAAAAGCTTTAGCAGAAGTGGTGCTCTAACCTTACATAATAGGATGCATAAAGGGGAGAAACCTTATCAATGCCTGCAATGCGGAAAAAGCTTCAATCAAAAAGTTCATCTTAAATCACACGAGAGGATCCACACGGGAGAAGAACCATTTGAATGCACGGAGTGTGGAAAGAGCTTCCATTGTTCTTCAACCCTTACATCCCATCATAGAATCCACACAGGGGAGAAGCCCTTTCAATGCCTGCAGTGTGGAAAGCACTTTTCCACTTCTGGTGGCCTTCATGTCCATGAACGGAGCCACACAGGGGAGAAACCGTACAAATGCTTGGAGTGTGGAAAGAGCTTCCGTAAATGCGATCATCTAACGTCACACAGAAGAATCCACAGTGGAGAGAAACCATATCAATGCACCAGGTGTGGGAAGAGCTTCAGTAATTCACGTAGTCTTACTGTCCATAAAAGGATCCACACAGGTGAAAAGCCTCATAAGTGCCCTGAATGTGACAAATGCTTCACTGATTTGCGGTCCCTCGCTCATCACAAAAGGCTCCACACTGGAGAGAAACCATACGAATGCCGCACGTGTGGAAACAGCTTCAGTGCAAAAAATAGCTATGTCATACATAGCAGGACCCATACTGGGGAGAAACCCTATCAGTGCCCCGAGTGTGGAAAACGCTTCAGTGATTCTGGAGCACTGAGGATCCATAAAAGGATTCACACAGGGGAGAAACCCTTTAAGTGCATGGAGTGTGGCATGAGTTTCAGGACAAGTGGTTGCCTTGGTATCCACAAGAGGATCCACACTGGGGAGAAACCGTATACATGTCATGAGTGCGGAAAAACCTTTAGACATAATCGTTCATTCAGGTACCATCGAAGGCTTCACTCAGGGGAAAAACCCTATAAATGCCTGGAGTGTGGAAAATGTTATAATGATAGTAGCAGTCTTACCTACCACAATAGGATCCACACAGGAGAGAAACCGTTTAAATGCATCGAGTGTGGAAAAAGTTTCAAAGATGTTTGCAGTCTTACCGTCCATAAAAGGACCCACACAGGTGAAAAGCCTTATAAGTGCACTGAATGTGACAAATGCTTCACCAATTCGGGGGCCCTCACTTGCCACAAAAGGATCCACACTGGGGAGAAACCCTATACATGTCATGAGTGCGGAAAAACCTTTAGATATAATCGTTCACTCAGGAACCATAGAAGGCTTCACTCGGGAGAAACCCTATAAATGCCTGGAGTGTGGAAAATGTTATAATGAGAGTGACAGTCTTACCTCCCACAATAGGATCCACACAGGAGAGAAACCGTTTAAATGCATCGAGTGTGGAAAGAGTTTCAAAGATGTTTGCCGTCTTACACTCCACAAAACAATCCACACAGGGGCGAAGCCGCATCAGTGTGTGGAGTGTAGAAAGAACTTCAGAACCAGAAGTGACTTTAGGTGTTGACTCCCTATATTTCCCTGATGTTGGAAGGAATCAAGCAGTGGATCTACTACACCCATGTGGAGAAAGTGAGGACAGAACAAAGAGAAGCAGGATCTCCAGTGAGCTCTTCACTGGGAGAAAGTGGCAGACGAGAATGAACTATTGGATTAATGAGAGACTCGAGAGTTGTGGCAAAAGTGATAACTGGAGGGATCGCGCTGTGTGTCTGCACCACCTTTAACCTTGATTGTGTTTAACTGATTTCTAGTCTGAGATACGATATTGATTGTGCTTGTTTTTTATGAATGCCCCAATTTATGCAGCAGCTTAATACTTAGCTTACACATCTCAGATACAGGCTCTTTTGGGTGGGTAAATCGGACAATTCAGGGAACCAGCTTCAGAAAATACAGGTGGCCCTTGACTTATGACCACAATTAAACCCCAAATTTCCATGGCCAAGCAAGACAGTTGTTAAGTGAGTTTTGTGCCATTTTACAAGTTTTGCCACAGTTGTTCGGTTAGTAACAAGGTTATAACGTAATCTGGTGTCCCCTTTGAGTTTGCTTGTCTGAAGGTCTCAAACGGGGATCCCCTGACCCTGGGATACTCCCAACTATCAAAAATACAGGCCAGTTGCCAAGTGTCTGGATTTTGGTCACATGACACAGAGATGCTGCAACTGTTGGGTGAAAAAATTCATAACTTCGAACCGTCACTGAAGAAATGATTGTAAGTTGAGGACTAATTGTAAAGCAGTAATTGATTGTTATAAAGGCAAAATCATTAATGTTAAGAATGTGTTTTTTTCTGTCTAACTGACAATTGCCCATTCATTGAAACCCACATTGGAAAACACAAGGAAGAAATTTCTTAACATAAAACTAGGTCAGCACCTAGACTAGGGGTCTCCAAACATATTTTAAGAATTGTGGACTTCAACTCCCAGATTTCCTCTGGCACAGACGTTACCATGCTGGTTGGGAGATTCTGGGAATTGAAGTCTACAAGTCTTAAAAGTTGCCCATTTTGGAGAGCTGGGGCCTAGACTTATGGAATTGTGATGTGTTGCTTTTTCTAATGGCTTCCTCGTGTAAAGTCTTTAAGTGTCCAATACATTGAAAATGGAGAAAGAATTATAGTCAATATTCCCTTGCTCTTCAAGAAAAGCATTACAAAGCATTGTGAAACAAAGAACAGATAATCAGAGTTGGAAGGGACCTATGTCATCTAGTCCAACCCCCACACACAAGTGGGAGACCCTACACTTTTTCTGACAAATTGCAGTCCAATCTCTTCTTGAAGGTCTCAAGTGATGGCGCTCCTATAACTTCCGAGGGCAAGCTGTTCCATTGGTTGATTGTTTTCACGGTCAGAAAGTTTCTCCTTATTTCCAGGTTAAATCTCTCTTTGTTCAGTTTCCATCCATTATTCCTTGTCTGGCCTTCGGGTGCTTTAGAAAATAGCTGGAATCCTCCTCCTTTGTGGCAGCCCCTCAAATTTTGGAAGACCGCTATCATGTTTCCCCTGGTCCTTCTCTTCACTAGACTAGCCAGGCCCAGTTCCTGCAATCGTTCTTCATATGCCCTAGTTCCCAGTCCCCTAATCATCCTGGTTGCTCTTCTCTGCACTTTTTCTAGAGTCTCAACTTTTTTTTTCATAATATGGTGAACAAAACTGGATGCAGTACTCTAGGTGTGGTCTTACTAAGGCTTTATAGAGCGGTATTAGTACCTCCCTTGATCTCGATTGTATCCCTGTTAATGCAATTTAGGGTTGCATTAGCTTTTGGGGCTGCTGCTACACACTGCTGGCTCATACTTAGCTGGTTGTCTATTAAGACTCCAAGATCCCTCTAACAGTTACTGCTATTGAGCCTGGTTTCACCCAGTCTATATGGGTGCTTTTGGTTTTTCTTGCCTAAGTGTAGGACTTTTTTTTCTCTACATTGACTTTCATCTTGTTAGGTACGGCCCAGTGCTCTTGTCTGTCAAGATCCATCTGGATCTTGAGCCTATCTTCTTGGGTGTTAGCTATTCCTGCCAGCTTAGTATCATCTGCAAATTTGGTAAGTTCCCCTTCTATTCCCTCATCTAAGTCATTAATGAAGATATTGAAGAGTACTGGGCCTAAGACAGAACCTTGTGGCACCCCATTGCTTACTTCCCTCTGTGTAGACTTAGACCCATTAAGGACTATTAGTTGAGTATGGTTTGCCAGCCAGTTGCGAGTCCATGTAGTAGTGGTTGTTAGCAATAACAAGGTTACCTAACATACTTTGGGTAAAATAATATATATAAACTATGATAGTAAGTTTAAGTGTGTGTCACTTTAAACTGCAAAGCATGTAATTTTGGGTGCGGTTGTGAAACTGCCATAAGAGGGAGCAAGAGAACCTGCTGGATTGCTGGTTTGCTAACTGCGTGTTCCCTGCTGCTGAGTTTTTGAACGTTGAAGGAAGAAAGGAGGTTTGACTTATATCTCTACTGCGAGGAGATATATTACTGGACTGATATTTGTAAGTTTACTAACCTCTTTTTCGACACTGGATTTTGCAACTTAATAATCCCTGAACGGACTGAACTAGTGAATGATATATGGACTGTTTCACTATGCTAAAACTCTTACTGGAATAAACTATTTAACTAGCACAGTGTATCTTTTTTACTGAGTGTAAGCTACAAAAACGTTTATCTCACATATTTGCCTGCCTGCCTGCTGTGCACATTCTGCTAGGGTGTATCCCTAACAGTGGTGCTATCTATCTCACCTTTTTCTAGCTTACTAAGAAGTAGGTTGTGATCTATTTTGTCGAATGCCTTGCTGAAATCTGAATATATTATCTCCACAGTATTTCTCTGGTCTACTAATTTAGTCGCTATGTTGAAGAATGAAATAAGATTAGTTTGGCATGATCTGTTCTTAACAAACCCATGTTGCTAGTTATTACTTATTTCTAGATGTTGGCAGATCTGTTTTTTATTATCTTTTCCAGTATCTTCCCTTGTATTGATGTTAGGCAGATTGGTCTATAGTTTGCTGGGTCTGTTTTTTTTTAAAATCCTTTTCTGAAGATGGGAACCACATCAATTCTTTTCCAGTCCTCTGGTAGTCCTCCGGTGCTCCAGGATTTTTGAAAGATATGGTGCAGTAGTTCTGAGATGACCTCTGCCAGCGCCTTTAAAACCCTGGGATGTAATCCATCAGGCCCCGGTGATTTGTTTTCAACAAGCTCAGACAGGTGTTCTCACTATTTTTTTTTTTTTTTGCTTATTTTAACTTTTATTTTCTGGTCTGTCTTTTACAGTTATGTTTTATATTCAGACACCTGAATATTTGCAATAAAAGTTAAACTCTCAGAAGGGGAAAGATGGCGAAGAGACCTAAGATTCTTAGGAGAAGGCTCAGTTTTGCCTGGGAACAAGGCCGGATGCACAGTTTGTCCTCTGGCAATTGGAAGGCCAGAGTCTCATCAGGGGTGGTGTATCTTGATCCTTTTGGGATTTGTGGAGTTCAGCTCCCTGGCTCAGGAATTTTGGAAGTTGAAATCCAACAAGTCATAAACGGGCCTGAATTTCCAACCTCTGGACTACAGCAGCATTTTTCAACCTTCTCAAATTCTAGAAGTTGAAGTCCACCAATCAAAAAATGGTCAAGGGGCTCCATCCCTGGTCTAAATAGAAGGATCCCTGGAGATCCACTTAACAGGGTAAACTTAGAATCAAGGCATAAGTGCTTCAGCTTGCTTCAGAACCCCAAATGTCCTATGGGACATGGCACAATGCACCAATGGGGAGGCTGCACCCGTCTTGAGTGCAAAAAAGTCAGTATCTTCAATGCCGTTGTAGCTTCGACCACTACTCCAATGACCATAAGTCAAGGACTACTTGTAAGACAGCCGTTGTTTGTTTGTTACTAGGACACAATCATGACTGTTAGTCATTGAAGGGAGTAAGTTGTAAGTTGAGGACTATGCTAAGTGGATAAGAGAAGCTCCTTTTCCTGCCGATTATTGCCTCCTCCCTCTCTCCCCTTTCTCTGACTGCCTGGGGGTTGGACTAGAAGACCTCCAAGGCCCCTCACACCTCTGTTATTCTGTTAAAGGGCAATTCGCTCCTTCACCTTAAGGCTCCGCATCCCCTTCCCCTTCCTGCTCCCGTCCCTGGGCCTCGTCCCCTCCCTCGTCCCCCTGGTTCTCTGGGCTGCCTGGGGCGAAGCAGCCCTGGACTCCCTGCCCAGCTGACCATCCCGCCCAGGACGGGGGGGGGGGAGGGGGAATGGGCAGGCAGGGGGACCCCTGAATAGGCAGCGCCCCCCCCCCGTACAGAATGGGAGGAGCTATAAGCGCTTCCGGCTTGGGCTCTGCAAACTCCTGGCTGGGGTCGTTCGCGGTGGGGGATCCACGTGCGTGGCCGGGAAGGAAGGAAGCCGAGTCCGGCCGAGGAAGAGAGCCGCCTCTCTCCTATTGCGTGCCAGGTAAAAACCTCCCTTCCTTCCTGGGAAATGCCGGGACAGGTGAGCCTTCCAGGCAGCTTCTTGGGGCGCTGCTAAGATCGCTGCTGCCGCCCCCACTTCCTCCTGGGGGAGATGATTCTTATTCTCCTTTCTTTTCTGCCGGCCCTTCCTGACCGTTTCCCGTCGCTTCCTTTGCTCTGGCGCCGTTTCACACCCAGGAGGCTCGGAGTTGAAGGGCTGCGAAACCGGCGGGGAGAAAAGGGGGGCGATCCCTCCCAGGCGCTGCTGTTTCGGGGAGCCGCTCAAGACGAGCCCCCTCGGGACGCCCTTCCATCTCTTCGCCCGCCTTCCTTTCCTCGTTCCCATCGTTCAATTGAACTGCATTTTTGGGTGCATTTAAAGAGGCGTCGCTCTTTCCTGTGGGCCATTGTTTCTCAACCTGGGCAACCTTGTGATTTGTGGGCTTCCAAACCCAGAATTTCCCACGTGTGTTGAAGTGCACATATCTCAACAGATATAACCCAGGGGTGAGGAAGTTATGGCTCATTTATGACTGGTGGACTTCAAGTCCCAGAATTCCTCAGCCAGCTGACTCAGGGACTCTGGGAATAAAGTCCAGCAGTCATAAAATGCCCTAGTTCCCCACTTCAAGTCCCAGCTGTGAAAAAAGAGATTTTGTACTCTTCCTTGATTCTCTCATAAGGGAAGGTGAACATTATAGCAACATAGAATAACAGAGTTGGTCATTTAATGCACACATTCATGGCTGAGATAATCTGCCTCTGAATCCAATTCCTGGTCCTTCCACACCTTTCAGTTTTCCTCTCACCCAGAATGAGCTTCTGTGTGTTGTTGCTGTGGCTGCAAAGGACTCTATGTGAGGGGTTCCCTGGTTACCCAAGAAATAGGCTAAAATCAGCCTTTTGCACTGGATGCTCAAGAATATCCTTAGGATGTTTGATAGCCAATTATTCCTTTGCTGTTTGTTCCCCTCTCCTAGACCCCCTCGTGGCCATGGCTTCATCTCCCGGAACCCCAGTTCTTTGTAATGGAGGATCAACAGCGGCTGAGCTTCCAACGCAGGTAGGAGGATTCTCCCCTCCCCTCCCCAGATGTGCCAATCTCCCAATAACAGAATATCACAATTGGAAGGGATCTTGGAGATCCTCTAGTCCATCCCCCTGTTTCAAGCAGGAGACCCTATACCCTTTCAGACAAGTGGCCGTCCAGTCTCTCCTTAAAAACCTCCAGCCCAAAACTTCTGAAGGCAAACCGTTCCATTAGTTAATTGTTCTCACTGTCATGAACCCCAGAAATACTGGAAACCCCTCAAATATTGGAGCACTGCTATTGTGTCTCCCCTGGTCCTTCTTTTCTCTAGACTGGCCCATATCCAGTTCCTGCAATTATTTTTTGTCTCATTTAGTCTCAAAGCCTTTAATCCTTGGTTGTTGTTTGCACTTTTTCCAAAGTCTCCCCATCTTTTTTCTAATGTGGTAACCAACATTAACTCAGTATTCCAGGTGTGGTCTTTACTCTGGGTTTTTTGAAAGCGGTGAACATAAAAGCCCAAAGTAAAAAGTAAAGTCCGAGCTTGGCTTTTGTAGAGAGCACAGCAGCTGCCCAGATGAAGTTGGAGACACTGACATAGACTTGGAGACTTTTATATTATCATAAATATATTTAACGTGCAAATTTACAACAATCTGTCATCATCCACAAAAGGAAGAATGTAAGATAGGAAAACAGAGGAACATCCTGAGGTAAATCTGAAGCATCATGCAGAACACAGAGAGGGGAAAAAAGGAGGGAAAAAGGGAAACGCCCCCTTTCTACTTACAGCAGCCAATCGTAGCGCAGATTGCATCCTGCATGAGTCAGCACTCTAATCAGTTACAATTGTGTTCTGGCCTATTGTAGACTTTACTCTTCCAGATACTAAATTCAATATCCTACATGCTCCTTTGCCCTACTTGGAAGCTGTGGCTTTTCTTTAAGAAGAAGACTAGCCTGTAATTCATTGAAGTGTTCGTTGTTAGGAATATTCATGGAATACGCTGTGGGTTTTTTTCCCCCCTCCCTGTGTCAGGATTTGGTATCATTTGAGGATGTAGCTGTGTTTTTCTCCGTGGAGGAATGGGCCCTGTTGGATTCTGAGCAAAAAGCCCTGTACCAAGAAGTCATGCTGGAAAACAAGAGGAACATTGCCTCCTTAGGTAAGGGATTATGTTACTGTAGTGTAAAATAATATTTTAAAACTTAATGCACCTCAACTCCTGTAGTACTATTATTTGTTTTTTGTTGCTGTATTCTTCTCTAAAGTGCTGATTTTCAAATTGGCAAGCTATTTATCTCAGGTTTTCATGCTTTTCTATGAAGCCTGGCTTTTCTTCACAAATGGACAGTGTGGAGAGTACTGGCCTTCACAATTCAGTCTCTCCCATTTGCTAAGAATCAAATTCAATCTTACACATGCTGTGCAGGAAGGGAACAAATAACCAAGTGGAACAGGTTAAACACAAAGATGGAGTATATAAACCACAGTTTAATACAGTACTGTAAATAAAAGACTGTCAAATACTGTACACTGTATTGCTGCAAGCAGCAACCATTGTTATGCTTTTGTCAAGGGAAAGAAATGGTCGACAAAGAAGGAAGACACATTATTGCCCTACAGCACTTTCTTCCTGAACCATAGCATTCATCTTACTGAACAGCTCTGAGCCAGCCTCTCTCTCTCTCTCTCTCCAGGACAAGATACTGGCCTTTTCCATCAACTCTTTCTTAGGCTAGAAGTGTCTTCCCAAGGAAAGCGACCAAGCTCTACTCCGGCTCAACATGGAGGTAAGAAACAAAGGAAAAGTATCAATTTGGACTTGAAAATGAAAATAATTAAAGCCCATGAGAGGGGAAGAAGGTAAAGACCTTAGAAAAAGGAGGAGGACTGGCTTGTTCCACCATATGCATGATCCTTAAGGGTAAAGAAAAGATAAAAGAGGCGATTAAATCAGCTCCAGGAGCCGATGCCGTGATCACGAGAAATAGGACAGACCTCTTTTCAAAAACAGAACAGCTCCTTGTGCTTTGGATTGATGATCCGATCCCAAAAAGAAGTCCCGTTAGTCTTCATCCGATTTAGGGAAGCATTTTAATGCAGCGTTTTTGAAACGCTAAAGCGAACAGCGGGTGAAGAGTACCATGACACCTTTGGAGCCGGTCATGGCTGGTTTGCGCGATCCTGAAAATAATAATTACTGTAACTTATGAACAACAAGTAAAGCTGGGTGTGCTGATGAAGCTGTCCAACACTTTCCAGACCAACTGGATGAAATTTTACTGTAAATATATATTTACAGTGTGTGGCAGGCATACATACATACATACATACATACATACATACATACATGTAACATTAATTTATATCAAGTTTGTGTCAGCATCTCTGACTTCATTTGGATCCTACTGACCAGTTCCCTGACAGGTTTCCCCTGGGTGGTGGACGTGAGCAGCTCAGATAAAATATTTAATTTGTTTGATGTATGCAATAGATTGGAGCATCCTTCTGTACATTTCTACTCCTACTTAGTCTGATAAAATGTCCTTCAATTCCACATGAAGTTTCCCATCCTAGCCTCTTTCCAATCCTGCCTGTCCCACTTTGTAGAAAGCTTTTTAGAAGTTGCTTTCATTTTGTTGTTTTTGGTCTATACTGACTCTATGACACTTAAGAGCCCGATAAGAATCCACAGATTTAACACAAGGATTTATACTCCTTGCAATCATCCAGTCGGAAAGAGTGCTTATGTCCAGATGACTGCAAGGAATATCAATCCTTCCATCCTCCATCGTTCAATCAGAACAGAAGAAGCTTCTTGGATGAGAAGGGAAACATGTTCAAGGAAAAAAGAAAGTCCAGTTGCCTTAAGAAAAAGCCCCTTTGGGATAAAGAGGAATGAACACATCAGGGTAACTGAGAACCAGCTTTTTTCAAGGAAAAACCTCTTCATGGAGATGAGGCTGAAGCTCATTTCCCAGGTCCAAGGACGTCAACATTTCTATCTTCTCAGATTGAAATTTAACCAATAGGTTCTCTATCGTCAAGTCTATTGTCTTTTACTTAGAACTGAGTATTTGTATTTGTACACTATTGTTTATATATATTTTTATCCTTTTAATATAATAAGGCATCAAGGGTTTCCCTATAGCAAGCTGGAGGCCAATAAATGTAATGAATAAATGAACAAATGAATGCATGAAGGCCTCTTTTAAGTGTCCTTTCTGCTTCCTTTGAAGCAGTAGAGCTGATGGTTCTCACCCCATAAAATTTAAATGATCTTAGCCAAGATTTTCACATTTTCATTTTGTACCACCAAGGACAAGAGAGAGCCGAAGGTAAAATCTTATATCAACTTAATCCTAAGCATCACACCATGTGTCAGGGTTCGAAGTAACAGACCCAAAAGAATCGAAACTCTGAGGTTTGATGATTCCTCAAAGTACAGATTTATTAGGCAAGTCCTTTTGGCACAGCTGCTGAAAAGGTGACTCTGAAGGTCCAGCGGTTTCGCCCCCCCAATTCAAAGTTCTTCCCCCCAGTTCACTCATCCATCACATGGTCCAATTAGGTCACAGTCCGAGTCCAGCTGTTTTCCTCATGTGCCTCACCAGGTGCTGATGAGAACATCCTTGGTTCCCAGGGGAAAGAATTCTATTTTGGCTACACATGCCCAGCTATCTCTACTCCCCCCTCCCATTCCCACAGCTCTGCCCAGCCTCGCTGTGCCAACCCTGAACATGATCCCAAATGGCTTTAGGATTGACACCATGTTTTGAACCAATGTGATTTGGGAGGAAGTTTGGTACTGTTCAAATACAGCAGTGGTGCTTGATCCCTTTTGCACCTAAGTTTGTGTTAACTTTTCTTTTTCTATTGTTGCAAGCAGGTGACAGATGGGAGATGGAGGATTCTGGCCAAGAGGTAGCAGCACCTTTGCCAAAAGACAAAAAGGAAGTTGCAGAAAAGTTGTATGGAAAGCAAAGTTCAGAAGAAAAACCATTAACGGAGGAGCTGGAGAATTGCTCTGGTTTACCATGTGCAGATATCAATGTCTTATTGGACGCAGATAATTGTCATGAAAAAGAAATGTGTTCAAGGTATGGCAAAACACTCCAAGGTGAATCTGGATTAGGTGGCTGTTGCCAAAGCCCTGCTGGAGAGAAACAAGATGAAAGCAGGCAATGCTCCGGAAGGAATTTTCCTCCTCCTCCTCTACGTGAAAGAATAGTAGAAGGGAAACCATACAATTGTACAAAGTGTGCAGAAAGCTTCAGTACAAGCTGTTCCCTTGCATTGCATAAAAAGATTCACAAAGCAGAGGATCCACACAAATGTCTGGATTGTGGAAGGACCTTCAGTCAGAAAAGTGATCTTAATTCACATAAGAAGGGCCACGAAGAGAGGAAGCAACATCGGTATGTTAATAGGGAAAAAAGCTTCGGAAGCAGCGCCTCCCTTACTTCCCATCAAAGCCTCTACAGAGAGGAGAGGTTGCATCAACTCAGGGAGGGTAGAACGAGGATTACTCAGAGCAAGGAACCAAATTCCTGGAAAAAAAGCCCCACTGGGAAGAAATCATATGAATGCCTAGAATGTGGGAAAAGCTTCCGCTGTGCGAGTGACCTCACTTGCCATAATAGGACCCATACAGCGCTAAAGCCATATCACTGCATGGTGTGTGGAAAGAGATTCAGGCAGAAAGATCATCTTAAGTCACACGAGCGGATCCACACGGGAGAAAAACCATTTCAATGCATGGAGTGTGGAAAGAGCTTCCGTGCAAAAAGTACTTATATCGTACATAGCAGAATCCACACGGGGGAGAAACCCTTTCAGTGCCTGCAATGTGGAAAGCGATTTTCCCGTTCTGATAGCTTTCGTGCCCACCAACGGACCCACACAGGTGAGAAACCATACAAATGCCTGGAGTGTGGAAAGAGCTTCTGTACATCCAGCATCTTAACTTCCCATCAAAGTATGCACAGAGGAGGGAAACCAAATCAATGCACCGAGTGTGGGAAGTGCTTCAGTCAAAAAAGTCACCTTAATACCCATAAAAGAATCCACACAGGCGAAAAGCCCTATAAGTGCACCGAGTGTGACAAATGCTTCGCCACGTTGTGGGGCCTCACTTGCCACAAAAGGCTCCATACTGGGGAGAAACCATATGAATGCCACATGTGTGGAAAGAGATTCAGTGTAAAACAAAGCTGTATTGTACATAGCAGAAACCACACTGGGGAGAAACCCTATGAATGCTTGGAGTGTGGAAAAACCTTTAGTAACACCTCTTCTCTAACCATACATAATAGGATGCATAAAGGGGAAAAGCCTTATAAATGCCTGGAGTGTGGAAAGAGCTTCAGTGATAAAGGTCCTCTTAAGTCACACGAGAGGATCCACACGGGAGAAAAACCATTTCAATGTATGGAGTGTGGAAAGAGCTTCTATACCTCTACAAACCTTACTGCTCATCACAGAAGCCACACAGGGGAGAAGCCCTTTCAATGCCTACAGTGTGGAAAGCGCTTTGCCAGTTCTGGTGGCTTTCATGCCCACAAACAGACCCACACAGGGGAGAAACCCTTTCAATGCCTGGAGTGCAGAAAGAGCTTCAGTCAAAAAGGTCAACTTAAGTCACACGAGAGGATCCACACGGGAGAAAAACCATTTCAATGCATGGAGTGTGGAAAGAGGTTCCGTGCAAAAAGTAGCTATATCGGACATAGCAGAATCCACACGGGAGAGAAACCATACAAATGCCTGGAGTGTGGAAAGAGCTTCAGCAAAAAAGGTCAACTTAAGTTACACGAGAGAATTCACATGGGAGAAAAACCATTTCAATGCATGGAGTGTGGAAAGAGCTTCTGTCGCTCTGTATCCCTTACTGACCATCACAGAATCCACACAGGGGAGAAGCCCTTTCAATGCCTACAGTGTGGAAAGCGCTTTGCCAGTTCTGCTAGCCTTCCTGCCCACAAACGGATCCACACAGGGGAGAAACCATACAAATGCCTGGAGTGTGGAAAGAGCTTCAGTCAAAAAGGTCAACTTAAGTCACACGAGCGGATCCACACGGGAGAAAAACCCTTTCAATGCATGGAGTGTGGAAAGAGCTTCCGTGCAAAAAGTAGCTATATCGGACATAGCAGAATCCACACGGGGGAGAAACCCTTTCAGTGCCTGCAATGTGGAAAGCGCTTTTCCCGTTCTGATAGGTTTCGTGCCCACAAACGGACCCACACAGGTGAGTAACCCTAGAAATGCCTGGCGTGTGGAAAGAGCTTCTGTACATCCAGCATCTTAACTTCCCATCAAGTATGCACAGAGGAGGGAAACCAAACCAATGCACCAAGCGTGGGAAGTGCTTCAGTCAAAAAAGTCATCTGAATACCCATAAAAGAATCCACACAGGCGAAAAGCCCTATAAGTGCACCATGTGTGACAAATGTTTCACCCATTCGTGGGGCCTCACTTGCCACAAAAGGCTCCATACTGGGGAGAAACCATATGAATGCCGCATGTGTGGAAAGAGCTTCAGTGCAAAAACAAAGCTGTGATGTACATAGCAGAATCCACACGGGGAGAAACCCCATGAATGCTTGGAGTATGGAAAAAGTTTCAGCAGAAGCAGCAATTTAAGCTTACATAATAGGATCCATACAGGGGAAGAGCCATATCATTGCAAGATGTGCAGAAAGAGCTTCACAGAAAAAGGCAATTTCAACTTACATAAGAGGATCCACACCGGAGAGAAGCCGTATAAATGTGCAGAGTGTGGAAAATGCTTCAGGATCTCCGATGCCCTTAACTTCCCATAAGAGGATTCACACAGGGGAGAAACCCTATAAATGCCTAGAGTGTGGAAAATGTTACAATGATAGTGGCAGTCTTACCTCCTAAAATAGAATCCACACAGTGGAGAAACCATTTGAATGCATCGAGTGTGGAAAGAGTTTAAAAGCCTCACTCGCCCCCCTCCTCCTGCCTCCGCTTTTTTTTTTTAAAAAAAATACACTTTATTGATTTTACAATTAAAATAGACCAACAACATACATAAATGTAAGAGAGAAAAAGAAAATAAGAAAAAAAAAAAATAGATTTCTAATTTCTAATTTTCTGCCAATATTTTTGAGTTTCTGTACAAGACCACCACATATGGAAGAAAGTTCCCTCTTTTTTTTTTTTTTTTTTTGCATTTCCAGCAGTTCGGACTCATTGGGGTGCATCTTCGCTAATTTCAAAGGAGGAAGGTGCCACCTGTAAAACATTTTATAGGAATTTTCTTTGTACGCTACCGATTTTGTTATTCCTACCCCAGACCTTTTCCCATTCTGTTAAGGTGATACTATGTCCTATATTCCTACTCCAGGCTATCATGTTCCCTTTAACAATTTCTTCCTCTAATTCTACCTCTAATAATTCTAAAATTTTCTTTGTTTGTTTTTTTGCCTGATCCTAATCAAATTTTATCTAATTGCTGGAGTTTATTATTAATTCCAAATTCTTTCTTGTCCTGTTTGTATCTACTTTGAATTTGAAGATATGCCCACCGGTCAGTTTTTAATCCCTGATCCTAAAGGTCTTGCCACAATTTCAGATTTCCTTGCGTATCCAATAGGTCTTTATATTTAATCATTTTAGTAATATCCAGATTATTTGGGTGGATCATCACCTCCCTTGTTGAGATCCAGATTGGTATCTTTAAGTAGTGTTTTTTCCATATTTTCTTCCAATTAGTCAATAATGAATCTCTGATTAGGTGTCTGTGAAAATATTTCTGGCTAGTTTTCCCAATATCTCATAAAAAGCATGCCACCCCCTCTGTAAGTCATGGCCTTCTAAGAGTAATAGTCTCTTATTGGTTAAATTAACCCATTCTTTCAACCATACTAAAGAGGCCGCACCATAATACAACTCCCAATTTGGGAGTGCCAGCCCTCCCCTGCTCTTCATATCCTGCATTGCCTTTAAGTTTATTCTAGGTTTTTTCCCTTGCCAGATGAATTTTGCAATTATTTTGTTAAGTTCTTCAAAAAACTTTTTGTGTACTTTAATTGGAATCGCTTGAAATATATAGAGGAATTTTGGAAGAATATTCATTTTAATAGCATTTTAATAGTGACAGTTGCAGTTTGCCCCATTGTGGTAATATATCCATCATATTCTGCAAGTTCTTGTACAGCTTTGTAAGATCTGGGGTATCACAAACGCTCCTCATGAGGGCAGTAGTGTCTTTATGATGAGAGTTTGATCCTGTTATCTGCAAAGCTCAGAGGCCAGGAATCTGTGTGGGAGTTCACAGTACCTATCCGAGCCATTCCCATGAGACCTTTGGTGCCCTGCTTTCTCACGGGAACTTTATCACCTTCGCTGAGGCCTAGCTAGATAATGTTGCTGAGCTAATGTTGAAGTCATTGTTTTGATTTTGTATTTGCATTTTCTTAATAAATACTGCTACTCGAGGGCTCTCGGGGCTGGCAGTTGCTCAGACGTCTTCCTGCGTCTCCCATCATTTTTCAATTGCCAGTCCATCACAAGTGGTGACCCCGACGTGATAGTTTGGAAGGCTATACGTTTTGGCGTGATAGCTTGAAAGCTATCGTTTCCCGCATCCCATACTCATCGTCGCGGACGTCGACTGGGCCCTCATCTTCTTCGCTGGACGGAGATAGATTCTTTTCGTAAGTATGGGGGAGATTTCTCGAAGGCTCAGACAGGGCACATTAGGGAAATGAGAGAAATCACAGGGAATAGTTTTAAGTTTGGAGTTCATAGTAGAGGACATGAAGTAGGAAAGAAAGAAATTGAGGATTTATTACAGTATGTTTGGAAACATATTCCGTGTTATCCAGAGGGAGGTAGTATTAAAGTAGAGCGCTGGAGAAAGATAGGGAAATTTTTGCACGAGGAGCCTCGTGCCCCTTCTTCAATTTTGTTAACCTGGAGGGTGGTTATGGATGCATTAGCTACGCATGAACAACCGCTCCTATCACCCCCCGAAGAAGGTTTGCCGCCTTACAATGCGGTACGTATATTGCCACCGACAGCATCTCCAGATAAATCCAGAGGGCTGTCAGGCACTGAAAATACTTTGTCAGAAGAGAAGAGTTTGCCTTTAAGAGTTCAAGTAGATGCAGTTACTGCAGCTATTCAAGAAGCAACAAATAGAGGGGAATTATCAGGAGATGATTTGGTAGATTTTGGAGTGGAGATTCAACTTAATCCAGTAGAAATTGGTGTGGACGTTGCTTTAAATCAACAGAGAGATAGAATGCCTGAGGAGGGGTTCGTTCTTCTCCCACAGTTAAATTTACAAGCCGTAGGGACTCTCCCTGACGGCGAAGGTGGTGAGAAGACCTTTACTAACATCAAACAAGGAAACAATGAACCCTATGAAAATTTCATTAGCAGATTGAAAGTGGCTATTGAAAGGCAAATTGACAATCAATTTGCCCGGAATGAATTGCTTTTGAAGTTAGCAGTAGATCAGGCTAACGCAGATTGCCAAAAGGTGGGGAGTCAGACTTTTAACATGGAGACTTTAGTTCTGGCTCTCCAGGCAGGAAATGCTAAAAAGAAACTTTTTCAATTTGGGAAGCCTGGACATTTTAAAGCGCAATGTCGGGCTCCTGGGGGGTCAAAGTCAGCAAAATGAGAGATCAATGGGACAGGGTGTGACCTAAATCAGTAATCAGTATATCAGATGCTCCTACAGTTTTTACTGATGGAGAAATTTTTTTTGGTGCTTGTGTTTGGAAAGATAAATCTGGAATTTGGCATACAAAAGTGACATCAGAGCAGAAGTCTGCCCAGCAGGCAGAACTTGCTGCTGTAGTTTTGGCTTTTCAAAATTTTCAAAATCAGGATTTTAATCTAATAGTGGATTCTTTGTATGTATATAATTTGTTACCCTTTGTAGCAGGTTCTTATTTGTCTCCTGGAATATCACCTAATATTCTACGTTTGCTTTTGTTGTTGCAAGAATGTTTGGAGCAGCGTATGAATGTGTGTTTTATTGCCCATATCCGTAGTCATAGTAATTTACCTGAATTTTATCACAAGGCAATGCCAAAGCTGACAGTGCTGTAACTTCAGTTCTCACTGTTCAGCCATGGGACAACCATAGTTATTTTCATCAAAATGCTAAAGCGTTGGCACATCAATTCAAGCTTACTGCTGCAGAAGCTGCTGCCATAATTCAACAATGTCCAACTTGTTCAAAGCAAGGCACAGCTATTCCTATGGGAGTCAACCCCAGGGGTTGAAACCCTCAATGATTTGGCAAATGGATGTTACTCAGTATCCATCATTTGCACCTTGGAAGTATATACATGTGACTGTGGATACTTATTCAGGATTTCTAATGGCTACTCCTCAAAGAGGTGAAGCGGTTAAACATGTCATCAATCATTGCATTAAGACATTTTCAGTCGCTGGTACGCCTCAAACTTTAAAAACAGACAATGGTGCGGCTTATCGGAGCACAGTCTTTGATCAGTTTTGCAAACAGTGGTCCGTGGAACATAAATTTGGAATTCCATACAATTCCACAGGACAAGCTATTGTGGAGCGTTATAATGGCACGCTCAAGAACATGTTAGCTAAATTAAATAAAAAGGAGGGAAGCTCCTGGGGCTTCCGGCAATTCAAGATCATTTAAATCTTGCTTTGTATACTTTAAATTTTTAAATTTGTCTGGTAACCCCCTACGCGCGGCCAGCAGGCATTTTCTTCCCCTTCTACAGATGCAGTGAGGCCTCGAGTGTTGGTGCGATTCCTTCCGGATCCGGCATGGGTTCCCGCTGAGCTGATTACGTGGGGACGTGGTTATGCAGCAGTAGAACATCTTGGTCAAATTAGTTGGGTTCCTGGTCGATGTATCCGGCCTGATCATTCACAAGCGCCTTCGCAGGTGCCAGTGAGGGATGTTCCTGATTCTCAGGATGGCGTTCCTGTGGTTCCTGATTCCGTTCCTGAGGTTCCTGATTCTCAGGATGGTGTTTCCGTGGTTCCTGATTCTCTTGATGCCGGCAGTCCAGGCGTGGCGCTGTGAAAGCTGGGAAAAGATGACTGCTTATCTGAGATTATCAACTTGTATGCAGCAGGTTCCTTTGGGGAATCGGACTAAATTAATCTGCAAACAGCGGCATCTTTTGATTTTCCAGCACATTGGTCCTGGCATAAGGGTCAAGACATTCTTTACTCGGGACCTGATAAGGATATTATATCTTCAGCCTGTGCTACAACTCTGATTCTGTTTAAATGTTTCTGTTTCAGACTATGGACAATATTGGTGTCAATTGGAGTTGCCTAAGTTACTTTACACAACTTCTTTTTCCATTCGTCTTATGCCTCCACGGACTCTAATACGGAGGCGGAGAGCTGCTATTATCTCAGAAACTAGAGACCTTGGTGATAATTTAAGGAAGGAAAATTCCTACATCAAGGACGTTCGGATTGCAGCAAAGAGTTTAAATGTAACTAATTGTTAGCTTTGTATGCATGTACCCACCTTTTGGAATAGCTATGAACTATAGAGATATTCATATTTTAAATAATTTTACTGTTGCTATGTTTTATGATACTGTTGAGAATATTAAGATGTTAAATGAAGAAGTGTCTGAAATTCGCCAAGTTACTTTATGCTTTAGATATAATGTTAGGAGTTTGTGCTTTAATTCATTTACATTGTTGTGTTTTTATACATAATTATGAGCCTAACATTACAAGAACTGTTCATGATATGGAAGACCGCATAGCTGAACACGAAGCAGGAAAAGATGGCTTCAATAAGTCACTTTGGGCTTTGCTATGGGATTGGCTTCCTGACAGCTCATGGTTACGTTTATTGTTTCAATTAGTTGTAATAATTGTTATTACACTTATTATGTTATGTTGCTGTATTCAATGTATTCCTAATCTATTTCAAATGTGTGCCTCAGCCTTAAGTGTACGAAACCAAGTTTGCGAGGGAACTGTGTATTTTGCCACTGAAACACCCCCTATCTTTGAATAAATAAAAAAGGAGGGAATGTGGTAATATATCCATCATATTCTGCAAGTTCTTGTACAGCTTTGTAAGATCTGGGGTATCACAAACGCTCCTCATGAGGGCAGTAGTGTCTTTATGATGAGAGTTTGATCCTGTTATCTGCAAAGCTCAGAGGCCAGGAATCTGTGTGGGAGTTCACAGTACCTATCCGAGCCATTCCCATGAGACCTTTGGTGCCCTGCTTTCTCACGGGAACTTTATCACCTTCGCTGAGGCCTAGCTAGATAATGTTGCTGAGCTAATGTTGAAGTCATTGTTTTGATTTTGTATTTGCATTTTCTTAATAAATACTGCTACTCGAGGGCTCTCGGGGCTGGCAGTTGCTCAGACGTCTTCCCTGCGTCTCCCATCATTTTTCAATTGCCAGTCCATCACACCCCATGTTTCTAAATCCTTCTTTACCCCTTGCATTAGTCATAATTGTTTTTCTTTAGTGTCTTACAATGTGCTGTCAACCATATTCCTAAATATTTAACTTTCTTTATCACTTGTAGTCCCATAACTTCTTCTAGTTCTAATTTCTGTTTTCCTGTTAAATTTTTAGTCATTAATTTTGTTTTCTTCCTATTAATTTTTAGTCCTGCTACTGCTCCAAATTGTTCTAATTCATTCATCAATTTTTGTCCTCTTTCTATTGGTTCTTCAATGAAAAAAATCATATCATCCACAAACGCTTGCAACTTACATTCTTCTTTCTTAACCTTGAATCCTTTTATGTCTGGGTTCTGTCTAATTCACATTAATAATGCTTCTAGCAATAATATGAAGAGCAGGGGTGAGAGTGGGCCACCCCGTCTGACTCCTTTTTCTATTTTTATTGGGCGGGTATATTCCCCGTTTAAAATTCTTTTTAGTCTACTTGCTATAATAGAAGTAAATATTTTGTAGTCAGTATTTAGCAAAGAAATCAGCCTATAATTTTGTATATATCGGGGTTCCGAATCCTCCTTGGGGATCAGCTAAATCAATGCCCCCTTCCATGAGTCCGGCATCCTGGCTGCCAATAAGATGTCATTAAAAACTTCCACCATAAGAGGTCCTATTCTGCTGTTGCCTTGTACGGCTCCCCTGGGATCCCATCTGGTCCCGGGGATTTGTTGTTTTTCTGGTTGTCTATTGCTGATTTCAATTCGAACCAAGTAATGTCTTTGTTTAATAATTCTTCCATTTCTTCCCCATTGCTTTATCCTTCATTGCATCTAAATAGTTTCTTATCCGATCTTCGTTCACTTCTTCCTTTTTATATAGCTCTTCAAAATATTTATGGGCAATTTCTTTTTTCTTTCTATCCTTTATTGTATATCCCCTTTTCCATCTATTACCTGATAAATCATTCTTTTTTCTTTCCTTTTTAAAAATCTATATGATAACCATCTCCCTGGCTTACTGGCATGCTCAAAATGCGTTTGTCTAGTTGTATTCAGATTTATAATCAACATGTCACAATTATTTTATTTTGAACTGCAGCAGCCCCAGTTGGAACTATACACAGGTAAAGGATATTTTTCTTCAATTCGATCCTATTCAGTTCTGTAGGCAATTATACATTATTATACATACGCATCTAAGTTCAATTCTGCATGCAATTATTATACATTATTATACATACACATCTAAGAAGTTTTATTGGAAATCACATCATAAAAAGAACAATAAACATTTTTTCTTCTCTTAGTTCTTTCTACCACACATAACAGCATAAATTAACCATATCTTCTTTGAACAGCCCAATGTGCTGTATGGAAGGGCTTCCCAACACGGATCTGTCTCTCATTCCATGCTCCTGAACAGCAGAGCTAACTGGACCATTGACATCAATACGGCATGCCTTCCACATCCAACTCTGCCATCCGGTGCATCAGAAGAGAGCAGTTGCCCGCATTCTAGTTAACACCCGTTCTTCCATCTCCTTAAGCAGGCTGTAAATAGGAAACCTCATGGAAAGCCATGCTATATTACTACCAAAGCGACATTGACAAACTTATTGAGGTTTCTCTGTGCACATATTAGGATAGACTTAAATCGCTTGGTGAAGCTCTGTGTTAAATATACCGGTATACAGGAAAGCTAAGGTGTGAGTGTAAAACAGGCAGGAATTGCTGTAAAGGGAGATGAGAAAATTCCTTCTGACTCTGAAAGATGTAAACTGTGGCAAATGCTGTGTAAAGCCCTCCAGTGGGCATTGTTGGGGTACAAAAGCTTTGAGGGAGATTTCCTTGTGTTACTTTTTCTGTGGAATAAAGTTTTTGCTTACAATCTCGTCTTCAATGTGTTCAGTTTGAGGCTGGGCACATCTGGCAAAGCGCCTGGAGCAGGAAAGGTGAGGAAAACCAAAAGTGCCTTTGAGTTCAGAAGGATCTCTTTCCTCCTTTCAGCCATTTTGGAAGCGCAATTCTTGAGGGGGAAATGGGGAATCCGCCAGGATCCTCCTCTCTGCAAACTGGAAGCAGCTTCATTAGGTTTGGAGCTGTTTTAAGTGGGAGAAATATTTTGCAGATGTAGTTAACTTACAAGCACAAGTGAGGCATAAATTTTTGTTGTTAAGTGAGATGTTAAGTCAATTTTGCTCCATTTTGTGACCTTTCTTGACTCTTGTTAAGTGAATCACCACAGTTGTTGAATTAGCAACATGGCTGTTAAGGGAATCTGGTTTTCCCTTTGGTGTTGCTTGTCGTAAGGTCGCAAAAGGGGATTCCCCTGACCCCAGGACACCACAATGGTCATAAATGTGAGTCAGGTGTCAAGTGGCTGAATTTGGATGGCATGACCATGAGGATGCTGCAACGGTCGTAAGTGTGAAAAATGGACATAAGTCACTTTTTCAATGCTGTTGTAACTTCCGTCACTCAACAGATGGCTGTAGGTCAAGGCTGCCTATACGCTTTAGTTGTTTTTCTTCTGAAATTCACAGATCTTTAAATATTTCCTGCCTCAGGCCTTTTACATAGTTAAGTATATTAAATGTTTCTTAGCTCTGAGGATTTCTTCAGCTTCAGAGGGAGAAAGTTATCGGGTCTCCCTTATGGATCATCAGGGGGTCCTTTGGTTCCGCATTTCTTAGGGGTAATATTGGAAAAAAGCAGATTCTGTGGTGGTTTTTTCCCCCTTTTCTCTTTATTCTCCTCTTTTGGGGCAAGGGAGCCACCTCTAAGTTGTGTTACTCTTCGACATGCCCCATCGACCCTTCAAATACAGGCAATCCTTGACTTACCACCACAATTCAGTCTGTTGCTAAGTGAGACATTTGTGAATTGAGTTTGGTCCCATTTTATGCTATTTCTTGCCATGGTTGTTAAGCGAATCACTGTAGTTGTTACAGTCATTGACCAAATCTGGCTCCCCCATTGACTTTGCCTATCCGGAGCTTCCTGTGATCCTGGGACATGGCAACCGTTATAAATATGAGTCAGGTGTCAAGTGGCTGGATTTTGAAGACCTGCTGCACCCGTCTTGAGTGTGAAAATGTCACTTTTTTCAGTGCCTTTGTCGCTCCGGCCACTGATCCAATGGCTGTAAGTCAAGGACTACTTGTAAGACAGCCACTGTTTGTTACTAGGGCACAATCATGACTGTTAGTCATTGAAGGGAGTAAGTTGTAAGTTGAGGACTATGCTAAGTGGATAAGAGAAGCTCCTTTTCCTGCCTAACTTTGCCCCCTCCCTCTCTCCCCTTTCTCTGACTGCCTGGGGGTTGGACTAGAAGACCTCCAAGGCCCCTCACACCTCTGTTATTCTGTTAAAGGACAATTCCCTCCTTCACTTTAAGGCTCCGCATCCCCTTCCCCTTCCTGCTCCTGGGCCTCGTCCCCTCCCTCTCCCCCGTTTTTCTGGCTGCCTGGGGCGAAGCAGCCCTGGACTCCCTGCCCAGCTGACCATCCCACGCAGGACCGATTCTCCCCCGGGTCTTTAGTGCGAGAAAGTCACTGTCTTCAGTGCCCATCCCGCCCAGGACCGTGGGGGGGAATTGGGCAGGCAGGGGGACCCCTGAATAGGCAGCGCTCCCCGCCCCCGTACAGAATGGGAGGAGCTATAAGCGCTTCCGGCTTGGGCTCTGCAAACTCCTGGCTGGGGTCGTTCCGGGGAGGGGGATCCACGTGCGTGGCCGGGAAGGAAGGAAGCCGAGTCCGGCCGAGGAAGAGAGCTGCCTCTCTCCTATTGCGTGCCAGGTAAAAACCTCCCTTCCTTCCTGGGAAATGCCGGGACAGGTGAGCCTTCCATGCAGCTTCTTGGGGCGCTGAACGTTTCCCATCGCTTCCTTTGAATTCCTCCCGGAATTCGCTTCCATCGTTCAACTGAACTGAGTTTTTAAAGCCTTTTAGGGCATTTAAAGAGGCGTCGCTCTTTTCCTGCGGGCCATTGTTTCTCAACCTTGGCAACCTTGTGATTTGTGGGCTTCCACTCCCAGAATTTCCCACGTGTGTTGAAATCCACATATCTTAACACCTCACAAGATCGAAAAACGTTGCTTTCATCCAGGGGTGAGGAAGTTACGGCCCTTTTATGACTGGTGGACTTCAAGTCCCAGAATTCCTCAGCCAGCTGGCTCAGGTATTCTGGGACTTGAAGTCCAGCCGTTATGAAAGGCCAGTAGTTCCCCACTTCAAGTCCCAACTGTGAAAAAAAGATTTTGTAGTCTTTTGTAGCTAAAATCAGCCTTTTGCACTGGATGCTCAAGAATGTCCTTAGAATGTTTCATAGCCAATTATTCCTTTGCTGTTTGTTCCCCTCTCCTAGACCCCCTCGTGGCCATGGCTTCATCTCCCGGAACCCCAGTTCTTTGTAATGGAGGATCAACAGCGGCTGAGCTTCCAACGCAGGTAAGAGGATTCTCCCCTCACCTCCCCAGATGTGCCAATCCCCCAATAACAGAATATCACAATTGGAAGGGATCTTGGAGATCTTCTAGTCTGTCCCATTTCAAGCAGGAGACCCTATACCCTTTCAGACAAGTGGCTGTCCCAGTCTCTCCTTAAAAACCTCCAGCCCAAAACTTCTGAAGGCAAACCGTTCCATTAGTTAATTGTTCTCACTGTCAGGAAGTTTCTACTTACTTCCAGGTTGCCTTTCTCCACCGTTACTTTCCATCCATTGTTTCTTCTCCTGCCTTCTGGTGACTTGGAAAATAAGTTGAGCCCCTCTTGTTTGGATCGGCCTCAGAAATACTAGAACACTGATATCACGTCTCCCCTGGTCCTTCTTTTCTCTGGACTGGCCATATCCAGTTCCTGCATAAGATAGTCAGGAACACAGGAACATCATGAGGTAAATCTAAAACATCTGTCAGCGTTCCAGAAAACCTCAACTCCAACAAATAACTCTGAGACAGACAACTTCTCAAAAGTTCCTTTTATTAGAGTAGTAAAATGGTCCATCTGGGAAATCCCAAATGTGAAGATTCTGGGTTTCCCTGCAATAAGTAAAAAATTATGAATCTACCCCTTGTACACCTCATGGCATCACATGCCCCAATCACCATCCATCCCAACTTGAGATGTCCTCTCAATCACTCCTCAGCCAGGTGCAGAAATAACATGACCTTGACTTAGAAGAAGAATGCTATTATGTCTAGCCACATACACTCCAAGAAATTCTCCCCTCCCTTTTCCCAGGCTCAAGAATGTGGCAGGGTAGAAGCATCTGGTGCTAATATGGCTTCCAAAGCTGACAGCATCATGCAGAACACAGAGAATGGAAAAAGGCGGGAAAAAAGAGAAACACCCCCTTTATACTTTCAGCAGCCAATTGGAGCATAGATTGCATCCTGCATGAGTCAGCACCCTCTAACTAATCAGTTACAATTGTGTTCCGGCCTGTTGTAGACTTTACTGTTCCAGTTACTAAATTCAATATCCTACATGGTCTTTGCCCTACTTGGAAGCTGTGGAGGTTTTTCATTAAGAAGACAACTTGCATGTAATTCATTGAAGTGTTCATTGTTAGGAATATTCATGGAATATGTTGTGTTTTTCTCCCCTGTCTCTGTGTCAGGATTTGATATCATTTGAGGATGTAGCTGTGTTTTTCTCAGTGGAGGAGTGGGCCCTGCTGGACTCTGAGCAAAAAGCCCTGTACCAAGAGGTCATGCTGGAAAACAAGAGGAATGTGGCCTCATTAGGTAAGGGATTTAAATTTAGTAGCCAAAGGTCAAATGTTCAATCATCTTAATAGCAAGCATAGCATCATGTTTAGAACAAATGGGAGTTTGGAAGAAGTTTGATACCCTTCAAATACAGCATGGTGCTTGATTGCTTTCGCACTAAAGGTTGTGCTAACTTTTCTTTTTTTATTGTTGCAACCAGGTGACCGATGGGAGATGGAGGATTCTGGCCAAGAGGCAGCAGCACCTTTGCCAAAAGACAAAAAGGAAGTTGCAGAAAAAATGTATGGAAAGCAAAGTTCTGAGCAAAACCAGTTAACGGGGGAGCTGGAGAATTGCTTTGGTTTACCTTGTCCAGATACCGATGTCTTATTGGACACCGATGATAGCCATGAAAAGGAAGTGTGTTCAAGGTGTGGAAAAAGACTCTGTGATGAATCTGGATTATGTGACTGTGGTGAAAGCCCTGCTGGAGATAAACAAGATGAAAGCAGGCAACACCACAGAAGGAACTTTCCTCCTCCCTTACATGAAAGAATAAAAGGAAAAACGTACAAATGTACAGAGTGTGCAGAAAGCTTCGGTAAAAGCCGCTCTCTTGCTTCACATAAAAAGATTCACAAAGCAGAGGAGCCACACAAATGTCTGGATTGTGGAAGGACCTTCAGACAGAAAAACCACCTTAATTCACACAGGAGGGTCCACGAAGAGAAGCAACAGCATCAAGGCATCCCCTGTGGAAAGTCCTTTGGAAGCAGCACCTCCCTTACTTCCCACCAAAGCGTCCACAAAGGGAAGTTGGATCAACACAGGGAGGGTAGAACGAGGTTTACTCAGAGCAAGGAACCGAATTCCCGGAAAAAAAGCCCCACTGGGAAGAAATCATATAAATGCCTAGAATGTGGGAAGAGCTTCCGCTCTGCAAGTGACCTCAGTTGCCATAATAGGATCCATACAGGGGAAAAGCCGTATCATTGCATGGTGTGTGGAAAGAGCTTCGCGCAAAAAAGCAATTTCAATTTACATAAGAGGATCCACACAGGAGAGAAGCCTTATAAATGCACAGAGTGTGGAAAATGCTTCAGTGCCCGATGTAACCTTACTTCCCATAAGAGGGTCCACACAGGGCAGAAACCCTATGAATGCCTGGAATGTGGAAAAAGTTTTAGCGGAAGCGGTGCTCTAACCTTACATAATAGGATGCATAAAGGGGAGAAACCTTATCAATGCCTGAACTGTGGAAAAAGGTTCAGTCAAAAAGTTAATCTTAAGTCACATGAGATGATCCACACGGGAGAAAAACCGTATCAATGCACCAATTGTGGGAAGAGCTTCAGTAATCCATATACTCTTACTGTCCATAAAAGGACCCACACAGGTGAAAAGCCTTATAAGTGCCCTGAATGTGACAAATGCTTCACTGATTCGGGGAATCTCTCTCGTCACAAAAAGCTCCACACTGGAGAGAAACCATATGAATGCCACACGTGTGGAAAGAGCTTCAGTGCAAAAAATATCTATGTCATACATAGCAGGACCCACACTGGGGAGAAACCATATCAGTGCCAGGAGTGTGGAAAACGCTTCAGTCATTCTGGAGCACTGAAGATCCATAAAAGGATTCACACGGGGAGAAACCATATAAGTGTATGGAGTGTGGGATGAGTTTCAGAAGAAGTGGTTGCTTTGTTATCCACAAGAGGATCCACACTGGAGAGAAACCATATACATGTCATGAGTGCAGAAAAAGCTTTAATCAAAATAATTCACTCAGGAGCCATAGAAGGCTTCACTCAGGGGAGAAACCGTATAAATGCCTGGAGTGTGGAAAATGTTTTCGTGTGAGTGGGCAGCTTACCTCCCACAATAGGATCCACACAGGGGAGAAACCCTATAAATGCTTAGAGTGTGGAAAATGTTATAATGATAGTTCCAGTCTTACCTACCACAATAGGATCCACACTGGGGAGAAACCGTTTAAATGCATCGAGTGTGGAAAGACTTTCAAAGACGGCAGGAATCTTACGCTCCATAAAAGACTCCACACAGGGGAGAAGCCATATTAATGTGTGGAGTGTGGAAAGAAATGCAGAACCAGCAGTGACTTTAATTGCCGTAAGAATACGCTCAGCAAATGATGTGAATTGGTTCGTGTTGATTCTCAAAATTTGCTTCATGCCCATAGAAATTATGTGGGAGATTCTGGAAAAATGCATGGAGCATGGGAAGAGCTTCCGAAGCAGCAGAAATGTCTTGATCCATTAAAAAGAAGAGTTCCCTTGTAGAACTAGGAATTAACTTTTGGATATTAGATCTTTGTGCTAGAGTAGAATAGAATAAGATTACAAACAGTAAGAACAGAAATGGAATTGAATGTAGAAATGGGGATGGGAAGGGAATTCTCTCATTTGCCAAGTGAGATTGGAGATACAAGGCCTGTGTCTCCAATGCATACGCTTACAAGTGTACATAACATACAACAAATGATCAACTTTTGTCAATGCGAACCGCAAAGGGAGTGTTAGTGACTTGGGCACTAACACTTCCAGATGGCTATGGAGATTCTCAGTCATCCAGGCTGCGGTTCCTCCCAAAGGTACTTTTATCAAAAGGCAACTGGACTTTTTTTTCCCTTGAGGGGATTTCCCTTCTCATCCAAGAAGTTTCTTCACTTCTGTTTCTTCTTCAATAAGAAGCGAAATGTCTTCAAGGAGAAACAAAGTCCAGTTGACTTTTGAAAAAAAGCACTTTTGGGAGAACACCTTCAAGACAAGATGGGGACCGCCACAATGTAAAAAAGATGTTGAGACTGTAGAAAGAGTGCAGAGATTAGCAACAAAGATAATTAGGGGACTGGAGGCTAAAACAAATGGTTGCAAGAATGGTTGCAGGAAGTGGGTATGTCTAGTCTAATGAAAAGAAAGGGTAGGGGAGACAGGATAGCAGTGTTCCAATATCTCAGGGGCTGCCACAAAGATAGATAAATTTATTGTCATTGTACTCAGAAACCTGAGAACAACGAAATAAGGTGCTCTTCCACAACATACAACTGAACTACACCAAAAGACATATACAAATAACAATGTAAAACAAATTAAAACAAATAACAGTTAAAAACTGTACAACCAGGATATATATATGTTAAGACCACCAGATTCATAACTCTGCATTTAACCTAATCACAGCACTTGGATAAAAGCTATGTTTAAATCTACTTGTCCTGGCTTTCAGCACTCTATATCGTCTTCCTGATGGTAGGATCTCAAACAACGAGTGGCCTGGATGCGAAGGATCTCTCAAGATCTTTTGTATCTTCCTTCTACATCCCACGTTATACAAATCCTCCAATGAGGGAAGAGGACAGCCGCTGATCTTTTGTGCCCTTTTTATCACTCTTTGGAGTGCCCTTTTCTCCGCCTCTGTACAACTCCTAAACCACACACAGAGGCAATAAGATAAAATGCTCTCTATAGAGCTTCGATAAAAGGCAACCAACAGACTCTCTGGCAGTTGTTGTGATCTTAAAAGTCTTAAAAAATACAGTCGTTGATGAGCCTTTTTTTCTAGGGCTAAAGTATTTGCCTCCCATGTTAGATCTTGTTTCGGGTGATACCTAAAAACTTACATTCTGCCACCTGTTCTACCAAAACACCATCGATATACAATGGCTGGATATCTGAACTGCTCTTCCTGTAATCCACTATGAATTCCTTCGTCTTATTTATATTAAAAATAAGATTGTTTACTTTGCACCAGAGGGACAGCTGATGAATTTCATCCCTGTACGCAGACTCATCATTACCAGACATGAGCCCCACCAACGTTGTATCATCTGCAAACTTAATGATCTTATTACTCAGATGAATAGAGGTGCAATCAGACGTATAAATAGTGAATAAAAGTGGACTCAATACACAGCCCTGAGGAGTGCCAGTATTGAGGATCTTCACAGAAGAGATATGTCCGTTCATCCTAACCCTTTGTGAACGATGAAATGAAAAATTCAGAATCCACCAACATATGGAGCCCGGTAGCTTCAGATCTTTAAGCTTAGACATCAATCTGTGCGGCAGTATAAAGAACAGTATTGACAGCATCCTCAGTTGATCTGTTTGTTCTATAAGCAAACTGATAATTGTCAAAGGTAACAGGAAGGCAAGAAATAATATATTTCCGAACTAACTGCTCGAAGCACTTCATTATCACAGAAGGCAATGCCACCGGCCTGAAGTCATTTAAAGCATTTGCAGGTGACTTCTTGGGTACTGGAACAATAATAGAAGCCTTCAGACAAGTTGGAACAATAGACTGTAGCAAAGAACGATTGAAAATCTCAGTCCACACCCCGGCTAACTGATCCGCACATTCTTTTACTACACAACCAGGAATGTTATCAGGTCCTGCAGCTTTTCTAGAGTTTACCGCTTTCATTATACACCTAACATCATGCTCCTTCACAACAAGAGGAGCACAATGCTCGGTCAACAATGGTAGTGGTGATGGTAACTCCACTTCCAGTTGATTCATCTCAAACCGGGCATAAAAGGTGTTTAGTTCCTCTACCAACTCATGTTTTCCACCCATACTAGCCTTCTGTGCTTTAAAACTACTGAATGCCCTGCCAAGCTTGTCTCAGGTTATTATTAGATAACCAAAGAAGAGGGAGTCAAGCTATTCTTCAAAGCACCTGAGGGGAGGACAAGAAGCAATGGGTGGAAACTAATCAAGGAGAGAAACAGCTTAGAACTAAGGAGAAATGTCCTGACAGAACAATTTATCAATGGAACAACTTGCCCCCAGAAGTTGTGAATGCTCCCACACTAGTAGAAGATTTTGGCAATCATTTGTCTGAAGTGGTGTAAGATTTCCTTCCTAGGCAGGGGATTGGACTAGAAGACCTCCAAGGTCCCTTCCCACTCTGTTATTCGACTCGACTCTACTCTACTCTACTGTATAGAGAAAATGCTGAAATATTTCAAGAGGAAACATTGCCAATGTTAAAACTGCAGTACTGCAGGCTGCTACTGCTTGCTGGCTGCCTGCAATTTGGCAGTTCAAATCTCACCAGGCTCAAGGTTGACTCAACCTTCCATCCTTCCGAGGTAGGTAAAATTGAAGCAGAATGGAAAATTACCAGAAAAGTATTCTTATAATTAGCAGAAATTTCTTAGCAAATATTATGGAAGTTGCTTAATACAATATTGTGTAAACCACGAAATTACTAGACCAAAGAACTAGACACGTTCCTGTAAACAAGGGTGGGTATGGAAAATAACTGAGGGTGTAAGATAAGTACGTATATGCTTCAGTGTGTAAAATGACTAATTAGATTTGCTTCTCCTTTCTATAGTACATATGATATGGTATAGCTTGATAAGAGAAATGCCCCAGGCTAGGCTGAGACTGTGAGCTGTATAAAAGTAACACCTCAGGAAGAGGCGGGGGTTCAGAATTTGCCATGCTAATGCTCTGAACCTTTTGCGCAAATAAACCTGTATTCTCCTACCCTTCGTGGTCTTGTGTCCTGATTTGGAAACAGGATCTGCTGCAACATTTATGGCAACCCAGATGGGACAAAAGGGGCCCTGAGGCCTGCTGGAGGGACCACCCCAGGTGCCAGTACTTCGATGAGTTGAAGGGAACATCCTAGGCGCCATCAGTCCTTTGAATCCGAGGACTTCCCAATACTGCTGTGTTCTGGCTGATGGCGGTTGACACCTCCAAGAACCACTGGTGAAAGGTAAGGAGACCAGGACATCTTCCAGCCGGCCAGTGGAGAAGGAACACTCCTGCAGGCACTCGGCTAGTATTGGAGTTGGGAAGCAATCCCTCCCTGTAAGCAGGGATGGAGGAGAGGACTGATCATCCTCTCTTAAGCAAAGGTGGGAGGACTTGTCAGGAATGATTCAGGTGAGCAGCTACTGCGGTTCCCATTGGTGACTGTGAGTGTCCAGTACTGTGGGCCAGTAGAAAGCGAGTGGCGTCCGCAGTTCCCATCGGAGACCATGTGCACCCGGCTCCCTGGGTCGTACGTGAGTGTGTAGAAATCCCTGGTGTTACCAAGTGAGGAAGGGCCCCATACCTTCTTCTAACCCCTCTTCCCAATTGTCTTGTCTGGTGACCTGGGTGGCTCATGGGAGGTGGAGAAAGTGTGCCCCTAACTCCATTGGGGTATATGCTAAAACATTTTAAGGAAGCATATGAATCTCAGGACTATGGTCTTAAGTGGAGTAGACATAAACTGCAGGTGTTTTGTGAGGGAGAGTGGCCAACATTTGGAGTGGGGTGGCCAGCCATAGGTACTTTAGACACCTCTATAGCAGTACAGCTTCATCAGTATTCCATCCTATACTAGGACACCCAGACCAAGCTCCTTACATAGATGTCTGGCTCAACCTATTAAACCACCCTCCACCATGGCTTAGAAAATTCAGAATACAACGGTGCAGGCTCCTAGTGTCACGAACGTTACCATTGACCAAACTAAAGAAGTCGTCCGAGTCATGCCTAGCTGCCCAGAAGAACTACCGCATCCACCCCCATACGTACCCCCTCTTGGCTTAAGAAGGATGTCAGATGAGAGAGAATCCTCTGGGGCATCAGGATTAATAGCTCGACTAGACCGGATATCCCCCTTCATGAGAAGCCCCAGGGATCCAACAGATACGATAGATCGATCGGCCCAAGCCGATCTTTCGCCCCCAGGGACCTCTGCCCAGGGAGAACCCCAGGTTGGCCCCCAAATAGACCCTAAACAAGAGGCTGAACCAGTGGCACCAAGGACAAGAGCCAAAATAGAACAAACGTCCCTGACAGCACCGCTTAGGCAGGTTGACCACCTGGTAACAGATCATGAGGACCCCACAGCATCGGTCACCTTACCACTGTTCCAACATGTACCATTCACTGTTGTGACTTGGAGGTTTGAGCCTCCTCTGTTAGAAGACACAGGCTCGAGTAATGAGGAAGAGGAGGATTTGGCCTTGAGATTTGAGCCTGCTTTGCTGGAAGATTCGGAATCATCTTCCTCCCCTTCCTCCCTGGTTGTGCCTCAGGTGTCAGCAGATAATCAGAAGAGAGTGCCGGAGTCCTTGGCTGAGGATCAAGCCGAGGAATGCTGGTTTGATGCAAGGCAAAGACGCAGGCAAAAGCGTGAAATGCAACGTAAAACGAAATGTCAAATCAGGGACTGACTTGAGAGACTGACATGCCCCTCAGGAAATAAAAAGAGGGCGTGTTAGCTCTGAATCCTCATTCGGGACAATTTGTTTATTCGGAATAGCAGCTTGACAAATTCTCTGTGCAGCGTTTGCCTTTTGATTTATGGTCTTGTTTGTTATCGGACTTGGCAGGCAGCTTCTGGAAGACTGCCAAGGACTTCTCCAGTCAAAGGAATTTAACTCTATCGTTCCTGGTCCTGTCTGTTTATTTATATTCCTTTGGAGGCTTAGACTCTTGCCTCGTGGTCACAGGTGAGACAGAACAATTCACTATGTCAGATTTACTTACCTGGAAACTACACCATGGCCCCTTTAGTGAAAAACCTACAGAAGTAGCAGATTTAGTGAAAACTATAGTGGACACACACAATCCCACTTGGATGGATCTCCAATAACTAACGAGGAGCTCTGTTTAATCCGGAAGAAAGGAAAAGATTAAGAATGTAGTAACTGAGATATTAAAGCCTGATTTCAGGGCAGATGGGAATCTAGCAGCATATGTTGAGGCTCACTTCCCATCGCAAGACCTAAATGGAATCCTTACAACTATATGTACCATTTATGAGACTACCAGTCAATAGTTGTGCGAGCCATCCATTTGGCAGGAAAGCCTACAGTGATTATGTCAAAACCTCCCTGGTGTTGCAGAGCCCACCGAAAGCCCTGAAGCATTTTATGCCCCGTCTTATTGGCTTACCGCATGTATACTCCCATAGATCCCACTGATCCGGTGAATGCCCGAATGTTGACAATGGCATTTATCTCACAAAGTGCCACAGACATACGCCATAAATTACAAAAAGACTTGAGGGAGCACTAGGTAAACCCATGAGCGAGCTAATGGAGGTGGCGCGGAAAGTTTTTGTAAACGGAAAAAGAGGAAGAGCAGAAGAAAGATTAAAATTGCAAAGAAAAGCTGAATTAATGGCGGCAGCTATGATGTGGACCCCAAAGGGATAGAGGGAGGCAGCCGAGGCAAGGGGCAACAGATCAGGGTTAGGGCGTAACCAGTGTGCTGTATCTGTAAGAAGGAGGGACACTGGAAGGGTGAGTGTCTGGAAGGGAACAAAGAAGAGAGGCCAGATGGAAGAAGAGAGGGAATTTCCAAGGAGGCCTCTGATGGCCCCCGAGAGGAAGCCGGGAGAGGCAAGGTTACAGGAAAGGATTTGAAAGAACCCCTCTCATAGGCTTGGCAGAGGTGGAAGAATGGGACTGAAACTGACCGTGGTCAGATTGCCTCCAGAACCTATGGTCCGGCTAAATGTGGGGAGGCAAACCTATTACCTTCCTAGTAGACACTGGAGCCACACGGTCAGTCCTAACCCAGCCCCTAACACAGGCCTCCCCCACACCATTAATATCCAGGGGCTACAGGAAGTATTTTACAAGCGTCCCTCTTTGGAGCCCCTCGTGTGCACAACTAAAGGACAAACCATAACACATCAAATTCTGTATATGCCAGACTGTCCTATCCCACTCCTGGGGAGGGATTTGCTGTGCAAACTCCGAGCTCAGATCTCCTTTGAAGAGGATGGAACAATGACACTGGGATATGGGAAGATAAACGTTAACAATACCCAGAGAAGAAGAGTGGAGGTTCATGGTGGCCAGGGACAAGGGGCGGGGAGATGAGGATGAATGGAAGCAATTCAATGTTAGTGAGTAAAAAAGTAAAAAAGTCCTCTCAATCACTCCTCAGCCAGGTGCAGAAATAACATGACCTTGACTTAGAAGAAGAATGCTATTATGTCTAGCCATATACACTCCAAGAAATTCTCCCTCCCTTTTCCCAGGCTCAAGAATGTGGCAGGGTAGGAAGCATCTGGTGCTAATAACATGGCTTCCAAAGCTGACAGCATCATGCAGAACACAGAGAATGGAAAAGGCGGGAAAAAGAGAAACACCCCTTTATACTTTCAGCAGCCAATTGGAGCATAGATTGCATCCTGCATGAGTCAGCACCTCTAACTAATCAGTTACAATTGTGTAACCGGCTCTGTTGTAGACTTTACTGTTCCAGTTACTAAATTCAATATCCTACATGGTCTTTGCCCTCCATGGAAGCTGTGGAGGTTTTTCATTAAGAAGACAACTTGCATGTAATTCATTGAAGTGTTCATTGTTAGGAATATTCATGGAATATGTTGTGTTTTTCTCCCCTGTCTCTGTGTCAGGATTTGATATCATTTGAGGATGTAGCTGTGTTTTCTCAGTGGAGGAGTGGGCCCTGCTGGACTCTGAGCAAAAAGCCCTGTACCAAGAGGTCGTGCTGGAAAACAAGAGGAATGTGGCCTCATTAGGTAAGGGATTTAAATTTAGTAAGCGTAAAGGTCAAATGTTCAATCATCTTAATAGCAAGCATAGCATCATGTTTAGAACAAATGGGAGTTTGGAAGAAGTTTGATACCCTTCAAATACAGCATGGTGCTTGATTGCTTTCGCACTAAAGGTTGTGCTTAACTTTTCTTTTTTATTGTTGCAACCAGGTGACCCGATGGGAGATGGAGGATTCTGGCCAAGAGGCAGCAGCACCTTCTGCCAAAAGACAAAAAGGAAGTTGCAGAAAAAATGTATGGAAAGCAAAGTTCTGAGCAAAACCAGTTAACGGGGGAGCTGAGAATTGCTTTGGTTTACCTTGTCCAGATACCGATGTCTTAGCCCGGACACCGATGATAGCATATGAAAAGGAAGTGTGTTCAAGGTGTGGAAAAGACTCTGTGATGAATCTGGATCATGTGACTGTGGTGAAAGCCCTGCTGAGAGAGAAACAAGATAAAGCAGGCAACACCACACAGAAGGAACTTTCCTCCTCCCTTACATGGAAGAATAAAAGGAAAAACGTACAAATGTACAGAGTGTGCAGAAAGCTTCGGTAAAAGCCGCTCTCTTGCTTCACATAAAAAGATTCACAAAGCAGAGGAGCCACACAAATGTCTGGATTGTGGAAGGACCTTCAGACAGAAAAACCACCTTAATTCACACAGGAGGGTCCACGAAGAAGAAGCAACAGCATCAAGGCATCCCCTGTGGAAAGTCCTTTGGAAGCAGCACCTCCCTTACTTCCCACCAAAGCGTCCACAAAGGGAAGTTGGATCAACACAGGGAGGGTAGAACGAGGTTTACTCAGAGCAAGGAACCGAATTCCCGGAAAAAAAGCCCACTGGGAAGAAATCATATAAATGCCTAGAATGTGGGAAGAGCTTCCGCTCTGCAAGTGACCTCAGTTGCCATAATAGGATCCATACAGGGAAAAGCCGTATCATTGCATGGTGTGTGGAAAGAGCCGCGCAAAAAAGCAATTTCAATTTACATAAGAGGATCCACACAGGAGAGAAGCCTTATAAATGCACAGAGTGTGGAAAATGCTTCAGTGCCCGATGTAACCTTACTTCCCATAAGAGGGTCCACACAGGGCAGAAACCCTATGAATGCCTGGAATGTGGAAAAAGTTTTAGCAGAGCGGTGCTCTAACCTTACATAATAGGATGCATAAAGGGAGAAACCTTATCAATGCCTGAACTGTGGAAAAGGTTCAGTCAAAAGTTAATCTTAAGTCACATGAGATGATCACACACGGGAGAAAAACCGTATCAATGCACCAATTGTGGGAAGAGCTTCAGTAATCCATATACTCTTACTGTCCATAAAAAAGGACCCACACAGGTGAAAAGCCTTATAAGTGCCCTGAATGTGACAAATGCTTCACTGATTCGGGAATCTCTCTCGTCAAAAAGCTCCACACTGGAGAGAAACCATATGAATGCCACACGTGTGGAAAGAGCTTCAGTGCAAAAATATCTATGTCATACATAGCAGGACCCACACTGGGAGAAACCATATCAGTGCCAGGAGTGTGGAAAACGCTTCAGTCATTCTGGAGCACTGACGATCCATAAAAGGATTCACACAGGGGAGAAACCATATAAGTGTACGGAGTGTGACATGAGTTTCAGGACAAGTGGTTGCTTTGTTATCCACAAGAGGATCCACACTGAGAGAAACCATATACATGTCATGAGTGCAGAAAAAGCTTTAATCAAAATAATTCACTCAGGAGCCATAGAAGGCTTCACTCAGGGGAGAAACCGTATAAATGCCTGGAGTGTGGAAAATGTTTTCGCCGTGAGTGGGCAGCTTACACTCCCACAATAGGATCCACACAGGGAGAAACCCTATAAATGCTTAGAGTGTGGAAAATGTTATAATGATAGTTCCAGTCTTACCTACCACAATAGGATCCACACTGGGGAGAAACCGTTTAAATGCATCGAAGTGTGGAAAGACTTTCAAAGACGGCAGGAATCTTACGCTCCATAAAAGACTCCACACAGGGGAGAAGCCATATTAATGTGTGGAGTGTGGAAAGAAATGCAGAACCAGCAGTGACTTTAATTGCCGTGAAGAATACGCTCAGCAAATGATGTGAATTGGTTCAGTGTTGATTCTCAAAATTTGCTTCATGCCCATAGAAATTATGTGGGAGATTCTGGAAAAATGCATGGAGCATGGGAAGAGCTTCCGAAGCAGCAGAAATGTCTTGATCCCATTAAAAAGAAGAGTTCCCTTGTAGAACTAGGAATTAACTTTTGGATATTAGATCTTTGTGCTAGAGTAGAATAGAATAAGATTACAAACAGTAAGAACAGAAATGGAATTGAATGTAGAAATGGGGATGGGAAGGGAATTCTCTCATTTGCCAAGTGAGATTGGAGATACAAGGCCTGTGTCTCCAATGCATACGCTTACAAGTGTACATAACATACAACAAATGATCAACTTTTGTCAATGCGAACCGCAGAAGGGAGTGTTAGTGACTTGGGCACTAACACTTCCAGATGGCTATGGAGATTCCTCAGTCATCCAGGCTGCGGTTCCTCCCAAAGGTACTTTTATCAAAGGCAACTGGACTTTTTTTTCCCTTGAGGGGATTTCCCTTCTCATCCAAGAAGTTTCTTCACTTCTGTTTCTTCTTCAATAAGAAATAAATGTCTTCAAGGAGAAACAAAGTCCAGTTGACTTTTGAAAAAAAGCACTTTTGGGAGAACACCTTCAAGACAAGATGGGGACCGCCACAATGTAAAAAAAGATGTTGAGACTGTAGAAAGAGTGCAGAGATTAGCAACAAAGATAATTAGGGACTGGAGGCTAAAACAAATGGTTGCAAGAATGGTTGCAGGAAGTGGGTATGTCTAGTCTAATGAAAAGAAAGGGTAGGGGAGACAGGATAGCAGTGTTCCAATATCTCAGGGGCTGCCACAAAGATAGATAAATTTATTGTCATTGTACTCAGAAACCTGAGAACAACGAAATAAGGTGCTCTTCCACAACATACAACTGAACCACACCAAAAGACATATACTAAATAACAATGTAAAACAAATTAAAACAAATAACAGTTAAAAACTGTACAACCAGGATATATATATGTTAAGACCACCAGATTCATAACTCTGCATTTAACCTAATCACAGCACTTGGATAAAAGCTATGTTTAAATCTACTTGTCCTGGCTTTCAGCACTCTATATCGCCTTCCTGATGGTAGGATCTCAAACAACAGTGGCCTGGATGCGAAGGATCTCTCAAGATCTTTTGTATCTTCCTTCTACATCCATCACGTTATACAAATCCTCCAATGAGGGAAGAGGACAGCCGCTGATCTTTTGTGCCCTTTTATCACTCTTTGAGTGCCCTTTTCTCCGCCTCTGTACAACTCCTAAACCACACACAGAGGCAATAAGATAAAATGCTCTCTATAGAGCTTCGATAAAAGGCAACCAACAGACTCTCTGGCAGTTGTTGTGATCTTAAAAGTCTTAAAAAATACAGTCGTTGATGAGCCTTTTTCTAGGGCTAAAGTATTTGCCTCCCATGTTAGATCTTGTTTCGGTGATACCTAAAAACTTACATTCTGCCACCTGTTCTACCAAAACACCATCGATATACAATGGCTGGATATCTGAACTGCTCTTCCTGTAATCCACTATGAATTCCTTCGTCTTATTTATATTAAAAATAAGATTGTTTACTTTGCACCAGAGGGACAGCTGATGAATTTCATCCCTGTACGCAGACTCATCATTACCAGACATGAGCCCCACCAACGTTGTATCATCTGCAAACTTAATGATCTTATTACTCAGATGAATAGAGGTGCAATCAGACGTATAAATAGTGAATAAAAGTGGACTCAATACACAGCCCTGAGGAGTGCCAGTATTGAGGATCTTCACAGAAGAGATATGTCCGTTCATCCTAACCCTTTGTGAAGCGATGAAATGAAAATTCAGAATCCACCAACATATGGAGCCCGGTAGCTTCAGATCTTTAAGCTTAGACATCAATCTGTGCGGCAGTATAAAGAACAGTATTGACAGCATCCTCAGTTGATCTGTTTGTTCTATAAGCAAACTGATAATTGTCAAAGGTAACAGGAAGGCAAGAAATAATATATTTCCGAACTAACTGCTCGAAGCACTTCATTATCACAGAAGGCAATGCCACCGGCCTGAAGTCATTTAAAGCATTTGCAGGTGACTTCTTGGGTACTGGAACAATAATAGAAGCCTTCAGACAAGTTGGAACAATAGACTGTAGCAAAGAAGCGATTGAAAATCTCAGTCCACACCCGGCTAACTGATCCGCACATTCTTTTACTACACAACCAGGAATGTTATCAGGTCCTGCAGCTTTTCTAGAGTTTACCGCTTTCATTATACACCTAACATCATGCTCCTTCACAACAAGAGGAGCACAATGCTCGGTCAACAATGGTAGTGGTGATGGTAACTCCACTTCCAGTTGATTCATCTCAAACCGGGCATAAAAGGTGTTTAGTTCCTCTACCAACTCATGTTTTCCACCCATACTAGCCTTCTGTGCTTTAAAACTACTGAATGCCCTGCCAAGCTTGTCTCAGGTTATTATTAGATAACCAAAGAAGAGGGAGTCAAGCTATTCTTCAAAGCACCTGAGGGGAGGACAAGAAGCAATGGGTGGAAACTAATCAAGAGAGAAACAGCTTAGAACTAAGGAGAAATGTCCTGACAGAACAATTTATCAATGGAACAACTTGCCCCCAGAAGTTGTGAATGCTCCCACACTAGTAGAAGATTTTGGCAATCATTTGTCTGAAGTGGTGTAAGATTTCCTTCCTAGGCAGGGGATTGGACTAGAAGACCTCAAGGTCCCTTCCCACTCTGTTATTCGAGCTCGACTCTGACTCTACTCTACTGTATAGAGAAAATGCTGAAATATTTCAAGAGGAAACATTGCCAATGTTAAAACTGCAGTACTGCAGGCTGCTACTGCTTGCTGGCTGCCTGCAATTTGGCAGTTCAAATCTCACCAGGCTCAAGGTTGACTCAACCTTCCATCCTTCGAGGTAGGTAAAATTGAAGCAGAATGGAAAATTACCAGAAAAGTATTCTTATAATTAGCAGAAATTTCTTAGCAAATATTATGGAAGTTGCTTAATACAATATTGTGTAAACCACGAAATTACTAGACCAAAGAACTAGACACGTTCCTGTAAACAAGGGTGGGTATGGAAAATAACTGAGGGTGTAAGATAAGTACGTATATGCTTCAGTGTGTAAAATGACTAATTAGATTTGCTTCTCCTTTCTATAGTACATATGATATGGTATAGCTTGATAAGAGAAATGCCCCAGGCTAGGCTGAGACTGTGAGCTGTATAAAAGTAACACCTCAGGAAGAGGCGGGGTTCAGAATTTGCCATGCTAATGCTCTGAACCTTTATGCAAATAAACCTGTATTCTCCTACCCTTAGTGGTCTTGTGTCCTGATTTGGAAACAGGATCTGCTGCAACATTATGGCACCCAGATGGGACAAAAGGGGCCCTGAGGCCTGCTGGAGGGACCACCCCAGGTGCCAGTACTTCGATGAGTTGAAGGGAACATCCTAGGCGCCATCAGTCCTTTGAATCCGAGGGACTTCCCAATACTGCTGTGTTCTGGTTGATGGCGGTTGACACCTCCAAGAACCACTGGTGAAAGGTAAGAGACCAGGACATCTTCCAGCCGGCCAGTGGAGAAGGAACACTCCTGCAGGCACTCGGCTAGTATTGGAGTTGGGAAGCAATCCCTCCCTGTAAGCAGGGATGGAGGAGAGGACTGATCATCCTCTCTTAAGCAAAGGTGGGAGGACTTGTCAGGAATGATTCAGGTGAGCAGCTACTGCGGTTCCCATTGGTGACTGTGAGTGTCCAGTACTGTGGGCCAGTAAGCGAGTGGCGTCCGCAGTTCCCATCGGAGACCATGTGCACCCGGCTCCCTGGGTCGTACGTGAGTGTGTAGAAATCCCTGGTGTTACCAAGTGAGGAAGGGCCCCATACCTTCTTCTAACCCCTCTTCCCAATTGTCTTGTCTGGTGACCTGGGTGGCTCATGGGAGGTGGAGAAAGTGTGCCCTAACTCCATTGGGGTATATGCTAAAACATTTAAGGAAGCATATGAATCTCAGGACTATGGTCTTAAGTGGAGTAGACATAAACTGCAGGTGTTTTGTGAGGGAGAGTGGCCAACATTTGGAGTGGGGTGGCCAGCCATAGGTACTTTAGACACCTCTATAGCAGTACAGCTTCATCAGTATTCCATCCTATACTAGGACACCCAGACCAAGCTCCTTACATAGATGTCTGGCTCAACCTATTAAACCACCCTCCACCATGGCTTAGAAAATTCAGAATACAGCGATTGCAGGCTCCTAGTGTCACGAGCGTTACCATTGACCAAACTAAAGAAGTCGTCCGAGTCATGCCTAGCTGCCCAGAAGAACTACCGCATCCACCCCATACGTACCCCCTCTTGGCTTAAGAAGGATGTCAGATGAGAGAGAATCCTCTGGGGCATCAGGATTAATAGCTCGACTAGACCGGATATCCCCCTTCATGAGAAGCCCCAGGGATCCAACAGATACGATAGATCGATCGGCCCAAGCCGATCTTTTCGCCCTTCAGGGACCTCTGCCCAGGAGAACCCCAGGTTGGCCCCAAATAGACCCTAAACAAGAGGCTGAACCAGTGGCACCAAGGACAAGAGCCAAAATAGAACAAACGTCCCTGACAGCACCGCTTAGGCAGGTTGACCACCTGGTAACAGATCATGAGGACCCCACAGCATCGGTCACCTTACCACTGTTCCAACATGTACCATTCACTGTTGTGACTTGGAGGTTTGAGCCTCCTCTGTTAGAAGACACAGGCTCGAGTAATGAGGAAGAGGAGGATTTGGCCTTGAGATTTGAGCCTGCTTTGCTGGAAGATTCGGAATCATCTTCCTCCCCTTCCTCCCTGGTTGTGCCTCAGGTGTCAGCAGATAATCAGAAGAGAGTGCCGGAGTCCTTGGCTGAGGATCAAGCCGAGGAATGCTGGTTTGATGCAAGGCAAAGACGCAGGCAAAAGCGTGAAATGCAACGTAAAACGAAATGTCAAATCAGGGACTGACTTGAGAGACTGACATGCCCCTCAGGAAATAAAAGAGGGCGTGTTAGCTCTGAATCCTCATTCGGGACAATTTGTTTATTCGGAATAGCAGCTTGACAAATTCTCTGTGCGGCGTTTGCCTTTTGATTTATGGTCTTGTTTGTTATCGGACTTGGCAGGCAGCTTCTGGAAGACTGCCAAGGACTTCTCCAGTCAAAGGAATTTAACTCTATCGTTCCTGGTCCTGTCTGTTTATTTATATTCCTTTGGAGGCTTAGACTCTTGCCTCGTGGTCACAGGTGAGACAGAACAATTCACTATGTCAGATTTACTTACCTGGAAACTACACCATGGCCCCTTTAGTGAAAAACCTACAGAAGTAGCAGATTTAGTGAAAACTATAGTGGACACACACAATCCCACTTGGATGGATCTCCAATAACTAACGGGGACTCTGTTTAATCCGGAAGAAAGGGAAAAGATTAAGAATGTAGTAACTGAGATATTAAAGCCTGATTTCAGGGCAGATGGGAATCTAGCAGCATATGTTGAGGCTCACTTCCCATCGCAAGACCCTAAATGGAATCCTTACAACTATATGTACCATTTATGAGACTACCAGTCAATAGTTGTGCGAGCCATCCATTTGGCAGGAAAGCCTACAGTGATTATGTCAAAACCCTCCCTGGTGTTGCAGAGCCCACCGAAAGCCCTGAAGCATTTTATGCCCGTCTTATTGACGCTTACCGCATGTATACTCCCATAGATCCCACTGATCCGGTGAATGCCCGAATGTTGACAATGGCATTTATCTCACAAAGTGCCACAGACATACGCCATAAATTACAAAGACTTGAGGGAGCACTAGGTAAACCCATGAGCGAGCTAATGGAGGTGGCGCGGAAAGTTTTTGTAAACGGAAAAAGAGGAAGAGCAGAAGAAAGATTAAAAATTGCAAAGAAAAGCTGAATTAATGGCGGCAGCTATGATGTGGACCCCAAAGGATAGAGGAGGCAGCCGAGCAAGGGGCAACAGATCAGGGTTAGGACGTAACCAGTGTGCTATCTGTAAGAAGGAGGGACACTGGAAGGGTGAGCGTCTGGAAGGGAACAAAGAAGAGAGGCCAGATGGAAGAAGAAGAGGGAATTTCCAAGGAGGCCTCTGATGGCCCCCGAGAGGAAGCCGGGGAGGGCAAGGTTACAGGAAAGGATTTGAAAGAACCCCTCTCATAGGCTTGGCAGAGGTGGAAGAATGGGACTGAAACTGACCGTGGTCAGATTGCCTCCCAGAACCTATGGTCCGGCTAAATGTAGGAGGCAAACCTATTACCTTCCTAGTAGACACTGGAGCCACACGGTCAGTCCTAACCCAGCCCCTAACACAGGCCTCCCCCCACACCATTAATATCCAGGGGGCTACAGGAAGTATTTTACAGCGTCCCTCTTTGGAGCCCCTCGTGTGCACAACTAAAGGACAAACCATAACACATCAAATTCTGTATATGCCAGACTGTCCTATCCCACTCCTGGGGAGGGATTTGCTGTGCAAACTCCGAGCTCAGATCTCCTTTGAAGAGGATGGAACAATGACACTGGGATATGGGAAGATAAACGTTAACAATACCCAGAGAAGAAGAGTGGAGGTTCATGGTGGCCAGGGACAAGGGACGGGGAGATGAGGATGAATGGAAGCAATTCAATGTTAGTGAGGTAAAAAAGCTTTGAGGGAGATTTCCTTGTGTTACTTTTTCTGTGGAATAAAGTTTTTGCTTACAATCTTCTCTTCAATGGGTTCAATTTGAGACATTGGCATATCTGGCAAAGTGCCTGGAGCAGGAAAGGTGAGGAAAACCAAAAGTGCCTTTGAGTTCAGAAGGATCTTTTTCCTTCTTTCAGCCCCTCTGGAAGTGCAATTTTTGAGGGGGAAATGGGGAATAAGCCAGGAACCCCCCCTCTGCAAACTGGAAGCAGGCTTCATTAGGCTTGCAGCTGTTGAACTAAAAGGTATTTTGTAGAGAGAATAGATTTAACGACCACAAGTGAGCCATCAACTTTTGTTGTTAAGTGAGATGTTTGGTAAAGTGAGTTTTGCTCCATTTTGTGACCTTTCTTGCTATGGTTGTTAAGTGAATCTGGTTTCCCCATTGACGTTGCTTGTGGGAAGGTCGCAAGAGATCACGTGACCCCTGGACTCTACAAGGGTCTGTTGAAAGGCTTAGAAAATGCCTTTCTTCTGAAGATTCGATTTTCCCGCTGGGAGAGCTCCAGTGCATGGATACAGACAACTGCTTGAAAGCTGGATCTTTTTATTTTCAGGAAGGCAAGAGATAGCAAGAAGTCTGTATTCCTGGGGCTAGCTAGCTTTGTATGATAAGCCCCTGGTTTTTATACTTGTTTTCTCCTTTTGTGTGTGAGTGCTTGTGTTTGTATTTCTTAATATTTTAAATCCTGTCAGGGGTTGTCTTCATTTCCGCCGGAGGGTAAACTCCGCGGGGTGGTTTGATTGGATTATCAGTTTCGTCCTAATGTTTTCTTATATTTGTTTTGTGGCAATCTCCTGTCTGTCTCCTTTGCAATATATTTTGTGTCTTTTGTCTGTTTGTTTTGCTGATTTGGCATGTCCTGTGTTTGTAAGGGTTTTCTTTTCTTGTTTCCCTAGTTTTCTTAATTATTTGGGCTTTCGTCTAAGGGGCTTCTTTAATACCTTTTATTTGATTCCTTTTCCTATGCAAGTTTGTTTTATGGCTGGCTTGATGTTCCTTTGGGGTTTTCCTGCTTGGGTGACACCACTGTACTCGTGAAGTTCCCTTTCCACAGGTCATAAATGCAATTCAGTTCCCAGGTGAAGGGAAAATATATTAAGTTACTCTTTTATAATAGTGTTTTATGTGTTGTTAAGCTAGAATATTCCTCTCACTCCTTTTGTTACATCTTACCCTAACCCCCACCCTAACCCCCAAAGTGTATTCAGTTAAAGTATGTGATAGCTTGTCACAATTTTCTTGGAAAACAGGAACATCCACCCAGGGCCAGGCAACAAGTAAATAAGATAAGGGATATCCTCCCAAGGTGAACCTCAGAAGTAAAACAAGATAAGATATCCCATGCATAGAAAACAATCTCATGTTGACCCTTTAGTTTATAGTTTAACTCATCGTATAGTTTCAGATAATAAGGGGGAGTTGGGAGGGCTTCTTAGGCGTAGCGTGCATTGTGCAGGGGGTATAAATATATTAGTTTGAAAATAGTACTTTGCTCTCCTTGTACTTAATCCACTTGGGAAGGGTCTTGGAGGCCACGCTTGCAACTGCTTTCTTTTATTTGGTTCAATAAACGCTTGAAATTGTGAACCAGACTTGTCTTTGTTTTGTGAGTATAAATTTATTGGGGGTCTTACATCTCACACAGGCACCTTAGAAACAAGTAATAACTAGTAGTCCCCACGGGTTTGTTAAAAACAAATCATGCCAAATCAATCTTATTTCATTCTTCAGCACAGTGACTGAACTAGTTGACCAGCAAAATACCATGGACATAATATAGATTTCAGCAAGGCATTCCACAAAGTAGATCACAACCTACTTCTTAGCTAGAAAAAAGTGGAATAGATAGCACCACCACTAGATGGACTTGCAATTGGCTGACAAGCCATACTCAACTAGTAGTCCTTAATGGGTTTAAGTCTACATGGAGGGAATTAAGCTGTGGGGTGCCACGAGGTTCTGTCTTGGGCCCAGTACTCTTCAATATCTTCACTAATGACTTAGATGAGGGAATACAAGGGGAACTTACCAAATTTGCAGATGATACTAAGCTGGGAGGAATAGCTAACACCCAAGAAGATAGGCTCAAGATCCAGATGGATCTTGACAGACTAGAACACTGGGCCATATCTAACAAAATGCAATTTAATGTAGAGAAAAGTAAAGTTGTACCCTTAGGCAAGAAAAACCAAAAGTACACATATAGACTGGGTGAAACCAGGCTCAATAGCAGTAACTGTGAGAGGTATCTTGGAGTCTTAGTGGACAACCAGCTAAATAGGAGCCAGCAGTTTGCAGCAGCCATAAAAAAGCTAATGCAATCCTAAGTTGTATTAACAGAGGGATACAATCAAGATCAAGGGAAGTACTAATGCCACTCTATAAAACCTTAGTAAGACCACATCTAGAGTACTGCATCCAGCTTTGGACACCACATTATAAAAAAAGATGTTGAGGCTCTAGAAAAAGTACAGGGAAGAGCAACCAGGATGATTAGGGGACTGGAGACTAAAATATATGAAAAATGGTTGCAGGAACAGGGCCTGGCCAGTCTAGGGAAGAGAAGGACCAGGGGAGACATGATAGTAGTGTCCCAATATTTGAGGGGCTGCCACAAAGCTATTTTCTAAAGCGCCTGTAGGCCAGACAAGGAATAATGGGTGGAAACTGAACAAGGAGAGATTTAACCTGGAAATAAGGGGAAACTTTCTGACAGTGAGAACAATCAACTAATGGAACAGCTTGACCTCAGAAGCCCATCAGTTGGGGCTTTCAAGAAGAGATTGGGCTGCCAACTGTCAGAAATGGTGTAGGGTCTCTTGCTTGGGGGGGTGGACTAGATGACCTACAAGATCCTGCTCATTTCTTAAAGAGCTATTCCCTCCTAACTTTTGGTGCTCCGCATACCTTTCCTTCCCCTCCCTCTCTCCCGTTTCTCTGATTGCCTGGGGAGAAGCAGCCCTGGATTCCCTGCCCAGCTGACGGTCCCACCCGGGACCGATTCCCCCGGGGCAGAAGGAAGGGGGGCGGGTAGGGGGACCCCGAGTGGGCGGTGCTCCCCGCCCTGCGGAGAATGGGAGGAGCTATAAGCGCTTCCGGCTTGGACTCTGCAAATTCCTGGCTGGGGTCGTTCCGGGGTGGGGGATCCACATGCGTGGCCGCGAAGTAAGGAAGCGCGTCCAGCGGTGATCGCGGATCCTTTCCTGCCCGGGTCTCTAGGGGAGCGGAGGAGAGGAGAGAAAGAGAGCCGCCTCATTCTTATTGAGAGCCAGGTAAAAAGCTGCTTCTTCCTTCCCTCCTTCCTCCCTCACTTTTCCTTCCTTCCTGGGAAATGCTGGGACAGGAGACCCTTTCAAAGCAGCTTCTTGGGACGCTGCTAAGATCGCTGCTGCCGTCCCCACTTCTTTCTTTCTTTCTTTCTTTCTTTCTTTCTTTCTTTCTTTCTTTCTTTCTTTCTTTCTTTCCTTCTTTCCTTCTTTCCTTCCCTTCCCTTTCCTCCCTTCCTTCCCCTTCCCCTTCCTTCCTTCCTTCCTTCCTGGGAAATGCCGGGACAGGTGAGCCTTCAAGGCAGCTTCTTGGGGCGCAGCTTCTTGGGGCTCCACTTCCTCCTGGGGGAGATGATTCTTATTCTCCTTTCTTTTCTGCCGGCCCTTCCTGACCGTTTCCCGTCGCTTCCTTTGCTCTGGGGCCGTTTCACATCCAGGAGGCTCGGAGTTGAAGGGCCGCGAAACCGGCGGGGAGAAAAGTGGGGCGATCCCTCCCAGCCGCTGCTGTTTCGGGGAGCCGCTCGAGACGAGCCCCCTCCGGAGAGAGCATCGGCTCAAGGCTCCTCCGGACCCCCTTCCTCTCTTCGCCCGCCTTCCTTTCCTCCCGGAATTGGCTTCCATCGTCCAATTAAACTGAATTTGGGGTGCATTTAAAGAGGCGTCGCACTTTCCTGTGGGCCATTGTTTCTCAACCTGGGCAACCTTGTGATTTTTGGCTTTAACTCCCAGAATTTCCCACGTGTGTTGAAAATCCACATATCTTAACAGCTCCCAAGAGGTAACCCAGGGGTGCGGAAGTTACGGACCTTTTATGACTGGTGGACTTCAAGTCCCAAAATTCCTCAGCCAGCTGCCTCAGGTATTCTGGGAGTTGAAGTCCAGCCGTCAAAAAAGGCCACTAGTTCCCCACTTCAAGTCCCAGCTGTAAAAGAAGAGTTTTTGTAATCTTCCTTGATTATCTCATAAGGGAAGGTGAACATTATAGCAACGTAGAATAACGGAGTTGGTCCTTTAATGCACACATTCACGGCTGAGATAATCTGCTTCTGAATCCAATCCCTGGTCCTTCCACACCTTTCAGTTTTCCTCTCACCGAGAATGAGCTTCTGTGTGTTGTTGCTGTGGCTGCAAAGGACTCACTTAAAGGGGTCAGTCCCCTAGTTAATCTAGAAATAGGCTAAAATCAGCCTTTTGCACTGGATGCTCAAGAATGTCCTTAGGATGTTTGATAGCCAATTATTCCTTTGCTGTTTTTTTTCCCCACTCCTAGACCCTCTCATGGCCTTGTCTTCATCTCCGGGAACCCCAGTTATTTGTAGTAGAGGATCAACAGCAGCTGAGCTTCCAACGCAGGTAGGAGGATTCTTCCCTCCCCTCCCCTCATGTGCCAATCTCCCAATAACAGAATAAGACAATCGGAAGGGATCTTGGAGATCTTCTAGTCCATCCCCCTGTTTCAAGCAGGAGACCCTATACTCTTTCAGACAAGTGGCCGTCCAGTCTCTCCTTAAAAACCTCCAGCCCACAACTTCTGAAAGCAAACTGTTCCATTAGTTAATTGTTCTCACTGTCAGGAAGTTGTTCCTTAATTCCAGGTTGCCTTTATCCACCATTAGTTTCCATCCGTTGTTTTCTTCTCCTGCCTTCTGGTGCTTTGAAAAATAAGTTGAGCCTCCTCTTGTTTGTGGAAACCCCTCAAATATTGAAACACTGTTATCGTGTCTCCCCTGGTCCTTCTTTTCTCTAGACTGGCCATATCCAGTTCCTGCAACTGTTTTTTGTGTCATTTAATCTCAAAGCCTTTAATCCTTGGTTGCTGTTTGCACTTTTCCCAAAGTCTCCACATTTCTTTTTGTAATGTGGTGACCAAAACTGAACTCTGTACTCTGTGGTCTTTACTCTGGGTTTTTTTTTTTGTAAAAGTTTTATTTGGATTTTCAGAAAACATAATACAAATAAAATATCTTTTTTGAGAGCAGCATGATTCCAGGTTATCACATCTCCATACAGACATAATCTCAGTTACATATTCATCTTTATATTCTATTTCATATCTTGACACTATTTTATCATTTTCTCAATAATTTTTCCCTTCCCTTACTTCCCTCAACCTTATTTCTGATTATCTCATTGCTTTCTAATTCAATTACATAGCTCTTTCTAAATTTCTATATCTTTCTAATTATTATATTTGTATTTGTCAGCCTTCGAGATTTTCTTCCTTTGCTTTTTGCATCTTTCGGCTGTCATAAGTAACGGGGAGAAGGGGGGAAAATTATGGGAAGTGAACTGGAGGTGTTACACACAGAATTGTATAAACGGGGGAATACATTCTTGCTTAGGTTTCTATTCCTTGCTCTCTCTTCTATGCGCAGCTGCAAACCTTTATCAAAGTATGCCAAGGTCAATGGACAGAAGCCTCATCACCACCTGGAGATATCCACATGATGATATTCACTTTTAATTGGAAGAACCATTTGAACTATTGGGGGTGGGAACATTGCCATTACTTTGTATATGTGATTTACGCACCCATTTTCTCAGATTCAGAATTCTTTTGTTGCTACCACTTGATTTCCAGTAAAAGTTACCTTTTATCTAATTAAAAGAGTAAGTATTTCTTTCTTGGATATTGAATGGAACACCAGCTGACAGTACTTTTTTCTGTCCTGCTTACAACTTCATACGTTCTTTTTCCAGGGAAAAGAAAAAAAAAATAATTCCCTCCCCTTCCAGGCATTAAAAAGCAAGTTTTCCCCTGTGATTACCAAATAGAGCTTATCACCTTTATATCTTATAGTTGTTATCCATTCAAATCTCATTTCACATTTAATTTATACATTATGCAATTATAGTTATATACTCTGCATTTTTTTTAAAGTGGTGAACATGAAAGCCCAAAGTAAACAGTAAAGTCCAAGCTTGGCTTTTGTAGAGAGCGCAGCTGCTGCCCAGATGAAGTTGGAGACACTGACATAGACTTGGAGACTTTTATATAAACATAAATATATTTAACATGGAAATTTACAGCAGTCTTTGTCACCATCCACAAAAGGAATAATGTAAGATAGTCAGGAAAACAGAGGAACATCCTGAGGTAAATCTAAAGCATCATGCAGGACAGAGAGAGGGAAAAAAGGCGGGAAAAAAGAGAAACGCCCCCTTTATACTGTCAGCAGCCAATCGTAGCGTAGATTGCATCCTGCATGAGTCAGCATCCTCTAACTAATCAGTTACAATTGTGTTCTGGCCTATTGTAGACTTTACTGTTCCAGTTACTAAATTCAATATCCTACATGGTCTTTGCCCTACTTGGAAGCTATGGAGGTTTTTCATTAAGAAGACTCACATGTAATTCATTGAAGTGTTCATTGTTAAGAATATTCATGGAATATGTTGTCCTTTTCCCCCCTGTCTCTATGTCAGGATTTGATATCATTTGAGGATGTAGCTGTATTTTTCTCAGTGGAGGAGTGGGCTCTGCTGGATTCTGAGCAAAAAGCCCTGTACCGAGAGGTCATGCTGGAAAACAAGAGGAACGTGGCCTCATTAGGTAAGGGATTTAAATTTAGTAGCCAAAGGTCAAATGTTCAATCATCTTAATAGCAAGCATAAGCATCATGTTTAGAACAAATGGGAGTTTGAAAGAAGTTTGATACTCTTCAAATAGAGCAATAGTGCTTGATTGCTTTTGCACTAAAGGTTGTGCTAACTTTTCTTTTTTTATTGTTGCAACCAGGTGACAGATGGGGGATGGAGGTTTCTGGCCAAGAGGCAGCAGCACCTTTGCCAAAAGACAAAAAGGAAGTTGCAGAAAAGATGTATGGAAAGCACGGTTTGAAGCAAAACCAGCTAACTGGGGAGCTGGAGAATTGCTCTGGTTTACCTTGTCCAGATACCAATGTCTTACTGGACACTGATGATTACCATGAAAAACAAGTGTGTTCAAGGTGTGGGAAAAGACTCTGTGATGAATCTGGATCATGTGACTGTGGTGAAAGCCCTGCTGGAGAGAAACAAGATGAAAGCAGGCAACACCACAGAAGGGACCTTCCTCCTCCTTTACATGAAAGAATAGAAGAAGGAGGGAAACCATACAAATGTACAGAGTGTGCAGAAAGCTTCGGTACAAGCCGCTGTCTTGCTTCGCATAAAGAGATTCACAAAGCAGGGGAGCCACACAAATGTCTAGATTGTGGAAGGACCTTCAGACAGAAAAACCACCTTAATTCACACAGGAGAGTCCACGAAGAGAAGCAACAGCATCAATGCATCTCCTGTGGAAAGTCCTTTGGAAGCAGCACCTCCCTTACTTCCCACCAAAGCGTCCACAGGGGGAAGTTGGATCAACTCAGGGAGAGTAGAATGAGGTTTACTCAGAGCAAGGAACCGAATTCCCAGAAAAAAAGCCCCACTGGGAAGAAATCATATAAATGCCTAGAATGTGGGAAGAGCTTCCGCTCTGCAGGTGACCTCACTTGCCATAATAGGATCCATACAGGGGAAAAGCCATATCATTGCATGGTGTGTGGAAAGAGCTTTGCAAAAAAAAGTAATTTCAATTTGCATAAGAGGATCCACACAGGAGAGAAACCGTATAAATGCACAGAGTGTGGAAAATGCTTCAGTGCCCGATGTAATCTTACTTCCCATAAGAGGATCCATACAGGGGAGAAACCCTATGAATGCCTGGAATGTGGAAAAAGCTTTAGCCAACGCTGCACTCTAACCTTACATAATAGGATGCATAAAGGGGAGAAACCTTATCAATGCTTGAACTGTGGAAAAAGGTTCCGTCAAAAAGTTAATCTTAAGTCACACGAGATGATCCACACGGGAGAAAAACCGTATCAATGCACCAATTGTGGGAAGAGCTTCAGTAATCCATATACTCTTACTGTCCATAAAAGGACCCACACAGGTGAAAAGCCTTATAAGTGCCCTGAATGTGACAAATGCTTCACTGATTCAGGGAATCTCTCTCGTCACAAAAGGCTCCACACTGGAGAGAAACCATATGAATGCCACACGTGTGGAAAGAGCTTCAGTGCAAAAAATATCTATGTCATACATAGCAGGACCCACACTGGGGAGAAACCTTATCAGTGCCAGGAGTGTGGAAAACGCTTCAGTCATTCTGGAGCACTGACGATCCATAAAAGGATTCACACAGGGGAGAAACCATATCAGTGCCAGGAGTGTGGCATGAGTTTCAGTAGAAGTGGTGTCCTTGATATCCACAAGAGGATTCACACAGGGGAGAAACCCTATAAGTGCATGGAGTGTGGCATGAGTTTCAGGACAAATGGTTGCTTTGTTATCCACAAGAGGATCCACACTGGGGAGAAACCATATACATGTCATGAGTGCAGAAAAAGCTTTAATCAAAATAAGTCACTCATTTTCCATAGAAGGCTTCACTCAGGGGAGAAACCGTATAAATGCCTGGAGTGTGGAAAATGTTTTCGTGTGAGTGGGCAACTTACCTCCCATAATAGGATCCACACAGGGGAGAAACCCTATAAATGCTTAGAGTGTGGAAAATGTTATAATGATAGTTCCAGTCTTACCTATCACAATAGGATCCACACTGGGGAGAAACCGTATCAATGCACCGAGTGTGGGAAGCGTTTCAATCAAGCAAGTAATCTTACTGTGCATAAAAGGACCCACACAGGTGAAAAGCCTTATATATGTCCTGAATGTGACAAACGCTTCACTAATTTAGCGGCTCTCTCTCGTCACAAGAGGATCCACACTGGGGAGAAACCCTATAAGTGCCAGGAGTGTGGCATGAGTTTCAGTAGAAGTAGTGTCCTTGGTAACCATAGGAGGATTCACACAGGGGAGAAACCCTATAAGTGCATGGAGTGTGGCCTGAATTTCAGGACAAGTTATTATCTTGGTATCCACAAGAGGATCCACACAGGAGAGAAACTGTATACATGTCCTGAGTGCGGAAAAAGCTTTAAACATAATGATTCACTCAGGATCCATAGAAGGCTTCACTCAGGGGAGAAACCCTATCAATGCCTGGAGTGTGGAAAATGTTTTCATGTAAGTGGCCACCTTACCTCCCACAAAAGGATCCACACAGGGGAGAAACCCTATAAATGCTTAGAGTGTGGAAAATGTTATAAAAATAATGCCAGTCTTACCTACCACAATAGGACCCACACAGGGGAGAAACCCTATAAATGCCTGGAGTGTGGAAAATGTTTTCGTGTGAGTAGCCAGCTTACCTCCCACAATAGGATCCACACAGGGGAGAAACCCTATAAATGCCTGGAGTGTGGAAAATGTTTTCGTGTGAGTTGCCAGCTTACCTCCCACAATAAGATCCACACGGGGGAGAAACCCTATAAATGCTTAGAGTGCGGAAAATGTTTTCGTGTGAATGGACAGCTTACCTCCCACAATAGGATCCACACAGGGGAGAAACCCTATAAATGCTTAGAGTGTGGAAAGACTTTCAAAGAGAGCAGGAATCTTATGCTCCATAAAAGAACCCACGCAGGGGAGAAGCCATATTAATGTGTGGAGTGTGGAAAGAAATGCAGAAGCAGCAGTGACTTTAATTGCCGTAAGAATACGCTCAGCAAATGATGTGAATTGGTTCGTGTTGATTCTCAAAATTTGCTTCATGCCCATAGAAATTATGCGGGAAATTCTGGAAAAATGCATGGAGCATGGGAAGAGCTTCCAAAGCAGCAGAAACGTCTTGATCATTAAAAAGAAGAGTCCCCTTGTAGAACTAGGAATTAACTTTTGGATATTAGATCTTTGTGCTGGAGTAGAGTAGAATAAGATTACAAACAGTAAGAACAGAAATGGAACTGAATGTAGAAATGGGGACGGGAAGGGAATACTCTCATTGGCCAAATGAGATTGGGCATACAAGGCCTGTGTCTCCAATGCATACGTTCACAAGTGTACATAACATACAACAAATGATCAACTTTTGTCAATGCGAACAGCAAAGGGAGGGAGGGACTTGGGAACTAACACTTCCGGATGGCTATGGAGATTCTCAGTCATCCAGTCTGCGGTTCCTCCCAAAGGTACTTTTATCAAAAGGCAACTGGACGTTTTTTTCCCTTGAGGGGATTTCCCTTCTCATCCAAGAAGTTTCTTCACTTCTGTTTCTTCTTCAATGAGAAGTGAAATGTCTTCAAGAAGAAACAAAGTCCAGTTGACTTTTGAAAAAAAGCACGATTGGGAGAACACCTTCAAGACAAGGTGGGGACTGGCACAATGTAAAAAAGATGTTGAGACTGTAGAAAGAGTGCAGAGAATAGCAACAAAGATGATTAGGGCACTGGAGGCTAAAACAAATAAAGAATGGTTACAGGAAGTGGGTATGTCTTATCTAGGAAAGAGAAGGACTAGGGGAGACATGATAGTGTTCCAGTATCTCAGGGGCTGCCACAAAGAAGAGGGAGTCAAGCTATTCTTCAAAGCACCTGAGGGGAGGACAAGAAGCAATGGGTGGAAACTAATCAAGGAGAGAAGCAACTTAGAACTAAGGAGAAATGTCCTGACAGAACAATTTATCAGTGGAACAAGTTGCCCCCAGAAGTTGTGAATGCTCCCACACTGGTAGTTCTTAAGAAGAGTTTGGCAATCATTTGTCTGAAGTGGTGTAGAATTTCCTTCCTAGGTAGGAGATTGGACTAGAAGACCTCCAAGACCTCCCTTCCTACTCTGTTATTCTACTCTACTCGACAGTATAGAGAAAATGCTGAAATATTTCAAGAGGAAACGTTGCCACTGTTAAAACTGCAGTACTGAAGGCTGCTACTGTTTGCTGGGTGCCTGTAATTTGGTAGTTCAAATCTCACCAGGCTCAAGGTTGACTCAACCTTCCATCCTTCCGAGGTAGGTAAAATGAGGACCCAAATCGTTGGGGACAATATGCTGACTCTATAAATTGCTTAGAGGGGGCTGTAAGGCACTGTAAACAGGTATATAAGTCTATTGCTATTGCAATCTAAATGGTGAAAGGTTCAGGCGTGGTGGTGTTGACTCCCCACATTTCCCTAATGTTGGAAGGAATCAAGCAGTGGATCTACTACACCCATGTGGAGAAAGTCACGCCAGAAGAAAGAGAAGCAGGATCTCCAGTGAGCTCTTCACTGTGAGAAAGTGACGGAAGAGAATGAACTAATGAACAAATACAAGACTCGAGAGTTCTGTCAACAGTAATAACTGGAGGGATGGTGTTGTGTCTGCACCACCTTTAACTTTGGTTGTGCTTAACTGATTTCTAGTCTGTCATACAATATTGATTGTGCTTGATTTTTATGAATGCCCTAAATTATGAAGCGGCTTAAGGCTTAGCTTACACATCTCGGATACAGGCTCTTCCTGGCGGGTAAATTGGACAATTCAGGGAACCAGCTTCAGAAAACACAGGTGGCCCTTGACTTATGACCACAATTAAGCTCCACATTTCCATGGCCAAGCAAGACAGTTGTTAAGTGAGTTTTGTGCCATTTTACAAGTTTTGCCACAGTTGTTTGGTTAGTAACATGGTTGTGAAGTGAATCTGGTTTCCCATTTGACTTTGCTTGTCTGAAGGTCTTAAATGGGGATCCCATGACCCTGGGATACTCCAACTATCAAAAATACAGGCCAGTGGCCAAGTGTCTGAATTTTGATCACATGATACAGGGATGCTGCAACGGTTGTGTGAAAAAATTCATAAATCATTTTTTTCAGTGCCATTGTAACTTCAACCATTCACTGAGGAAATGACTGTAAGTTGAGGACTAATCGTAAAGCAGCAACTGATTGTTATTAAAGCACAATTATGAATGATAATGTGTTTTTTCAGTCTAACCAACAATTGCCCATTCATGGAAACCAGTCTTCGAAAACACAGGGAAGGAATTTGGTAACATCAAAATAGGGGAGCGCCTAGACTAGGGGTCTCCTTGTGGACTTCGACTCCCAGAATTCCTCTGGCCCAAATTGTGCACAAATACACAAATAGGACCGATTTGCACCTGTACAACCCTAAAAAGAACTATGCAGTTAGGAAAACAGGAAGTATCGTGGAAAGCTAAGCGACATTTATGGAAGTGTTGAGGTTTCTCTATGAACAAATTAGGATGGTTTTAAAGCACTTGGCTTAGCTCTGGATTACACAAATACAGGAAGGTTAAGATGTGAGTGTAAAACGGGCAGGAATTGCTGTAAACGGAGAAGAGGAAATTCTTTCTGACTCTGAAACATGTAAACTGTGTGGCAATCGCTGTGTAAAGCCCTCCAGTGGGTGTTGGTGCGGTACAAAGGCTTTTGGGAGATTTCCTTGTGTTACTTTTTCTGCCGAATAAAGTTTTTGCTTACAATCTTGTCTTCGGTGTGTTCAATTTGAGGCTGGGCACATCTGGCAAAGCGCCTGGAGCAGGAAAGGTGAGGAAAACCAAAAGTGCCTTTGAGTTCAGAAGGATCTCTTTCCTCCTTTCAGCCATTTTGGAAGCGCAATTCTTGAGGGGGAAATGGGGAATCCGCCAAGATCCTCCTCTCTGCATTAGGCTTGGAGCTGTTTGTATAGGAGAAGGTAGAGATTAGGGGTAATTGACTTATGACCACAAGTGAGCCACCAACTTTTATTGTTAAGTGAAACGTTTGGTAGAGTGAATTTTGCTCCATTTTGTGACCTTCCTTGCTACAGTTGTTAAGTGAATCTGGTTTCCCCATTGAAAGTTGCTTGTGGGAAGGTTGCAAGAGGAGATCCTGTGACCCCTGGACTCTACAAGGGTCATAAATGCGATTCAGTTCCCAGGTGCCTCAATTTGGATCACGTGACCAGGGGGATTCTACAACGGTCTTTAGCGCAAGTGACAGACATAAGTCCATTTTTGGCAGGTGGTTGCAGCTCCCAAGGGCCACTAAACGATGGTCATTAACTTGAGGACTACTTGCTAAGCAGCCATTATTTGTTATTATGGCACAAATCGTGAATGTTGGCCATTTGAGGAGATATGTTGTTAGTTGGGGACTGCCTTGTTAGACTCAGTGGAGAAGGCAGCCTCCTTTTCCTGCCTACTCCACTTTCCTTCCAAAAGGGGGATTCCCTTCTAACTCAGCTGCTCTGCATCCCCTTCCCTTCCCTTCTTCCTTCCTTAGCTCCGTCCCCTCCCTCTCCCCCTGTTTCTCCGGCTGGCTGGGCCAGCTGACCATCCCACCAGGGGGAGGGGGAGTAACGGGTAGGCAGGGGGACCCCCCCTACGGGGAGACGCTCTCTGTCCTGGAGAAAATGGGAGGAGCTGGACGGAGAGGGGAGGAGCTATAAACGCTTCCGGCTTGGGCTCTGCAAACTTCTTCTGAGGAGGGGAATCCACGTGCCTGGCCGGGAAGGAAGGAAGCGTGGCCGGCGGCGATCGCGGATCTTTTGCTGCACGCATCTCTCGAGAAGCGGCGTCTGGGCGGGGAGGAAGCCGCATGATTCCTATTGAGAGCCAGGTAAAAAGCTCTTTCTTTCTTCCTTTCCCTTCCTTCCTTTCTCTTTCTTTCTTTCCTTCCTTCCTTCCTTCCTTTCCCTTTCTTTTTCTTTCTTTCTTTCTCTCCTTCTCCCTCCCTCCTTCCTTCCTCCCTCCCTTCCTGGGAAGTGCCGGGACAGGTGACTCTTCCACACAACTTCTTGGGGCGCTGCTAAGATCGCTCCTGCCCGTCCCCACTTCCTCCTGGGGGAGATTTCAACTCCCCGAATACATGAGCCAGCTAGCCAGTCACTCCTGTCCTTCCTCTTGCGGCAGCGGCTGCTCTTCTGGGGCGCCCAGGCGCTCCGGAGCGCAGATGCGCCGTGGGCTGGAGCCGCGCAAGAGCTCCACTCAGGCGGAGAGGATGGTTGCGGGGAGGGAAGCCCCGGCCCGCCCGTCCTGGCCCACAAGCTCTGCCCCTCCTCAGCTGCTTCCAGGCGACCCAGCCAGCAAATGCTCGCGGAAGGGGCGCCGGGGTAAGAGGTGCGCTGGCCCGGAAGCAGTCGCGCTCCCTTGGCAGAAGTGAGGGGTGCGTGTGCGTGTGTGCGTGTGTGTGCGCGCGTGTCTCTCTCCTGGCTTGCTCTGGGTGGCGGGCTGGAGAGGGGCGCTTCCTCCCGGGCACCGCTGGGGCGAAGCTCTCCCACCTGCTGGCTCCCCAACCGAGGAACACCGGCGCCCCTTCTTCCCCTCGAGGCGGCATTCCCCACCCAACTTTCTCTCCCTGTCCAGGGCTGTGCAATGGGGGAGTCGGTGGGGAGGACCCGCCACCCCGACAGAGACGGTGGGGTGGGTGGGGGCGGGCAGGGAGACTCGAGGAGCCCCGAAAGGCCAGATTGGGCCAGCAGATAAGAAACCGGCCAACTGGTTTGCGCATGCGCACGCTTATCCGAAACCAGAAGAGCATGGTGGGTTTTGTTGTTGTTTTTGTTTTCCGGTTTCCGGCTCGCGGACGCCTTCCCGTTTTTTAGCGCGCGGTGCCCCCAAAAGTTGCCCGTCGCTGTTGTAGTCCATCCCCTTGCTTCAAGCAGGAGACCCTATACCGGCGACGCCTGGCCTTTTATAGAGACCGAGTGGTGCCCCAAAACTTGCAACCCAAAAGACACTTTATTATTGCAAAGTGCCAATCCAGCGATTTAACCTGAATAATGAGGTTTGGATACCTAAAATGATAAACAAGGCAGAGTTCACCTAATTTTTCTAAGAAAAACGTGATAAATGCACTTTCGTGTCCCTTCATTCCCCCCCAACCATTTTTAAATATTACATTTAACCAGAAAAAGAAAACAAATTGTAATATCGTTTTTGTTGCAGCAGATCCTGTTTCCAAATCAGGACACAAGACCACAAGAAGGGTAGCAGAATACAGGTTTATTTGTGCAAATGGTTCAGAGCATTAGCATGGCAAATTCTGAAACACACACACACACACACCGCTCTTCCTGAGGTGTCATTTTTATACACCTCACAGCCTCAGCCTAGCCCAGGGCGTTTCTCTTATGAAGCTATGCCATGTGTGCTATAGAAAGGAGAAGTAAGTCTTCTTAGTCGTTGGTGCTTATCTTACACCATCCGTTATTTTCCGTACCAACTCTTGTTTACAGGAACATATTAAGTTCAGTACATTTGTGGTTTTTACAGTATCGTAGGTTACAGGATCATATTAAGCAACTTCTAATACTTGCGAGCAGAAGCTACTGAAGCAGGACCAGGAAAAGGATACATTTTATATAAGTTACTATATAAGTTAGCTAGATGCTTGGCATATTATAACTATCTGGCATATAAATCATAAGGACAGGAAGCAGTTCTGTCTGTATTAAGTTGAATCTTAAGAAACCTATTTAGAGGAAGTAACAATATAACTAACGCTGAAAACAAGGAAGGTCATGGAAGAACATCTGTAGGTGTAAGATAACGGTAAAAGACAACATATGCTTGCATACATCCTGTCTTCTTAACCACATCCTCTTTGTTACAGAAAAACATGTTTTTGTATGATTTCTATATTATCAAGTAAGCATAAGATCCATATTTGGTAAATAGGTCATAGATGAACGCCCAGGCTTGGGCTGGAGTCATCATAAGGTATAAAAGAACTAACCCCAGTATGTAAAGGGGGTTCAGAATTTGTCATGTTAATGCTCTCAACGCTTTGCGCAAATAAACCTGTATTCTTCCATCTCTCGTGGTCTTATGTTCTGCTTTGAAAACGTGATTTGCTGCTACACTACGAAGCTTCTGCTAATTATGAAAACTCTTTTCTGGTAATTTTCCACTCTGCTCCAATTTTTCTTTTTCCCCCTCTCTATTTCTCTCTCTCTTTCTCCCTCTTTCTTTCTCTCTCTCTTTCCCTCCCTCTTTCTCTGTGTCTCTGTTTCTCTCCCACTCTTTCCCTCCCTCCCTCCCTCTTTCTTTCTATCTCTCTTTCCCCCATTTCTCTTTCCCTCCCCTGTCTCTCTTTGTTTCTCTTTCCCTCTCTGTCTCTCTTTCCCACCTTCCCCCTCTCTCTTTCCCTCTCTCTCTTTATCTGTATCTGTTTCTCTCTCTCTCACTCTTTTCCTCCCTCCCCCTTTCTATCTCTTTCCCCGTCTCTTTCCTTCGCTTTCCCTCCTACTCTCTCTTTCCCTCTCCCTGTCTGTCTCTGTTTCTCTTTCCCTCCTACCCTCTCTCTTTCTATCTCTCCCCCTCTCTCCTCTCTTTCTCTTTTTCTGTCCCTCTCTTTCCCTCCCTCCCTCTCTTTCTCTGTCTCAGTTTCTCTCTCTTTCTGTCTCCTTTCCTCCCACTCTCTTCCCCCTCTTTCCCTCCCTCTCCCCCCTCTCTTTCTCTGTCTCTCCCATCTATCTATCCACCCCTCCATCTATTCAGCTATCTATCGATCTATCTATCCATTAATGTTCTCCTGCCCAGCTTCACATGTGAATCCAATCACTGGGGCTGTGGAGGCTGGCAGGAAAAACCAAGCATTGGAGATCCATGCAAAATAAGGCAACTCCTAACTGTATCCTGTCGAGGAGACCACACCTCTTCCCTCTCCCCCCGCGGCGGGAGTCCCGGTAGTCTGAAGGCAGCTCCCTCCTTGGAGAGTTCAGCAAGCAAACAAATGGCACTATAGCTGGTAGGCGGCAGGGCAAAGCCCGACCTCTGGCCAGTGAGAGCGGAGCAGGCTGGGCGTGCACCTTCTGTGCGGTCGGCAGCTAAGGCTCCAGCTGTTCAGATCAAGTTAGAGATACTTAATCTGGGCTTGTAGTCCTTTATATACAGATAAATATATTTAACATGGGAAATGTATTTTAAGCAGTTTCTGTCACTATCCAGAAAAGGAAGAACGTAAGATAGTCAGGAAAACAGAGGAATATCATGAAGTAAATCTAAAGCATCATGCAGAACACAGAGAGGGAAAAAAGGAGGGAAAAAAGGGAAACGCCCCCTTTCTACATAGAGCAAGCAATCATAGCATAGATTGCATCCTGCATGAGTCAGCACTCTCTAACTATTCCATTACAATTGTGTTCCAGCATATTGTAGATTTTACTGTTCCAGTTACTAAATTCAGTATTCTACATGCTTCTTTGCCCTACTTGGAAGCTGTGGGGTTTTTTTTATTACGAAAAAGACTTGCATGTAATTCATTGAAGTGTTCATTGTTAGGAATATTCATGGAATACGTTGTGTTTTTTACCACTCCCTGTGTCAGGATTTGGTATCATTTGAGGATGTAGCTGTGTTTTTCTCTGTGGAGGAGTGGGTCCTTCTGGATTCTGACTAAAAAAAACTGTACTGAGAGGTCATGCTGAAAAACAAAAAGAACAAGATCTCCTTAAGCAAGGGATTCTGTTATGATAATGTAGTGCACAATATATTTTTTAATTAATGCACATGAAGTCCTCCAGCATTATTATTTGGTTTTTGTTGCTGTATTCTTCTCTAAACTGCTTGTTGAGGTAATTCCCCGTTAGGAGAATGAGCACACACAGGGAGACGTAGTGAGAGTAGTGAAGAATAACACACAGCACACAGCCACACTGTATAGTAAAATGTAGGTTTTTACTTCCAGTAAAACTGTTAAGCAAAGTTCAACAGTCCAAGTCATTTATGGTTAAAGCAGTCAGTTTTCAGTCAAGGGATAATCCAATAACAAAGTCCAGTATCAAAAACAGTTCAATAAAAGACTCACATCAAACCAAGACCAATGATAATCAGCAAGTCAATGCAGAACGCAACACTCCAGAAAAGGACAGAACATCCCAGGTTTCTAGCTCCATCTTATGGCCATTTGAGGAACCACACCCAATTACCATTTTAGCATTCCCTTAAAGAGACAGTATTAAAATGTCTATCCTGGTTTATATATTTTCCAACCCAACTGTTAGGTGGCTTAGATTCCTAACATTCTCCCCTTTGGATAGGACAATATATACAACCTTACATTCTAAGTCCATAATCCTCACAGAAGCCTTATGCTTTACAGATCTAACATCTGCGATGTTATTTTCTGACATACAGTATTCCAGCTTAATCATCTTACTTTGCACACATTGTCTCACATTTAAATATCTTAAATCTGTGTGTTTCATTCTTGTCTTTACAGCAAGATTTGAAGCCTTTTTTATTGCTGATTGGTTGTCTTCATAAACAACAATAGAATCTGTTATATCAATTCCCATGTCAATCAATAGTTGCTTATAATAAACTAAATCTGTGTATAATGAAGACAAACATGAGAATTCAGCCTCCATTGTTGACAAACTTAAATGTTTCTGTCGAATAGACCTCCATCCAATCAACACCTTTCCGAATAATACTACAGTACCCAATGTAGATTTACGTGTATTTATGTCTGTAGCAAAACTTGCATCAGCATACGCAGTTAGACTTAGTTCATCCTTAGGCTCCAAATACAATGCGTAATGCATTGTTTCAGATATCTTAACACACGCTTAGCAGCTTGCCAGTGCCTTTCAGTTGGCTCAGCATTCAACCTTGCTAATTGGTTAACACTGTATTCTATATCTGGCCTTGACCAATTACTGAGATAAGATAAACTACCAATCAAGAACTGATAAATGTCTTTATCAAAAATAGGACTTTGAACATCACTATGGCTAAACTCCTAGATCATTGGTGTCTTAGCCAGCTTACAAAGGTCCATTTTAAAATTCTTTAGTAATCGGTTAATTTTATCTGTCTGTGAGATTTTGTATCCTCTCCTAGTTCTATCTATCTTTAAACCAAGATATTGTTTAATTTTAACTGTTTTATTTTAAAGTTCTTGTCTAATAGTGAAATTATATCAGTAGCTTCTTGTTCAGTTTTGGTGATTAATGCTATGTCATCAGTGAACAATAGCAACAATGAAACTACACCATCACTTTCCTTTTTAAACAAACATGGATCAGCCATGCCAGCTACAAAACCTATCTTAGTTAATTCCTTAACTATACACTGGTTCCACTCATATCCTGATTGCTTCAAGCCATAAAGACTCTTTTTCAATCTCCAGAAATCAGTTGTATTATCGTTTTTTATACCTAAAGGTTTCTTTAAATAAATAGTGTGTTGCTCTAAGGATGATTAGCAACAGTCAATGCAGGAACGGCAACACTCTCCAGAAAAGTACAGAACAACCCAGGTTTCTAGCTCCATCTGTTTGAGACTGTTTGAGGAACCACACCCAATTACAATTTTAGCATTCCCTTAAAGAGACAGTATTAAAATGTCTATCCTGGTTTATATATTTTTCCAACCCAACTGTTAGGTGACTTACATTCCTAACACTGCTGATTTTCAAATTTGCAAGATTATTTATCTGAGGTTTTCATGCTTTTGTATGAAGCCTGGCTTTTCCTCACAAATGGTATGGAGAGTATTGGCCTTCACAGTTCACTCTCTCTCATTTGTTAGGAATCAGATGCAATCCTGCGCATGCTGTGCATGAAGGGATAAAAGAACAAAGGCTTATTTATTAGAAAATTTATATTGCTGCCTATTCACACATGGCTACTCAAAGCGGCTTACAGGGGTATAAAACATATTAAAAAATTAAAACGAATAAAAGAAAATAATAATATAGCCCCACTCCCCTCACCCTGATGACAGCAGAAGGAAAAAAGAAAAGTCCAGTTGCCTTTAGAAAGAGCATCTTTGGGATAAAGATCAATGAACAGAGTGAGAATCAGTTTTGGGTTTTTTTGAAAATTTTATTTGGGTTTTCACAAAAAAAACCCATAATACAAATAAAACATCTTTTTTTGAAAATAGCATGGTCCCGGGTTATCGCTTCTTCATACAGACACAAACCCAATTTCATGCTCATTTTTGTGTTCTATTCCATATCTTATTACTGTTTTACATTTTCTACATAGTTTTTCCCCTCTTTGAATTTTCTCAACTTTATTTTGATTATCTCATCTCAATTCAAATCATTATATTTATACTTTTGTCTGTCCTGTTTCAATTTCATATTATCTTTTCTCATTAAACAAATTTTCCCCTGTAGTTACTAATTGGAGTATGACACCTTTATATCTTTTAATTTTATCCATTCAACTCTTATTTAAGCTTCAATGTATACCTTTAAGATTATAACATTCAATATAATACATCATTTCCAATCGAATTCTGCTTGGTACATTCTTAAAATACACACTATATTCTTAAAAGAAGGTTTTATATATATATGTAAATAAAGCACACATTCCATTCCAATTCAATTCTATCATTCATATTCATTAAAATCTTAACATCTTTAACATTTCTTTTCAATTAAATATCATACTTCCTTGGGAACATTTATAAACTTTCCATAATTAATTCTCCCCCCCCATATTTCTCTTCACTTATATTTTATAAATCATTAATAATTAAAATGTTCCATTCCTTTCCTAATTTAATTCTCTCATTCATTTTATTCATTTATTAACATTCCACTAGATTACAATAAATATTTTATCCATCATTTTAATCATATTTTCTAAAATTAATTATATTTGTAATATAACAATACTATCTTGTATACCTTTGCAGAATCCCTTTTACAATGAAGTTTTCACCCATTATCTTTAAACAGGCTTATACTTTCAATTCTTATACCTTTTCCCTGTTTTTCTAAATCTTGTTTCTGTCCTTTATAACTTCTTTTCCTTTCCTTCTATCCCCTCTCCTTCTCCCTCCCCTTTTTACCCCCTTGTCTCTCTACTTCTAATTCTCTCTTCTGTAATCCCTTCTTCTATTGCTTTCTAATATTATACTTATGTTTCAAACTATTCTATTTTTGGTGGTTTTTTTCAAATCTTAAACTTTTCATTCTCTTTCCCCCCTTTCCTTTTTTCCCCAACATAAAATTACTTGATCATTAAAGATGGCTTCTTCTTTGTCCCAATCTTCTTGTTCTGCAAGTTTTTTTCAAAGGAAAACCTCTTCAACGAGATGAGGCAAGTTGGGAGGCCAATAAATTGAAGGAAGGAAGGAACTAACAAAAGAATGAATGAGCGAATATAGGACCATTTTAAGTATCCCTTGGAACTAAATCTGAAGCAGAAGAGGTGATGGTTGACCCACCTCTACCCCAAAGTTTAAATAATCTTATCCAAAATTTTCAGGTTTTCATTCTGTATCATGGAGGACAAGCATAGCACCATGCTTTGAACCAATGGGAGTTTGCAGGAAGTTTGATACTGTTCAAATCTCAGCAATGGTGTTTGATCCTTTTCACATTAAAGTTTGTGCTAACTTTTCTTTTCTTGTTTTCTGTTGCAAGCAGGTGACGGATGGGAGATGGAGGATTCTGGCCAAGAGGCAGCAGCGCCTTTGCCAAAAGAGAAAAAGGAAGTTGCAGAAAAGATGTATGGAAAGCAAAGTTCTGAGGAAAACCAGTTAACGTGGGAGCTAGAGAATTGTTCTGGTTTACCATGTGCGAATACCAGTCTCTTATTGGACACAGATGGTTGCCATGAAAAGGAAGTGTGTTCAACCTATGAGAAAACACTCTGTGGTGAATCTGGATTATGTGACTGTGGTGAAAGCCCTGCTGGCGAGAAACAAGATGAAAGCAGCCAAAACTCCAGAAGGAGCCTTCCTCCTCCTTTACATGAAAGAATAAAAGGAAAAATGTACAAATGTACAGAGTGTGCAGATAGCTTCCTTACAAGCCGCTCTCTTGCTTCACATAAAAAGATTCACAAAGCAGAGGAGCCACACAAATGTCTGGATTGTGGAAGGACCTTCAAGCAGAAAAATCATCTTAATTCACATCAGAGGGTCCATGAAGACAAGAAGCAGCATCAATGCATCCCCTGTGGAAAGACCTTTGGAAGCAGCGCCTCGCTTATTTCCCATCAAAGCCTCCACAGAGAGAAGTTGTTTCGACTCAGGAAAGGCAGAACGGGGATTACTCGCATCAAGGAACCGAATTCCCAGAAAAAAAGGCCCACTCGGAAGAAGTCATGTAAATGCCTGGAATGTGGGAAGAGCTTCCGCTCTGCAAGTGACCTCACTTGCCATAATAGAATCCATACAGGGGAAAAGCCATATCATTGCACGGTGTGTGGAAAGAGCTTCAGCCAAAAAGGCCATTTCAATTTACATAAGATGATCCACACAGGGGAGAAGCCCTTTCAATGCCTGCAGTGTGGAAAGTGCTTTGTCAGTTCTGGTGGCCTTAATGCCCACAAACTGACCCACACAGGGGAGAAACCATACAAATGCCTGGAGTGTGGAAAGAGCTTCCGTAACTCCGGCTATCTAACTTCCCATAGAAGAATCCACACTGGAGAGAAACCGTATCAATGCACCGAGTGTGGGAAGCGCTTCACTAAGCCATATTGTCTTACTGTCCATAAAAGGACCCACACAGGTGAAAAGCCTTATAAGTGTACTGAATGTGAAAAATGCTTCACTGATTCGGGATATCTCTCTCGCCACAAAAGGCTCCACACTGGAGAGAAACCATATGAATGCCACACGTGTGGAAAGAGCTTCAATGAAAAAAAGAAGTATATCATACATAGCAGGACCCACACTGGGGAGAAACCATATCAGTGCCAGGAGTGTGGAAAACGCTTCAGTGATTCTCAAGAACTGATGATCCATAAAAGGATTCACACAGGAGAGAAACCCTATAAGTGCACAGAGTGTGGCATGAGTTTCAGGAAAAGTAGTTACCTTGGTATCCACAAGAGGATCCACACTGGGGAGAAACCGTATAAATGTCATGAGTGTGGAAAAAGCTTTAGTCAAACTAGTTCACTCAAGAGCCATAGAAGAGTTCACTCAGGGGAAAAACCCTATAAATGCCTGGAGTGTGGAACATGTTTTCGTACGAGTGGCCAGCTTATCTCCCACAATAGGACCCACACAGGGGAGAAACCATTTAAATGTATCGACTGTGGAAAGAGTTTCAAAGACTGCCTGAATCTTACGCTCCATAAAAGAATCCACACAGGGGAGAAACCGTTTACATGTATCGAGTGTGGAAAGAGTTTCAAATACCGCATGAGTTTTACAGTCCATAAAAGAATCCACACAGGGGAGAAGCCATATAAATGCACAGAGTGTGGAAAATGCTTCAGTGCCTCAAGTAATCTTACTTCCCATAAGAGGATTCACACAGGGGAGAAACCCTATGAATGCTTGGAGTGTGGAAAAAGTTTCAATAGACATGATACGCTAATTTTACATAATAAGATGCATAAAGGGGAGAAACCATATAAATGCCTGCAATGTGGAAAAAGCTTCAGTCAAAAAGTTCATCTTAAGTCGCACGAGAGGATCCACACGGGGGAAAAGCCATTTCAATGCAAGCAGTGTGGAAAAAGCTTCCATTGCTCTGCAACCCTTACTTCCCATCTCAGAATCCACACAGGGGAGAAGCCCTTTCAATGCTTGGAGTGTGGAAAGCGCTTTGCCCATTCTGGTGACCTTCATGCCCACGAACGGACCCACACAGGGGAGAAACCATACAAATGCCTGGAGTGTGGAAAGAGCTTCCGTAAATCCAGCCACCTAACTTCCCACAGAAGAATCCACACTGGAGAGAAACCGTATCAATGCACTGAGTGTGGGAAGCGCTTCAGTCAAATAAGTCACCTTAATATCCATAAAAGGATCCACACAGATGAATAGCCTTATAAGTGCTCCGAATGTGACAAATGCTTCACCAAATCAGGGCCCCTCACTTGCTACAAATGGCTCCACATTGGGGAGAAACCATATGAATGCCACATGTGTGGAAAGAGCATCAATGGGGGAAAAAAAGTATATCGTACATCAGAGGACTCACACTGGGGAGAAACCTTATCAGTGCCAGGAGTGTGGAAAATGCTTCAGGGATTCTTGAGAACTGATGATCCGTAAAAGGATTCACACAGGGGAGAAACCCTGTAAGTGCACGGAATATGGCATGAGTCTCAGAAAAAGGAGTAACCTTGGTATCCACAAGAGGATCCACACTGGGGAAAAACCGCATACATGTCATGTGTGCGGAAATAGCTTTAGTCAAAAATAATCAAGAACCATAGAAGGCTTCACTAAGGGAAAAAAACTTAAAAATGCCTGGAGTGGGGAGAAAGTTATAATGATAGTGGCAATCTTACCTCCCACATGAGGCTCCACACAGGAGAGAAACCGTTTAAATGCATCCACTGTGGAAAGAGTTTCCGACCCAGCTGTAATCTTACGCTCTATAAAAGAATCCACACAGGGGAGAAGCCGTATCAGTGTGTGCAGTGTGGAAGGAAATTCAGAAGCTGTAGTGACTTTAATCAAAATTAGAAGATGCATATCAGGAATAGAGATTAATTGGTTTGTGTTGATTCTCAATATTTGCTTCCTGCCCAGGACAATCTGTAGAAATGTGTGGTGTATGAGAAAGGGCTTCCAAAGCAATAGAAGGTTTTTGATCCATTAAAAATAAGAGTTTCCTTGTATAATCAGGAATTAACTTTTGGATTCTCTGTTTCCCACAAAATAAGACCCTGCCTTATATTTTGGGGGTGCTCAAAAATAAGCCCTATGGCTTATTTTGGGGGAAACTGAAGTGAGTAAATACAGTGAGTAATTGTAAAGCAGCAATTAATTGTCACTCTGAACAATAATGAATGTGAAGAATGTGTTTTTTCAGTCTAACTGACAATTACCAGTTAATTGAAGCCCACCTTGGAAAACATAGGGAAGGTATTTCTTAACATCAAAATAGGTTAGCGCCTAGACTAGGAATCACCAAACCTGGCAATTGTAAGGCTTGTGGACTTCAACCCCCAGAATTCCTCTGGCACACATGCCGGCTGGGGAATTCTGGGAGTTGAAGCCTACAAGTCTGAAAGTGGTCAATTTTGGAGACCCCTGGCCTCGACTTATGGAATTATGGCATGTGGTTTTTTTCTAGTGCCTTCCTATTGTAAAGTCTTTTGATATCCAACACAGTGGAAATGGGGAAGAATTATGGTGAATAGTTCCTTGCTTTTCACAAAAAGAATTACAAGCATTGTGAAATACCAGAATCTTCACAATAAAATCTCAAAAGGGGGAAGATGGCGAAGAGGCCTAAGATTCCTTGGAGAAGGCTCAGGTTTCCCAAGGAACAAGGCTGGATGCACAGTATGCCCTCTGGCGATTGGCAGGTCAGAGTCTCATCAGGGGTGGTGAATCTTGCTCCTTTTTTTGACTTGTGGACTTCAACTGCCAGAATTCCTGAATCAGCCATGCCAGCTCTGGAATTCTGGAAATTGAAATCCACAAACTATAAACGGGCCAAGGTTCCCCACCCCAGGTCTAAATAGAAGGATACATTTAGAATAAAGGTGTAAATGCTTCAGCTTACTGAACCAGAGGCTCAAATGTACGATGGGAGAAGGCAAAAGGCACAAATGGGAGAGATTTGAACACCTCGAAAAAGAAGTATGCTGTAAATTGGGAGAATCAAGGAAACTGTGCTATATTACTGCCAAAGTGACATTTACGAACGTGTTGAGGTTTCTCTGTGCACACATTAGGACAGATTAAAAATAGCTTGGCTGAGCTCTGTGTTACATATATAGGTATGCAGGAAGGCGAAGATGTTAGTATAAAACAGGCAGGGATTGCTGTAAAGGGAGAAGAGGAAATTCCTTCTGACTCTGAAAATTGTAAACTCTGTGGCAAATGCCGTCTAAAGCCCTCCAGTGGGCGTTGATGGGGTATAAAGGCTTTGAGGGAGATTTCCTTGTGTTACTTTTTCTGTGGAATAAAGTTTTTGCTTACAATCTTCTGTTCAATGGGTTCAGTTTCAGGCTGGGCACATCTGATAACACAGCTGGAGCAGGAAAGGTGAGGAAAACCAAAAGTGCCTTTGAGTTCAGAAGATCTTTTTCCTTCTTTCAGCCCCTCTGGAAGTGCAATTCTTGAGGGGGAAATGGGGAATAAGCCAAGAACCACCCCCTCTGCAAACTGGAAGCAGGCTTTATTAGGCTTGCAGCTGTTGAACTAAAAGGTATTTTGTAGAGAGAATTGATTTAATGACCACAAATGAGCCATCTACTTTTGTTGTTAAGTGAGACATTTGGTAAAATGAGTTTTGCTCCATCTTATGACCTTTCTTGCTACGGTTGTTAAGTGAATCTGGTTTCCCCATTGACACTACTTGTGGGAAGGTCGCAAGAGATCATGGGATGCCTGGACTCTACAGAGGTAATAAATGCAATTCAGTTCCCAGGTGAAGGAAAAATATAATGTTACTCTTTTATAATAGTGTTTTACGTGTTGTTAAACTGGAATATTCCTCGTACTCCTTTTGTTACACCCTACCCTAACCCCCAAAGTGTATTCAGTTAAAAGTATGTGATAGGTTATCACAATTTTCTTGGAAAACAGGACCATCCACCAAGGACCAGACAACAAGTAAATTAGATAAGGGTATCGTCCCAAGGTGAACCTCAGATGTAAAACAAGATAAGATATCCGATGCATAGAAAACAATCTCATGTTGACCCTTTAGTTTATAGTTTTATCTCATCGTATTGTAGCAGCAATTCTTGCTTTCAGATCAGGACACAAGACCATGAAAGGTTGGAGAGTACAGGTTTTATTTGCGCAGTGTTCAGAGCATTAATATGACAAATTCTGAACCCCCAGTTCTTCCTGAGACAATATTTTTATACTCTTTATGACCTCAGTTCCGACCTGGGTGTTCCTTTTACTACATTTTACCAAATAAGGATAATACTGTATACATGTCTATTAAGGAAGCATAAAAAGGAAAAAATAAAGACATTTTTGATTACTCAGTTATCTTACACCAGTGGCCCCCAACCTTTTTTGTGCCGCGGCCCGGTACCGGCATCACAAAATCATCCGCGGCCTGGTACCAGCATCAGCACGCATGGCAAGGCGAGCCAAGCGACCAGCCAGCCAGCCGTCCCCCGCTTCTCCCTGCCACCTTCAGCTCCTCCTTTGTACCTGTGTTGATGTGTTTCACGACAGCTTCGGGACAGTCGCTCGGCTCGCCATGCGTGCTGAAAGAATCCTTGCGCCTTAGTTTTGTTCAAAGCTGCCCCCCCTTCGATGAAACTAAGGCGCGAGGATTCTTTCAGCACCCAAATGCCGCTTTTTACCCGGAAAAGCTCATCGGAAGCACTTCTTCATCAAAACAAGATGGCGCCCAGCAAACCGGCGGCCTGGTAGAAATTGTTCCACAGACCGGTACTGGTCCGGGGACCGGTGGTTGGGGACCCCTGTCTTACACCATCAGTTATTTTCCATGTTCACCCTTGTTTACAGTAACATGGTTACTTCAAGTTCCTGAGTTCAGCAATATTGTGGGTTTACACAATGTTATGTTAAGCAAAGCTATGGGAAACTGGGACCTTTGCTAAATATGATTTGTTGACCTGTGCTAAATATAAAAAGTGCTTTATATGCTCTATATGAAAAGTGCTTTATATGCTTTTTTTCAACTGCTTCTGTATAGTTTCAGATAATAAGGGGGAGTTGGGAGGGCTTCTTAGGTGTGGCGTGCATTGTGCAAGGGGTATAAATTTATTAGTTTATGTATTTTTAAATAGGATTTTGCTCTCTTTGTACTCAATCCACTTGGGAAGGGTCTTGGAGGCCACGCTTACAACCGCTTTCTTTTATTTGGTTCAATAAACGCTTGAAATTGTGAACCAGACTTGTCTTCGTTTTGTGAGTATAAATTTCTTGGGGGTCTTACATCTCACACAGGCATCTTAGAAACAAGTAATAACTAGCAGTCCCCACGGGTTTGTTAAAAACAAATCATGCCAAACCAATCTTATTTCATTCTTCAACATAGTGACTAAACTAGTTGACCAGTGAAATACTGTGGACATAATATACACTGCTCAAAAAAATAAAGGGAACACTTAAACAACACAGTGTAACTTCAAGTCAATCACACTTCTGTGAAATCAAACTGTACACTTAGGTAGCAACACTGATTGACAATCCATCTCACATGCTGTTGTGCAAATGGAATAGACAACAGGTGGAAAGCATAGGCAGTTAGTAACACATCCCCAGAAGGCAGAGAACAGCGAGAAGTCTGCGTTCCTGGGCTAGCTAGCTTCTTACGGTAAGCCCCTGTTTTTTTATACCCTTTTCTCCCTTTGTAAGTTAATTTTGTGTGAGTGTTTGTATTTGTGCCTAATGTTTCAAATCCTGCTTGAGTTTGTCTTTATTTCCGTCGGAGGGCAAACTCCACGGGGTGCGGAAGGCAAACTCCATGGGGTGTGGAAGGCAAACTCCACGGGGTGTCCAGATTGTATTACTGGTTTTCTGTAATCTCTTTTAGCTTTAAGATAGTTGGGATAACACCTTCAGACAACATAAGGCTGGAGAAAGCTGGCTTAGAATCTAGAGAAGATGCTGAAAGATTTCAAGAGGAAACATTGCAATCTAAGTGGTGAGGTTCAGACCTGGTGGTGTTGACTCCCCATATTTCCCTGATGTTGGAAGGAATCAAGCAGTGGATCTACTACACCCATGTAGAGAAAGTCAGGCCAGAACAAAGAGAAGCAGGATCTCCAGTGAGCTCTTCACTGGGAGAAAGTGACGGAAGAGAATGAACTAATGAACCAATACAAGACTCGAGAGTTGTGTCAAAAGTGATAACTGGAGGGATGGCGCTGTGTGTCTGCACCACCTTTAACCTTGGTTGTGTTTAACTGATTTCTAGTCTGACGTATAATATTGATTGTGCTTGATTTTTATGAATGCCCTAAATTATGAAGTGGCTTAAGGCTTAGCTTTCACATCTCGGATACAGGCTCTTTCTGGTGGGTAAATTGGACAATTCAGAGAACCAGCTTCAGAAAATACAGGTGGCCCTTGACTTATGACCACAATTAAGCCCCAACTTTACATGGCCGAGCAAGGCAGTTTTTAAGTGAGTTTTGTGCCATTGTACAAGTTTTGCCTCAGTTGTTCGGTTAGTAACATGGTTAAGTGAATCTGGTTTCCCCACTGACTTTGCCTGTTTGAAGGTCCCAAACGGGGATCCCTGGGATACTCCAAGTATCAAAAATATAGGCCAGTTGCCAAGTGTCCGAATTTTAGTCACATGACACAGGGATGCTGCAACGGTTGTATGGAAAAATTCATAAATCATCTTTTTTCAGTGCCATTGTAACTTCGAATGGTGACTGAAGAAATGATTGTAAGTTGAGGACTAATTGTAAAGCAGCAATTGATTATTTGTTATTACGGCACAATCATGAATGTTAAAAATGTGTTTTTCAGTCTAACTGACAATTGCCCATTCATTGAAACCGGTCTTGGAAAACACAGGGAAGGAATCTGGTAACTTCCATCAGCACCTAGAATAGGGATCTCCAAATGTATTTTAAGACTTAGACTTCAACTCCCAGAATTCTTCTGGTACACATTGTGCACAAATACACAAATAGGACCGATTTGCATCTGTGCAACCCTAAAAAGTACGCAGTTAAGCGACATTTATGGAAGTGTTGCGGTTTCCCTGTATAGACGTTAGGATAGCTTTAAATAGCTTGGCTGAGCTCTGGATGACATGTATGCAGGAAGGCTAAGATGTGAATGTAAAACAGGCAGGAATTGCTGTAAATGGAGATGAGAGAATATCTCATGACTTTGAAATGTGTAAACTGTGTGGCAAATGCTGTGTAAAGCCCTCCAGTGGGTGTTGGTGGGGTACAAAGGCTTTGAGGGAGATTTCCTTGTGTTACTTTTTCTGCAGAATAAAGTTTTTGCTTACAATCTTGTCTTCAATGTGTTCAGTTTGAGGCTGGGCATATCTGGCAAAGCGCCTGGAGCAGGAAAGGTGAGGAAAAACAAAAGTGCCTTTGAGTTCAGAAGGATCTCTTTCCTCCTTTCAGCCATTTTGGAAGCGCAATTCTTGAGGGGGAAATGGGGAATCCGCCAGGATCCTCCTCTCTGCAAACTGGAAGCAGCTTCATTAGGCTCAGAGCTGTTTTAAGTAGTAGAAATATTTTTTAGATGTAGTTGACTTACAAGCACAAGTGAGGCACAAATTTTTGTTGTTAAGTGAGACATTAGATCAATTTTGCTCCATTTTGTGACCTTTCTTGCCTCAGTTAAGTGAATCACCACAGTTGTTGAATTAGCAACATGGTTGTTAAGTGAATCGGGTTTTCCCTTTGGTGTTTCTTGTTGTAAGGTCGCAAAAGGGGATCCCCTGACCCCGGGACACCACAACGGTCATAAACGTGAGTCAATTTCCAGGTGTCTGAATTTGGATCATGTGACCATGAGGTTGCTGCACTGGTCGTGTGAAAAACGAACATAAGTCACTTTTTTCAATGTCGTTGTAGCTTTGGTCACTCAATGAATGGCTGTAAGTCGAGGCTGCCTGTATCGTTTAGTCATTTTTCTTCTGAAATTCATAGACTTTTAAATATTTCCCGCCTCAGGCCTTTTAGATGGTTAAATGTATTAAATATTTCTTGGCTCTGAGGTTTTCTTCAGCTTCAGAGGGAGAAAGTTAATGGGTCTCCCTTATGGATCATCAGGGGGTCCTTTGGTTCCACATTTATTGGGGATAATATTGGAAAAAAGCAGATTATGTGGGGATTTTTTCCCCCTTGCTCTTTACTCTCCTCTTTTGGGGCAAGGGAGCCACCTCTAAGTTGTGTCGACATGCCCCATCAATCCTTGACTTACGACCACAATTCAGTCTGTTCCTAAGTGAGACCTTTGTGAAGTGAGTTTAGTCCCACTTTACGCTATTTCTTGCCGGGGTTGTTAAGCGAATCACCGCAGTTGTTACAGTTGTTGAGCAAATCTGGCTCCCCCATTGACTTTGCTTGTCTGGAGCTTCCTGTCATCTTGGGACATGGAAACCGTCATAAATATGAGTCAGGTGTGAAGTGGCTGGATTTGGATCAGGTGACCATGGGGGGGCTGCACCCATCTTTAGTATGAGAAACTTCACTTTTTTCAGTGCCTTTGTAGCTTCGGCCACTGATCCAATGGCCATGAGTCGAGGACCACTTGTAAGGCAGCCATTGATTGTTTGTTACTAGGGCACAATCATGACTGTTAGTCATTGAAGGGAGTAAGTTGTAAGTTGAGGACTATGCTAAGTGGATAAGAGAAGCTCCTTTTCCTGCCGAACTCTGCCCCCTCCCTCTCTCTCCTTTCTCTGACTGCCTGGGGGTTGGACTAGAAGACCTCCAAGGCCCCTCACACCTCTGTTAGTCTGTTAAAGAGCAATTCCCTCCTTCACCTTAAGGCTCCGCATCCCCTTCCCCTTCCTGCTCCCGTCCCTGGGCCTCGTCCCCTCCTTCTCCCCCCTGTTTTTCTGGCTGCCTGTGGCGAAGCAGCCCTGGACTCCCTGCCCAGCTGACCATCCCACCCGGGACCGATTCCCCCGGGGCAGAAGGTAGGCGGCAGGCAGGGGGACACCCGAATGGGCATCTCTTCCCGCCCTGTCCAGAATGGGAGGAGCTAAACGGAGACGGGAGGAATTATAAGCACTTCCGGCTTGGGATGTCCAAAGTCCTGGCGGGGGTCTTTCCGGGGAGGGCGATCCAGGTTTGTGGGCGGGAAGGAAGGAGGCGTGGCCGGAGGCACTCGCGGGTCCTTTTTTGCAGGCATCTCTCGTGAAGCGGAGTCCGGCCGTGGAAGCGAGCTGCCTCTTTCCTATAGAAAGCCAGGTAAACAGATCCCTTCTTCCTCCCTGCATTTTCCTCTTTCTTTCTTTCTTTCTTTCTTTCTTTCTTTCTTTCTTTCTTTCTTTCTTTCTTTCTTTCTTTCTTTCTTTCCTCCTCTCCTTCCTTCCTTCCTTCCCTCCCTCTCTCCTTCCTTCCTGGGAAATGCCGGGACAGGTGAGCCTTCAAGGCAGCTTCTTGGGGCGCTGCTAAGATCGCTGCTGCCGTCCCCACTTCTTTCTTTCTTTCTTTCTTTCTTTCTTTCTTTCTTTCTTTCTTTCTTTCTTTCTTTCTTTCTTTCTTTCTTTCTTTCTTTCTTTCCTCCTCCTTCCTTCCTTCCTTCCTCCCTCCCTCCCTCCCTCCCTCCTTCCCTTCTTTCCTGGGAAATGCCGGGACAGATGAGCCTTCAAGGCAGCTTCTTGGGGCGCTGCTAAGATCGCTGGTGCCGCCCCCACTTCCTCCTGGGGGAGATGATTCTTATTCTCCTTTCTTTTCTGCCGGCCCTTCCTGACCGTTTCCCGTCGCTTCCTTTGCTCTGGCGCCGTTTCACACCCAGGAGGCTCGGAGTTGAAGGGCTGCGAAACCGGCGGGGAGAAAAGGGGGGCGATCCCTCCCAGGCGCTGCTGTTTCGGGGAGCTGCTCAAGACGAGCCGTTACAAAAGGCCAGCAGTTCCCCACTTCAAGTCCCAGCTTTGAAAAAAGAATTTTGTAATCTTTTGTAGCTAAAATCAGCCTTTTGCACTGGATGCTCAAGAATATCCTTCGGATGTTTGATAGCCAATTATTCCTTTGCTGTTTGTTCCCCTCTCCTAGACCCTCTCGTGGCCATGGCTTCATCTCCCGGAACCCCAGTTCTTTGTAATGGAGGATCAACAGCGGCTGAGCTTCCAACGCAGGTAGGAGGATTCTCCCCTCCCCTCCCCTCATGTGCCAATCTCCCAATAACAGAATAACACAATTGGAAGGGATCCTGGAGATCCTCTAGTCCCTCCCCCTGTTTCAAGCAGGAGACTCTATACCCTTTCAGACAAGTGGGCCATCCAGTCTCTCCTTAAAAACCTCCAGCCCAAAACTTCTGAAGGCAAACCGTTCCATTAGTTAATTGTTCTCACTGTCATGAAGTTTCTCCTTAATTCCAGGTTGTCTTTCTCCACTGATGGATTTCAAAGACCAGTCATTGTGCAGGGTGCCGAGATGTCTGACTGCATGGACAATTTTTATTACATTTATAGGTTTTTTATAAGAAGACAAAGGCAACATAGATACAATATCTGGATTGGAGAATAGATCCCACATGGGTGAAACCTCTCAACCACATTGGTACAACCTCCCAACCACTCCTTAAGACTAATGGTGATGTTAGTATAATGAAGTCACCTATAAGTGCAGAAAGTCTGGGACTTTCCACCTTCACCAAGATATAGGCAATGAGAGCATGCCAGGAGCCAAGAGGCCCCTATAGATCTAGGACGCTGCAGTGTGCTGCTAGCATCACCTACAGGATCTCAATTGCTACTACACTCCATGATTAGTTTCCATCCATTGTTTCTTTTCCTGCCTTCAGGGGCTTTGGAAAATAAGTTGAGCCCTTCTTGTTTGGGGCAGCCCCTCAAATATTGAATCACTGCTATCATGTCTCCCCTGGTCCTTCTTCCATTTCCTTCAACCGTTTTAGTCTCCAGCCTTTAATTATCTTAGTTGCACTTCTTCCAAACTCTGAACATCGTTTTTGTAATGTGGTGACCAAAAGTGAATGCAGTATTACAGGTGTGGCCCTTACTAAGATTTTATAATCCAGTACTAATACCAAGCCCAAGGTGAAAGGAAAAATCCATGGTTGACTTTTGCACAGAAATTAAATGTTGAACCTCACTTTCCTTGATTCGACATGATTCATCTGGTCACTACAGTGGGTATAATTGGTGTTGGGTTTGGCCAACTTCCCAAAATCTAGCTCCGTGATGGTGAACATATGGCACACCTGCCGGAAGTGGCACACATAGCCATTTCTGATGGCATGTGACAGGTTGCCCGGAAGAGCCCCACTGTGCATGTGCATGCGCCCCCCACCAGCCAGCTGATTGTATCTGTCACACATGTTCAGGGGGCAGGGCATGCAGAGGATTGTGTGTGCATGCGCAGGGGTATGAGGGGCATACGTGCATCATGGGTCCATGCGCGCCCACTTTCAGCATGCAACGTGGAAAAGGTTAGCCATCACTAGTCTGGATCATCAACGTAAAGCAAAGTAATTTGCGGTTGCTGTTCCTGTGGAATGGCCAACCAATAAAAAATTAACTAGAGTTATCTCTAGCCAGAGGCACTTTGTTTCTCTAAATGTTCTCCAGAAAAGATGTTCTGTCAAGGAATTGCAAGCAGCTGTCAAGATGAAGCTGGAGACACGTCACCTGGACTTGTACTCCTTTATATAAATATATTTAACATGCAAATTTACAGCGGTCTTTGTCACCATCCAGAAAAGGAACAATGTAAGATAGTCAGGAAAACAGAGAAACACCCTGAGGTAAATCTGAAGCATCATGCAGAACACAGAGAGGGAAAAAAGGCGGGAAAAAAGAGAAACGCCCCCTTTATACTTTCAGCAACCAATCGTAGCATAGATTGCATCCTGCATGAGTCAGCACCCTCTAACTAATCAGTTACAATTGTGTTCTGGCCTATTGTAGACTTTACTCTTCCAGCTACCAAATTCACTATTCTACATGCTCTTTGTCCTACTTGGAAGCTATGGAGGTTTTTCATTAAGAAGACTTGCGTTCATTGTTAGGAATATTCATGGAATACGTTGTATTTATTTCCCCTCCCTGTGTCAGGATTTGGTATCATTTGAGGATGTAGCTGTGTTTTTCTCCGTGGAGGAGTTGGCCCTGCTGGATTCTGAGCAAAAAGCCTTATACCAAGAGGTCATGCTGGAAAACAAGAGGAACGTGGCCTCCTTAGGTAAGGGATTCTGTTACTGTAGTGCAAAAAAATTTTTTTTAAAATTAATGCATGTGCTCCAGCATTATTATTCCTTTTTTGTTGCTGTATTCTTCTCTAAAGTGCTGGTTTTCAAATTTGCAAGCTATTTATGTGAGGTTTTCATCCTTTTCTATGAAGCCTGGCTTTTCTTCACAAATGGACAGTAAGGAGAGTATTGGCCTTCACAATTCCCTCTCTCCCTTTTGTTAAGAATCAAGTTCAATCTTGCACATGCTGTGCAGAAGGGAAGAAATAGCCAAGTGGAACAGGTTAAACACAAAAATGGAGTACATAAACCACAGTTTAATACACTACTGTAAATAAAAGACTGTCAAATACTGTGCACTATATCGCTGCTAGCAGCGACCATTGCTATGCTTTTGTCAGGGAAAGAAATGGTCGACAGAGAAGAAAGACGCATTATTGCCCTACAATACTTTCTCCCCGAACCATAACATTTATCTTACTAAACAGCTCTGAGCCAGCCCCTCTCTCTATCAGGCCCCGTTAGAGTCTGAATCCGAGGAGGAAGACGAATAACTGACAGGGAGTAGGAGTGTGGCTCCATTGGCTGTGGAGGAGCCTGGGGAAGGGCAAAGTCCTGCTGGGCAGAGCAGCGGAGAGATGGAACAAGGGAGAGGGAGTTCCGAGGGAGACCCAGGCCCACCACCTCTTCATCCTAAGGCACACAGGGAAGAACGGAGAAGAGAGCAACATGGGTTGCATGGCTTACAGGGGAGGAAAGGTTCCTGATTCCCTTGGTTAGCCACACTTGGGAATGAAAGTTTAAAAGAACTGAATGTTGACTGTGACACCTGCTGGGAGCAAGCGTGACTTTATCTTGTGTTGACTTTGCTTATCTGTGTTCCTGGCGTCCTCTCAACCATATGTGTTTTGCCGTGCCTTCACATCTGGAATTCTTGCTCCTGCACTGCCCAACTAATTACCTCATTTTGGCTTGAATGGACTTATAATTATCATTTGTGTTGGCCATGCTTTGGACTTGATTTGTTGTAATCAAAGGCTGTTCCTGGAAGAGTTTTTCTGCAGCCAGAAGGTAACCTGGACATTTGGGGCAAAGTTGGAGCTAATAAAGGGACTCATTGATTATCTGACTGTGTTGTCTTCGTCCAATGCCCCAGGTCATAACTCTCTCTCCCTCCCTCTCTCTCCCTCCCTCTCTCTCTCTCTTTCTCTACAGTCCTTTTCCATCAACTCTTTCTTAGGCTAGAAGTGTCTTCCCAAGGAAAGCGACCAAGCTCTACTCCAGCTCAACATGGAGGTAAGAAACAAAGTATCAATTTGGACTTGAAAATAAAAATAATAAAAGCCCATGAAGAAGGGAAGGAGCTAAAGACCTTAGAAGAAGGAGGAAGAGTGGCCTGCTCCACCATATGCACGATCCTTAGGGGTAAAGAAAAGATAAAAGAGGCAATTAAACTCCAGGAACTGATGCCGTAATCACAAGAAATAGGACAGGCCTCTTTTCAAAAACAGAACAGCTCCTTGTGCTTTGGATTGAGGATGACATCCCAAAAAGAAGTCCCATCAGTCTTCATCTGATTCAGGGAAAGGCATGGAGCGTTTTTGAAACACTAAAGCGAGCAGTGGGTGAGGAGTACAGTGAGACCTTTGGAGCCAGTCGTGGCTGGTATGCGCAATTCTGAAAATGATTTAATTACTATAATTTACGAACAACAGGCAAAAAGCTGTGTGTGCTAATGAAGTTCCCGAGCACTTTCCAGATCAGCTGGATGATATTTGACTGTAAATATATCTTTACAGTGTATGTAACCTTAATTTATATCAAGATTATGTCAGCACCTCTGACTTCATTTGGATACCTACTGAGCAATTCCCTGATAGGTTTTTCCCCCGGTCTGAAAGAGGGGTGGATGTGAGCAACTCCGATAAAAGATTTAATTTGTTTGATGTATGCAGCAGATAAGAGTGTCCTTCTCTACATTTCTACTCCTACTTAGTCTGATAAAATGGCCTTACATCTCCACACTGTTTCCGTGAAGTTTCCCATCCTAGCCTGTTTCCCATCCTGCCTGTCCCACTTGTTTTTTAGAAGTTGCTTCCGTTTTGTTGGGGTTTTTTTGGTCTATAATGACTATATGACACTTAAGAGCCCAATAATAATCCACAGGATTCACACAAGGATTTATATTCCTTGCAGTCATCTGGTTGGGAAGTGCTTACGACCAGATGACTGCAAGGAATATCAATCCTTCCATCCTCCACCGTTCAATCAGAACTGAAGAAGCTTCTTGGATGAGAAGCAAAACATGTTCAAGGAAAAGAGAAAGTCCAGTTGCCTTAAGAAAAAGCCCCTTTGGGATACGGAGGAATGAATACCCCAGAGTGAGAACCGGTTTTTTTCAAGGAAAAACCTCTTCATGGAGATGAGACTCAAGCTCATTTCTCAGGTCCAAGAACCTTAACATTTCTACCTTCTCAGATTGAAATTACACCAATAGGTTCGCCATCATCAAGCCTATTCTCTTTTAGTTAGGACTGTATTTTTACACTATTGTTTATATAGTTTTTATCCATTTAATGTACTGTAATAAAGCATCAAGGGGTTCCCTATGACAAGATGGAAGCTGATAAATTTAAATGAAAGAATGAATGAAGGCCTATTTTCAGGTCCCTTTTGTTTCCCTTGAACTAAATCTGAAGCAGTATAGCTGATGAATCTCGCCGCATAAATTTTCAATGATCTTAGCCAATATTTTCACGTTTTCATTTTGTGCCATTGAGGAATAAAGAGAGAGACAAAGGTCAAATTTTAGATCAACTTAATACCAAGCATAGCATCATGTTTTGAACAAATGGAAGTTTGGAAGAATATTGATAATGTTTGAACACAGCAATGGCGCTTGATCCCTTTTGCACCTAAGTTTCTGTTAACTTTTCTTTCTTCTTTTCCTGTTGCAAGCAGGTGACGGATGGGAGATGGAGGATTCTGGCCAAGAGGCAGCAGCACCTTTGCCAAAAGACAAAAAGGAAGTTGCAGAAAAGATGTATGGAAAGCAAAGTTCAGAAGAAAAACCATTAACGGAGGAGCTGGAGAATTGCTCTGGTCTACCTTGTCCAGATATCAATGCCTTATTGGACCCAGATGATTGCCATGAAAAACAGGTGTGTTCAAGGTGTGGAAAAAGACTCTGTAATGAATCTGGATTATGTGACTGTGGCGAAAGCCCTGCTGGCGAGAAACAAGATGAAAGCAGCCAAAACTCCAGAAGGAGCCTTCCTCCTCCTTTACGTGAAAGAATAAAAGAAGTCGGGAAACCATACAAATATACAGAGTGTGCAGAAACCTTCGGTACAAGCCGCTCTCTTGCTTCACATGAAAAGATTCACAAAGCAGAGGATCCACACAAATGTCTGGATTGTGGAAGGACCTTCAGGCAGAAAAACCATCTTAATTCACACAAGAGGGTCCACAAAGAGAAGAAGCAGCATCAAAGCTTCCCCTGTGGAAAGACCGTCAGAAGCAGCACCTCCCTTACTTCCCATCAAAGCCTCCACAGAGAGGAGAGTTTGCATCAATGCAGGGAGGGTGGAACGGGGTTTACTCGGAGCAAGGAACTGAATTCCCAGGAAAAAAGCCCCATTGGGAATAAATCGTATAAATGCCTAGAATGTGGAAAGAGCTTCTGCTCTCCAAGTGACCTCACTTGCCATAATAGGACCCATACAGGGGAAAAGCCATATCATTGTAAGGTGTGTGGAAAGAGCTTCACCCGAAAAAGTTCTTTCAACTTACATAAGAGGATCCACACCGGAGAGAAGCCCTTTCAATGCCTGCAGTGTGGAAAGCGCTTTGCCCGTTCTGATAGGCTTCATGTCCATGAACAAACCCACACAGGGGAGAAACCGTACAAATGCCTGGAATGTAAGAAGTGCTTCAGTAATCCATATAGTCTTACTGTGCATAAAAGGACCCACACAGGTGAAAAGCCTTATAAGTGCAACGAATGTGACAAATGCTTCATCAGTTCGAGTTCCCTCACTTGTCACAAAAGGTTCCACACTGGAGAGAAACCATACGAATGCCGCACGTGTGGAAAGAGCTTCAGTGAAAAGAAAAAGTATATCATACATAGCAGGACTCACACTGGGGAAAAACCTTATCAATGCCAGGAGTGTGGAAAACGCTTCAGTCATTCTGGAGCACTGACGATCCATAAAAGGATTCACACAGGGGAGAAACCCTATAAGTGCACGGAGTGTGGCATGAGTTTCTCGAAAAGTAGTTACCTTGGTATCCACAAGAGAATCCACACTGCGGAGAAACCGTATACATGTCATGAGTGTGGAAAAAGCTTTAGTCAAAGTACTTCACTCACTTATCACAAAACCCTCCACACTGGAGAGAAACCCTATAAATGCCTGGAGTGTGGAAAATGTTTTCGTGTGAGTGGCCAGCTTACCTCCCACAATAGGATCCACACAGGGGAGAAACCCTATAAATGCTTAGAGTGTGGAAAATGTTTTCGTGTGAGTGGCCAGCTTACCTCCCACAATAGGATCCACACAGGGGAGAAACCTTATAAATGCCTGGAGTGTGGAAAATGTTTTCGTGTGAGTGGCCAGCTTAGCTCCCACAATAGGACCCACACAGGGGAGAAACCATTTAAATGGATCGATTGTGGAAAGAGTTTCAAAGATGGCAGGAATCTTGCGCTCCATAAAAGTATCCACACACGGTAGAAGCCATATCAGTGCGTGGAATGTGGAAAGAAATTCAGAACCGGGAGTGTTTTTAATTGCCATAAGAAGACGCACAGCAGGAAAAAAATAATGTGAATTGGTTCGTGTTGATTCTGAAAATTTGCTTCATGCCCATAGAAGTTTTGCAGGAGATTCTGGAGAAATGCATGGATCATGGGAAGGGCTTCCGAAGCAGCAGAAATATCTTGATCCATTACAAAGAAGAGTTCCCTTGTAGAACTAGGAATTAACTTTTGGATATTAGATCTTTGTGCTAGAGTAGAGTAGAATGAGATTAGAAACAATAAGAATAGAAACAGAATAGAATATAGGAATAGGGAAGGGAATTCTCTCATTGGCCAATGGAGATTGGACATACAAGGCCTGTGTCTCCATACACTCTCAAGTGTACATAACACAACAAATGATCAACTTTTGTCAATGTGAACAGCAAAGGGAGGGAGGGATTTGGGAACTAACACATCCAGATGTCTATGGAGATTCTCAGTCATCCAGGCTGTGGTTCTCCCAAAGGTGCTTTGATCAAAAGGCAACTGCACTTTTTTATTTCCTTGAGAAGATTTCCCTTCTCCTCCAAGAAGTTTCTTCAGTTCTGTTTTCTCTTGAATGAGAAGCGAAATGTCTTCAAGGAGAAACACAGTCCAGTAGAAAAACAGAAAGCATCACGGAAAGCTAAGCGACATTTATGGAAGTGTTGAGGTTTCCCTGTGAACATGCTGGGATGGCTTTAAAGAGCTTGGCTGAGCTCTGGATGACACGTATGCAGTAAGACTAAGATGTGAGTGTAAAACAGACAGGAATTGCTGTAAGGGAGATGAGAGAATATCCCATGACTCTGAAACACGTAAACTGTGTGGCAAATGCTGTGTAAAGCCCTCCAGTGGGTGTTGGTGGTGTACAAAGGCCTTGAGGGAGATTTCCTTGTATGACTTTTTCTGCGGAATAAAGTTTTTGCTTACAATCTTGTTTTCGTGTTCAATTTGAGGCTGAGCACATCTGGCAAAGTGCCTGGAGCAGGAAAGATGAGGAAAACCAAAAGTGCCTTTGAATTCAGATTGATCTCTTCCCTTCTTTCAGTTTTCTTCAGCTTCAGAGGGAGAAAGTTAATGGGCCTCCCTTATGGATCATCAGGGGGTCCTTTGGCTCCCCATTTATTAGGGATAATCTTGGAAAAAGCAGGTTTTGTGGGTGGGGTTTCCCACTTTTCTCTTTATTCTCTTTTGGAGCACTAAGTTGTGTCACACTTCGACATGCCCCATCGACCCTTCAAATACAGGCAATCCTCGACTTACGACCACAATTCAGTCCAAAATTTCTTTTGCTAAGTGAGACATTTGTAAAGTGAGTTTGTTCCCATTTTGGCTATTTTTTGCTGTGGTTGTTAAGCAGATCACTGCTGTTGTTACAGCCGTTGAGCAAATCTGGTTCCCCATTGACTTTGCTTGTCCAGAGCTTCCTGTGATCCTGGGTCATGGCAACCATAAATATGTGTCAGGTGTCAAGTGGCTGAATTTTGATCACGTGACCATGGGGAGGCTGCACCTGTCTTTAGTGCGAGAAAGTTCATGTTTTTCAGTGCCTTTGTAGCTTTGGCCACTAATCCAATGGCCTTAAGTCAAGGACTACTGATTATTATTCTGGCACAATCATGAATGTTAGTCATTGAAAGGAATAGGTTGTTAAGTTGGGGATGATGCTAAGTGGATAAGAGAAGCTCCTTTTCCTGCTGAACTTTGCCCTCTCCCTCTTTCTCTGACTGCCTGGGGGTTGGACTAGAAGACCTCCAAGATCCCTCACACCTCTGTTATTCTGTTAAAGGGCAATTCCCTCCTAACTTTAATGCCCCACATCCCCTTCCTGCTCCCATCCCTGGGCCTCGTCCCCTCCCTCTTCCCCCTGTTTCTCTGCCTGCCTTATTGTTATAAGGAAAAAGAAGCCTTTCCCTTTAAGGAAAGGCAGAACTCTTTCCCTTTGGGAATTCAAATTTCCCAGCTGGGAGATTTACTGCAAAATGATTGGAGGTCAGCTCCATTGGAAGCTGGAATCAGTTTATTGTTAATAGGAAGGCAGGTAAGGAGAGATCAGAATAGCAATCCTGTGAGTAGTCTACTTCATTGTAAGTTAAACCCCTTTTTTATACCCTTCAGATCCTTTTTTCATTTGTATGTGAACTCTTTAAAGTCTTTTGATTTGTATGTTTGTTTTTTTATGGCGTTTATATCCTTTCTCTTGAGATTGGGATCTTTCATCCTTAGATAGAAGGCAAATAAGTAATTGTTTTATAGTCCGATCTCTGTTTTTCCCTGGCCCTTTGTAGCAGCTGTTTCTTTATAATTAGTATGCATTTTGTTGCAACATCCTGAACTTTCTCTCATGCCTTTGATTTGCTACCATGGTTTAAATCTTTTCCTGCCGTGCCTTTTTTTATTACTGTAAGTGTCTCCTTTTCTCAAGTGTCTTAAGGTTCTTCATTTCCTTTGGGTGTTTGCTTTTGCTTTTTATAGTTTTCTATGGGAAGGGGTCTTAGCTAATTTGTAAGGCTTTTTCTCTGTATCCCATGTGTGTAATTTTATCCTTTGTTGTGGAGAATAGGTTGGGTTCAGCTTTTTAATGGCCCTATTGACAATGTTGGCAGAAGGCAAAGGGAATAAACGTACTCAAGATTATATGTTGTTTTGGAGGGGATAAGGACACAATTGGAATATATTGTATATCTTTTAGTTGTTATAGAAGAAGAAATATAAGGAAAAATGTCTCTGTGGCTGGGGTTGCACTGTAATATTTGTATTTTACCCATCTGGCAAGGATGGAAGGCTGAGTCAACCTTGAGCCTGGTGGGATTTGAACTGCCAAATTGCAGGCAGCCTATTATCAGTAGAACTGGCCTGCAGTACAGCACTCTAACCACTGTGCCATATTTGAATTTAGTAGCTGGAACAGTGGAGATGCACAAGGAGTCAGAATATACCATTACAGCCGATTGGTTGGAGGGAGCTTTCTCCTCCTATGCTGTGATTGGTTAATATGGGTGTAAAGGAGGAGTTTCTTTGTTTCCCGCCTTTTTTCCCCTATGTGTTCTGTAATTTTACCTCAGGACGCTCATCTTAGCCTGATTATCTTGTTTATTGTAAATATTGATGTAAACATATCAATTTTACTGTAAACATTAATTTTACTGTAAATATATATTTACAGTGTGTGTGTGTATACCATATATATAAATATATTAATGTATAAAACACTAATTTATATAACGTTTGTGTCAGCATCTCTGACTTCATTTGGATACCTACTGAGCAATTCCCTGACAGGTTTTTCCCCCTGGTCTGAAAGGGTGGTGGATGTGAGCAGCTCAGATAAGACTTAATTTGTTCAGTGTATCAGTAGATAAAAGTGTCCTTCTCTACATTTCTACTCCTACTTAGTCTGATAAAATGGCCTAAAACCTCCACGCTGCCTCCATGACTGTCTCCCATCCTAGCCTGTTTCTGATCCTGCCTCTCACACTTGTTTTTTAGAAGTTCCTTTCATTTTGTTGTTTTTTGGTCTACAATGATGACACTTAAGAGCCCAAGAAGAATCCACCGGTTTATCAGAAGGATTTATACTCCTTGCAGTCATCTGAAGTAAAACAAGACAAGACATCTGATGCATAGAAAACAATCTCATGTTCACCCTTTAGTTTATAGTTTAGCTCATAGTATAGTTTCAGATAATAAGGGGGAGTTGGGAGGGCTTTTTAGGCATGATGTGCGTTGTGTAGGGGATATAAATGTATTAGTTTGAAAATAGGATTTTGTTCTCCTTGTGCTCAATCCACTTGGAAAGGGTCTTGGAGGCCGTGCTTGCAACCACTTTCTTTTCTAAACGTTTTAAATTGTGAACCAGACTTGTCTTCCTATTGTGCATATAAATTTATTGGGTATTCTCTTCTAAATACTGATTATAAAATATTTACTTCTATTATAACAAACAGATTAAAAAGACTGCTAAACTTGTATATACATGAAGATCAAAACGGATTTCTTCCAGCTAGGCAAATAAAGAATAATCTAAGAATAGTATTAGACGTACTAGAATTTTATGAAGCCCACCCTGAGAGAGAAGTAGCACTCATGTTTTTAGATGCAGAGAAAGCTTTTGATAATCTGAATTGGCAATTTTTAATTCAAAAAATTTATAATTTGAATCTGGGTACCAAATTTGAAAATATTATAACAACTATCTATGACACACAACAAGCTAATATAATAATAAACGGAGAACACACCCGCCCAATAAAGATAGAAAAAGGAGTGAGACAGGGCTGCCCACTCTCCCCACTGCTCTTCATATTATCATTAGAAACATTATTAACGCGAATTAGGCAAAATTCAGATATAAAGGGATTAACGGTTAAGAAAGAGGAATTTAAATTGCAAGCATTTGCGGACGACATGATCTTCTTTATTGAAGAACCAATAGATAGGGGACTAAAATTGATGAAAGAACTGGAGAATTTTGGAGCAGTAGCAGGACTTAAAATAAACAAGAAAAAAACTAAATTAATGACCAAAAATTTAACAGAAAAACAGAAAATAGAATTAGAAGAAACAATGGAATTACAAGTGACAAAGAAAGTGAAATATCTAGGAATTTGGCTAACACCACACTGTAAGTCACTTAAAGAAAATAATTATGACAAATTGTTACATCAGGTAAAGAAAGATTTAGAATCATGGAGTAAACTTCAAATTTCACTATTAGGCCGGATTGCCACCATTAAAATGAACATTCTCCCCAAATTTCTATATTTATTCCAAACGATTCCAATTAAATTACACAAAAAGTTCTTCGAAGAACTCAACAAAACAACCCTTAAATTTATTTGGCAAGGGAAAAAACCCAGAATAAATGTAAAAGCAATGCAAGATACAAAGAGCAGAGGAGGGTTAGCAGTCCCAAACTGGGAGTTATATTATATGGCCACCTCATTAGTTTGGTTGAAGGACTGGGTGAAGTTAACTAATAAAAGAATATTATTTCTAGAAGGCCACGACTTACAAAGGGGGTGGCACGCATTCTTATGGGATATAGGGAAAACCAGTCAAAAATATTTTCATAGACATTTAATTAGAGACGCGCTACTAACAATTTGGAAGAAAATACGGAAAAAACATTACATAAAAATACCAACATGGATTTCAACAATGGAGGTGATGATTCACCCAAACAATTTGGAAATTACTAAAATGATTAAATATAAAGACTTATTGGACCCACAAGGAAATTTGAAATCGAGGCAGGAAATTCAGGACCAGGGACTAAAAATTGATCAATGGGTTTATCTTCAGATTCAAAGTAGGTACAAACAAGATAAGAAAGAATTTGGAATTAACAACAAACTTCAGCAATTAGATAAGATTTTATTAGGACCGGACAAAAAAAGCATAACAAAATTTTACAATTATTTACTAGAAACAGAATTAGAAGAAGAAATTGTAAAAGGAATATGATTGCGTGGAGTTGGAATGTAGGACGTAGTATTACACTAGCAGAATGGGAAAAAGTTTGGGGCAGGAATAATAAGATCACAAAATCGGTAGCATACAAGGAAAATCTTTATAAAATGTTTTATAGATGGCATCTCCCTCCTTCGAGGCTAGCGAAGATGCACCCCAACATGAGTCCGTATTGTTGGAAATGTAAGAAAAAAGAAGGAACCTTTTTCCATATGTGGTGGACATGCACAGAAACCCAAAATTATTGGAAGAAAATCCAAACTTGGTTGGAAGAAATTACAAAAGAGCAGATCGAGTATAAACCAGATTCCTTCCTACTAGGGATCTTTGACAAACAAATTTCCAAAAAAAGCTAAATATATAACAATACATATATTAACTGCGGCCAGATTAGCCTTTGCACAATACTGGAAACAACATCAAATTCCATCAGATGAAGTGATTATTGATAAAATTTCAAAATGCGCAGAAATGGACAAACTGACTCTGGCACTAAAAAACAAAGATACTTCACAATATTATGATAGTTGGAATTGTTGGTATAATTGGATTAATCATAGATAAATTATATATCATAAGGCATAAGAGAAATGTTTTAACTGATAATAATGAGATAGTGATATATGTATAGAATAGGTGTATATATGACATAAATCAAAGGCTATAAAAAAAAAGATCTTGCAAACTGTAAAATAAGAATGTTTTTAATTTTCCTTCTTTCTTTTTCTTTCTTTTTCCTTTTCAATCTTTTCTTTCTTTTCTTCTTTCTTTCTTTTTTTCATTTATTTGTATATGTATTGTTGGCTGTTTTTAACTGTTAAAACTAATAAATTGTTCTATTAAAAAAAATAATTATTGGGTATTCTTACAACTCACACAGGAATCTTAGAAACAAGTAATAACTAGCAGTCAGCATGGGTTTGTTAAAAACCGATCATGCCAAACCAATCTTACTTCATTCTTCAACATACTGACAAAATTAGTTGACCAGCGAAATACCGTGGATATAATATAGATTTCAGCAAGGCATTTGACAAAGTAGACCACAACCTATTAATAAACTAGAAAAAAGTGGAATAGATAGCACCACCACTAGATGGACTCGCAACTGGCTGACAAACCATACTCAACTAGTAGTCATTAATGGGTCTAAATCTACATGGAGGAAAGTAAGCAGTGGGGTGCCACAAGGTTCTGTCAGATGGTACTAAGCTGGCAGAAATAGCTAACATGGAAGAAGATAGGCTCAAGATCCAAATGGATCTTGACAGACTAGAACACTGGGATGTATCTAACAAAATGAAATTTAATGTAGAGTAGTAAAGTCAAGTCCTACATGTAGGCAAGAAAAACCAAAAGCACCCATATAGACTGGGTGAAACCAGGCTCAATAGCAGTAACTCTGAGAGGGATCTTGGAGTCTTAGTGGACAACCAGCTAAATAGGAGCCAGCAGTTTGCATCAGCAGCCAAAAATGCTAATGCAATCCTAAATTGTATTAACAGAGGGATACAATCAAGATCAAGGGAAGTACTAATACCACTCTATAAAACCTTAGTAAGACCACATCTAGAGTACTGCATCCAGTTTTGGACACCACATTATAAAAAAAGATGTTGAGGCTCTAGAAAAAGTTCAGAGAAGAGCAACCAGGATGATTAGGGGACTGGAGACTAAAATATATGAAAAATGGTTGCAGGAACAGGGCCTGGCCAGTCTAGTGAAGAGAAGGACCAGGGGAGACATGATAGTAGTGTCACAATATTTGAGGGGCTGCCACGGAGCTATTTTCTAAAGCGCCTGTAGGCCAGACAAGGAATAATGGGTGGAAACTGAACAAAGAGAGATTTAACCTGGAAATAAGGAGAAACTTTCTGACAGTGAGAACAATCAAACAACGGAACTGCTTGACCTCGGAAGCCCATCAGTTGAGGCTTTCAAGAAGAGATTGGGCTGCCAACTGTCAGAAATGGTGTAGGGTCTCTTGCTTGGTGGGGGGGTGGACTAGATGACCTAAAAGATCCTTTCCAACTCTGCTCATCTGTTAAAGAGCTATTCCCTCCTAACTTTGGCGCTCCGCATCCCTTTCCTTCCCCTCCTCCCCTCCCTGGGCTCCGTCCCCTCCCTCTCTCCCGTTTCTCTGACTCCCTGCCCAGCTGACCCTCCCACCCGGGACCGATTCCCCCGGGGCAGAAGGAAGTGGGGCGGGTAGGGGGACCCCCGAATGGGCGGCGTTCCCCGACCTGCAGAGAATGGGAGGAGCTATAAGCGTTTCCGGCTTGGGCCTTGCAAATTCCTGGCTGGGGTCGTTCCGGGGAGGGGGATCCACGTGCGTGGCCGCGAAGTGTCCAGTGGCGATCGCGGATCCTTTCCTGCCCGGGTCTCTAGGGGAGCGGAGGCGACGCGAGAAAGAGAGCCGCGTCATTCTTATCGAGAGCCGGGTAAAAAGCTGCTTCTTCCTTCCGTCGTTCATTCCTCCCTCCCTTTTCCTTCCTTCCTGGGAAATGCCGGGACAGGTGAGCCTTCAAGGCAGCTTCTTGGGGCGCTGCTAAGATCGCTGCTGCCGTCCCCACTTCCTCCTGGGGGAGATGATTCTTATTCTCCTTTCTTTTCTGCCGGCCCTTCCTGACCGTTTCCCGTCGCCTCCTTTACTCTGGCGCCGTTTCACACCCAGGAGGCTCGGAGTTGAAGGGCTGCGAAACCGGCGGGGAGAAAAGGGGGGCGATCCCTCCCAGGCGCTGCTGTTTCGGGGAGCCGCTCAAGACGAGCCCCCTCCGGAGAGAGCATCGGCTCAAGGCTCCTCCGGACGCCCTTCCATCTCTTCGCCCGCCTTCCTTTCCTCGTTCCCATCGTTCAATTGAACTGCGTTTTTACAAAGCCTTTTAGTGCATTTAAAGAGGCGTCGCTCTTTCCTGCGGACCATTGTTTCTCAACCTGGGCAACCTTGTGATTTGTGGGCTTCCAGAATTTCCCACGTGTGTTGAAGCCCACGTATCTCAACAGGTCCCAAGAGGTAACCCAGGGGTGAGGAAGTTACGGACCTTTTATGACTGGTGGACTTCAAGTCCCAAAATTCTTCAGCCAGCTGGGTCAGGTATTCTGGGAGTTGAAGTCCTGCTGTCAAAAAAGGCCACTAGTTCCCCACTTCAAGTCCCAGCTGTAAAAGAAGAGTTTTTGTAATCTTCCTTGAATATCTCATAAGGGAAGGTGAACATTATAGCAACATAGAATAACAGAGTTGGTCCTTTAATGCATACATTCATGGCTGAGATAATCTGAATCCAATTTCTGGTCCTTCCACACCTTTCAGTTTTCCTCTCACCCAGAATGAGTCTCTGTGGGTTGTTGCTGTGGCTGCAAAGGACTCCTGTGAAGGGGTTCCCTAGTTACCCAAGAAATAGGCTAAAATCAGCCTTTTGCACTGGATGCTCAAGAATGTCTTTAGGATGTTTGATAGCCAATTATTCCTTTGCTGTTTGTTCCCCTCTCCTAGACCCTCTCGTGGCCATGGCTTCATCTCCCGGAACCCCAGTTCTTTGTAATGGAGGATCAACAGTGGCTGAGCTTCCAACGCAGGTAGGAGGATTCTCCCCTCCCCTCCCCAGGTGTGCCAATCTCACAATAACAGAATATCACAGTTGGAAGGGATCTTGGAGATCTTCTAGTCCATCCCCCTGTTTCAAGCAGAAGACCCTATACCCTTTCAGACAAGTGGCCGTCCAGTCTCTCCTTAAAAACCTCCAGCCCACAATTTCTGAAGGCAAACCCTTCCATTGGTTAATTGTTCTCACTGTCATGAAGTTTCTCCTTAATTCCAGGTTGCCTTTATCCACCATTAGTTTCCATCCGTTGTTTCTTCTCCTGCCTTCTGGTGCTTTGGAAAATAAATTGAGCCCCTCTTGTTTGTGGAAACCCCTCAAATATTGAAACACTGCTATTGTGTCTCCCCTGGTCCTTCTTTTCTCTAGACTGGCCATATCCAGTTCCTGCAACTGTTTTTTGTGTCATTTAATCTCAAAGCCTTTAATCCTTGGTTGCTGTTTGCACTTTTCCCAAAGTCTCCACATTTCTTTTTGTAATGTGGTGACCAAAACTGAACTTGGTATTCCAGGTATGCTTTTTACTCTTGAGTTTTTTTTTGTAAAAGTTTATTTGGATTTTCAGAAAACATAATACAAATAAAATATCTTTTTTGAGAGCAACATGATTCCAGGTTATCACATCTCCATACAGACATAATCTCAGTTAAATATTCATCTTTATATTCTATTTCATATCTTGACACTATTTTATCATTTTCTCAATAATTTTTCCCTTCCTTTACTTTCCTCAATCTTATTTCTGATTATCTCATTGCTTTCTAATTCAATTACATAGCTTTTTCTAAATTTCTATATCTTTCTAATCATTATATTTGTACTTTTGTCTGTCCTACTTACAACTTCATACATTCTTTTTTGAACATCCTCCTGAAAGGGAAAAGAAAAAAAAACACAATTCCCTCCCCTTCCAGGCGTTAAAAAGCAAGTTTTCCCCTGTGATTACCAAATAGAGTTTATCACCTTTATATCTTATAGTTGTTATCCATTCAAATCTCATTTAACATTTAATTTATACATTAGACAATTATAATTATATACTCTGCATTTTTTAAAATGGTGAACATAAAAGCCCAAAATAAAAAGTAAAGTCCAAGCTTGGTTTTTGTAGAGCGCAGCTGCTGCCCAGATGAAGTTGGAGACACTGACATAGACTTGGAGACTTTTATATAAACATAAATATATTTAACATGGAAATTTACAGCAGTCTTTGTCACCATCCACAAAAATAAGAGCATAAGATAGTCAGAAAAACAGAGGAACATCCTGAGGTAAATCTGAAGCATCATGCAGAACACAGAGGGGAAAAAAGGAGGGAAAAAAGGGAAACGCCCCCTTTCTACTTACAGCAGCCAATCGTCACGCAGATTGCATCCTGCATGAGTCAGCACTCTAATCAGTTACAATTGTGTTCTGGCCTATTGTAGACTTTACTGTTCTAGCTACTAAATTCAATATCTTACATGCTCCTTTGCCCTACTTGGAAATTGTGGAGGTTTTTCATTAAGAAGAAGACTGACATGTAATTCATTGGAGTGTTCATTGTTAGGAATATTCATGGAATATGCTGTCCTTTTCCCCCTGTCTCTGTGTCAGGATTTGGTATCATTTGAGGATGTAGCTGTGTTTTTCTCCGTGGAGGAATGGGCTCTGCTGGATTCTGAGCAAAAAGCCCTGTACCGAGAGGTCATGCTGGAAAACAAGAGGAACATTGCCTCCTTAGGTGAGGGATTCTATTAAGATACTGACATTTAGTAGGATTCTGTTACTGTAGTGCAAAATAATTTTTTTAAAAAATTAATGCATGTGCTCCAGCATTATTATTCCTTTTTTGTTGCTATATTCTTCTCTAAAGTGCTGGTTTTCAAATTTTCAAGCTATTTATTTGAGGTTTTCATGCTTTTCTATGAAACCTGGCTTTTCTTCACAAATGGACAGTAAGGAGAGTATTGGCCTTCACAATTCACTCTCTCCCGCTTGTTAAGAATCAGATTCAATCTTGCACATGCTGTGCAGGAAAGGAACAAATAACCAAGTGGAACAGGTTAAACACAAAGATGGAGTATATAAACCACAGTTTAATACACTACCTTAAATAAAAGACTTTCAAATACTGTACCCCATATTGCTGCTAGCAGCAAACAAATTGCTATGCTTTTGTCAGGGGAAAGAAATGAGAAGGAAGAGACATTATTGCACAACAATACTTCCTCCCCAAACCATAACATTGATCTTACTAAACAGCTCTGCCCCCCACCCCCCCTCTCTCTCTGTAAGTAACAGGGGAAATTATCAAAATGAAAATAATTAAAGCCAATGAACAGGGGAAGAAGGCAAAGATCATAGGAGAAGAAGGACTGGCTTGTTCTACCATATGTATGATCCTTAAGGGTAAAGAAAAGATAAAAGAGGTGATTAAATCAGCTCCAGGAACTGATGCCGTAATCACAAGAAATAGGACAGGCCTCTTTTCAAAAACAGAACAGCTCCTTGTGCTTTGGATTGATGATGACATTCCAAAAAGAAATCCCGTTAGTCTTCATCTGATTCAGGGAAGGGCACGGAGCGTTTTTGAAACACTAAAGCGAGCAGCGGGTGAGGAGTACAATGAGACCTTTGGAGCCAGTCGTGGCCGGTTTGCGCCATTCCGAAAACAATTTAATTACTATAGCTTATGAACAACAGGTAAAGCTGTGTGTGCTGATCAAGCTGCCCAACTCTTTCCAGATCAATTGGATGAAATTTTACTGTATATATATATTTACAGTGTGTGTGCATACAAACATACATACATGTAACATTAATTTATATCAAGTTTGTGTCAGCATTTCTGACTTCATTTGGATACCTACCTACTCATCTACATGGAGATGAGGCTGAAGCTTATCTCCCAGGTCCAATTAAACCAATAGGTTCTCCATCATCAAATTTATTATCTTTTAGTTAGGACTGAGTATTTGTATTTGTACACTGTTTTATTGTTTATATAGTTTTTATCCTTTTAATATAATAGGGCATCAAGGGTTTCCCTATGGCAAGCTGGAGGCCAATAAATGTAATGAATAAATGAACAAATGAATGAATGAAGGCCTCTTTTAAGTGTCCTTTCTACTTCCTTTGAGCTAAATCTGAAGCCGTAGAGCTGATGGTTCTCACCCCATAAAATTTCAAATGATCTTAGCCAAGATTTTCACGTTTTCATTTTGTACCACCGAGGACAAGAGAGAGCCGAAGGTAAAATCTTATATCAACTTAATTCCAAGCATAGCACCATTTTTGAGGGTTTGAAGTAACAGACCCCAAAGACTCAAATCTCTGAGGTTTGATGATTCCTCAAAGTACAGATTTATTAGGCAAGTCCTTTTGGCACAGCTGCTGAAAAGCCGACTCTGGAGGTCCAGAGGTTTTTCCCACCCAATTCAAAATTCAAAGTTCTTCCCCCTAATCCACTCATCCATCACATGGTCCAATCAGGTCACAGTCTGAGTCCAGCTGTTTTCTTCCCGTGCCTCACCAGGTGCTGATGAGAAGGTCCTTCCTTCCCAAGGAAAAAAATTCCTTTTTTGGCTATACATGCCCAGCCATCTCTACTCCCCTCTCCCATTCCCATAGCCCTACCCAGCCTTGCTGTGCCAACCCTGAACACGATCCAAAATGACTTTAGAATTGATACCATGTTTTGAACCAATGCAACGTTGGAGGCAGTTTGATTCTGTTCAGATACAGCAATGGTGCTTGAACCCTTTCGCACCTAACTTTGTGTTAACTTTTCTTTTTTTTATTGTTACAAGCAGGTGACGGATGGCAGATGGAGGATTCTGGCCAAGGAGCAGTTGTACCTTTACCAAAAGACAAAACAGAAGCTACAGAAAAGATGTATGGAAAGCAAAATTCTGAGCAAAACCAGTTAACGGGGGAGCTGGAGAATTGCACTAGTTTACCTTGTCCAGATACCAATGTCTTATTGGACCCAGATAATTGCCATGAAAAACAAGTGTGTTCAAGGTGTGGGAAAACACTCTGTGATGAATCTGGAAGATGTGACTGTTGCCAAAGCCCTGCTGGAGAGAAACAAGATGAAAGCAGGCAACACTCCAGAAGGAACCTTCCTCCTCCCTTACATGAAAGAATACAAGAAGGAGGGAAACCATACAAATGTACAGAGTGTACAGAAATGTTCAGTACAAGCCGCTCTCTTGCTTTGCATAAGAAGATTCACAAAGCAGAGGATCTACACAAATGTCTCGATTGTGGAAGGACCTTCAGTCAGAAATGTGATCTTACTTCACATAAGAGGATCCACGAAGAGACGAAGCAACATCTGTACATTAATAGGGAAAACAGTTTCAGAAGCAGCGCCTCCCTTACTTCACATCAAAGCCTCCACAGAGAGGAGAGGTTGGATCAACTCAGGGAGGGTAGAACGAGGATTACCCACAGCAAGGGACTGAATTCCCAGGAGAAAAGTCCCAGTGGGAAGAAATCATATAAATGCCTAGAATGTGGGAAGAGCTTCTGCTCTGCAAGGGACCTCACTCACCATAATAGGATCCATACAGGGGAAGAGCCATATCATTGCACGGTGTGTGGAAAGAGTTTCACACGCAGAGGGTATTTCAATTCACATAAGAGGATCCACACTGGAGAGAAGCCATATAAATGCACAGAGTGTGGAAAATGCTTTACGACCTCTAATGTCCTTTCTTCCCATAGGAGGATCCACACAGGGGACAAACCCTATAAATGCTTGGAGTGTGGAAATAGTTTCAGCAGAAGCAGCAATTTAAGCTTACATAATAGGATCCACACAGGGGAAAAGCCATATGTTTGCACGGTGTGTGGAAAGAGCTTCGCACGCAGAGGGTATTTCAATTCACATAAGAGTATCCACACTGGAGAGAGGCCGTATAAATGCAAAGAGTGTGGAAAATGCTTCAGACTCCCCAATGCCCTTACTTCCCATAAGAGGATCCACACAGGGGAGAAACCCTATGAATGCTTGGAGTGTGGAAATAGCTTTAGCAGAAGAGGTGCTCTAACTGTACATAATAGGCTGCATAAAGGGGAGAAACCTTATAAATGCCTTCACTGTGGAAAGAACTTCAGTGAAAAAGGTCATCTTAAGTCACACAAGAGGATCCACACGGGGGAAAAACCATTTCAATGCATGGAGTGTGGAAAGAGCTTCCGTTGCTCTTCAATCCTTACTTCCCATAACAGAATCCACACAGGGGAGAAGCCCTTTCAGTGTCTGCAGTGTGGAAAGCGCTTTGCCCATTCTGGTGGCCTTCATGTCCATGAACAGAGCCACACAGGGGAGGAACCATACAAATGCCTGGAGTGCGGAAAGAGCTTTCGTAGATCCAGCCACCTAACTTACCACAGAAATATACATACTGGAGAGAAACCATATCAATGCACCAAGTGTGGGAAGAGCTTCAGTAATTCACGTAGTCTTACTCTCCATAAAAGGATCCACACAGGTGAAAAGCCTTGTAAGTGCACTGAATGTGACAAATGTTTCACCTATTCAGGGCATCTCTCTCGCCACAAAATGCTCCACACTGGGGAGAAACCATTTGAATGCCGTATGTGTGGAAGGAGTTTCAAAACAAAATATAGCTGTATCAAACATAGCAGGACCCACACTGGGGAGAAACCATATCAGTGCCAGGAGTGTAGAAAACGCTTCAGTGATTCTGGAGCACTGACGATCCACAAGAGGATTCACACAGGGGAGAAACCGTATAAATGCACGGAGTGTGGCATGAGTTTCAGTAGAAATGGTGTCCTTGATATCCACAAGAGGACCCACACTGGGGAGAAACCGTATACATGTCATGAGTGCGGAAAAAGCTTTAGACGTAATGATTCACTCAGGATGCATAAAAGGCTCCACTCAGGGGAGAAACCCTATAAATGCCTGGAGTGTGGAAAATGTTATAATGATGGTAGTAGTCTTACCTCCCACAATAGGATCCACACAGGAGAGAAACCGTTTAAATGCATCGAGTGTGGAAAGAGTTTCAAAGATGGCAGGAATCTTATCCTGCATAAAAGAATCCACACAGGGGAGAAGCCTGATTAGTGTGTGGAGTGTGGAAAAAAAATGGAGAACTGGGAGTAACTTTAATCAACAAAAGACACACAGCAGGAAAAAATTATGTGAATTGGTTTGTGTTGATTCTCAAAATTTGCTTCATGTCCACAGACGTTTTGCAGGAGAATTCTGGAGAAATGCATGGAGTGTAGGAAGGACTTCCGAAGCAGCAGAAACATCTTGATCCATTAAAAAGAAGAGTTCCTTTGTAGAACTAGGAATTAACTTTTGTTTATTTGATCTCTGCTAGAGTAGAGTAGAATAAGATTAGAAGCAATAAGAATAGAAATGGAATAGAATATAGAAATGGGGATGAGCAGGAAATTCTCATTGGCCAAGTGAGATTGGTCATACAAGGCATGTGTCTCCAATGCATATGTTCTCAAGTGTACATAACATACAACAAATGATCAACTTTTGTCAATGCAAAGAGCAAAGGGAGGGAGGGATTTGGGAACTAACACAGCTGGATGTCTATGGAGATTCTCAGTCATCCAGGCTGCGCTTCTCCCAAAGGTGCTTTGATCAAAAGGCAACTGGACTTTTTTATTTCCTTGAGAAGATTTCCCTTCTTATCCAAGAAGTTTCTTCAGTTCTTTTTCTTCTTGAATGAGAAGTGAAATGTCTTCAAGAAGAAACAAAGTCCAGTTGACATTTTTTTTAAAGCGCTTTTGGGATAATATTTTCAGATAAAATAAGGTTGTAGAAAGCTGGCTTAGACTCTAGAGAAGATGCTGAAATATTTCAAGAGGAAACATTGCAATCTAAGTGGTGAGGTCCAGACCTGGTGGTGTTGACTCCCTATATTTCCCTAAAGTTGGAAGGAATCAAGCAGTGGATCTACTACACCCATGTGGAGAAAGTCAGGCCAGAACACAGAGAAGCAGGATCTCCAGTGAGCTCTTCACTGTGAGAAAGTGACGGAAGAGAATGAACTAATACGAGACTTGAGAGTTGTGTCAAAAGGAATAACTGGAGGGATGGCGCTGTGTGTCTGCACCACCTTTAACCTTAGTTGTGTTTAATTGATTTCTTGTCTTGAGATACAATATTGATTATGCTTGATTTTTATTAATGTCCCAACTTAGGAAGCGGCTTAAGGCTTAGCTTACACATCTCAAATACAGGCTCATTTTGGTGGGTAAATTGGACAATTCAGGGAACCAGCTTCAGAAAATACAGGTGGCGCTTGACTTATGACCACAATTAAGCCCCAAATTTCCATGGCGAAGCAAGTCAGTTGTTAAGTGAGTTTTGTGCTATTGTACAAGTTTTGCCACAGTTGTTCAGTTAGTAACAGTTGTTAAGTGAATTGGGTTTCCCCATTGACTTTGCTTGTCTGAAGGTCTCAAATGGTGATCACATGACACTATTATTAAGGCACAATCATGAATGTTAAGAATGTGTTTTTTCAGTCTAACCGACAATTGCCAATTCATTGAAATCGGATTTGGAAAACAGGGAAGGAATTTGGTAACATCAAAATAGGTCAGTGCCTAGACTGGGAGTCTCTAAACGTATTTTAAGACTTGTGGACTTCAACTCCCAGATTTCCTCTGGCACACGTTACCATGCTGGCTGAGGGATTCTGGGAATTGAACTCTATAACTCTTAAAAGTTTCCCATTTTGGAGAGCCCTGGCCTAGACTTATGGAATTATTGTCTGTGGCTGTTTTTAATGCCTTCTTACTGTAAAGTCTTTAAGTGTCCAATACATTGAAAATGGAGAAAGAATTATAGTCATTATTTCCTTGCTCTTCAAGAAAAGGATTACAAGCATTGTGAGACATCTGAATATTTGCAATAAAAGTTAAACTCTCAGAAGGGGGAAGATGGCAAAGAGGCCGAAGATAACTTGGAAAAGGCTCAGGTTTCCCAGGGAACAAGGCCAGATGCACGTTAATTTACAGTCCCTGTGATAAAGGCAAAGATATATTGAAGCCAGGAGTGAATGTGCAATGTTATTCCTTTAGTACCTCTCCCTCGCTTCAAGCCACAAACCTTACACCCTATTTGGAATTGCAGGAAGGGGCCAGGATCCCCCCCCTGTCTCTTCAGCAAGAGAAACTTCTCTGTTAGCTCAAAAGGAACTAATTTGCAAACAAGGGGAGGGGCCAGGTATTCCCCCTCTATCCCTGTCTTCCTCCAGTTACAAACCCTTTCCAAGTGCAATGGGAAAGTTTCAGAAATCTTGCTGGTATTTCTAAAAGGAAAACTGATTTTCCTCTGCTCATTCCAACAGAAAGGCTTCGCATTTCTTATGCTCTCGGATGCTTCGAATAGGCAATAAAAAGATTCCCCTGCAGTTCTTTAGCCGGTTTATTGGTGGTTATAAATCATTATTGAAGGACTGTCAGCCTCAAGATCTCTTCAGGTACCCTAACTACTATCTATCTCATTTATTTCTCCCATATCTTCTCTATTGCTAGGCTTAATTCTTTCGGCTGTCATTAGCAACGGGGGGAGGGGTAATTGTGGGGGGGAAGAGAGCTGGAGGTGTTTTGCATTCCTTTACTGTGGGCAGAAAAAGGAGGGGGTGTATGATTTCTTCTTTTCAACTTTCCATTTCCTTGCTAGCCTCTATCCCTTTTTGCGCAGCTGCGAAGTTTTATCAAAATATGTCAAGGTCAACGGACAGAGGCCTCATCACCACCTGAAGATGCCCACATGATCATATTCAGAACTTTTAATTGGAAGAGACTTCTGGATTTCGGGGGGTGGGAACAATTCCATTTCTTTGTATGTGTGATCTGCGCGCCAAATTCTCAGTTTCGGAATTCCATCTGTAGCTTCCTTTTTATTCTCCAGTAAAAGAATAACTTTGCTCTGATCCATGGAGTCTGGGTATTTCTTTCTTGGATTTTGAAAGGAGCACACACTGACATTATTCCGAAACTCACCATCAGCCCACCCGGAGAAAACACCAACTTTTCTTCCGAGGGGGTTTCACATCATGTCTTCTCCAGCCAGCGACGAAGATGACCAGGGAGCTGCGGGGGGGCAGCCAATGCTGTTACCAGAGATGCCAGCCGCCGACTTGTTAGCTGACCTTACTCTGGAAGAAACTCCAGCTGAGATGCCCAGATGGTCGTTAGGAGTTGGATGGAGAGATCTGGAAGACCCCCCCCTCCTGGAATCACTGTAAGTCGAAGAGGTGCGAGGGAACAGCTGTGGCAAGAGGGGGAGGAGATGGAATGCAGGCTGGATCAAGCCGGGAAAAGCTTTAAGGATGCTTCTGAGAAACCCGGCAGGGCTCCAATATATGAGGGGGAAGGGGGAGCGAGTTCAGCCTGGGGAAGTCGGGCTGCCACCCCCCCGGCCCAGCCCTCGCCAGCGCAACAACCAGCCACCACCCGGGGAGCCCCAGCAGCGGGGGTAATGCCTAGAAGACGCCACCTGCCCTCCTTAGATGTGAAGTTTGGAGGAAATCCCAAGGACTTGGGGTTTTTCCTGGTGCAGGTTGGAAGCTATATGGCAGAATATGAAAGGGAGTTCACCTCTGAAGCAGCCAAAGTAAGATGTGTTACCAGGACCCTGGAGGGGTTGGCAGCAGACTGGGTGGTGACTTTGTATAATGATAACTCCCCCCAACTGCGAAGCCTTGATGTTTTCATGACTGCTTTGAGGAGGAGGTTTGAAGACCCTCTGGCGGAGAGAAGGGCCAGGATCAGAATGAAAACCATAACTCGGGGGGAGATCAGTGGCTGACTACACCCAAGAGTTCACACAGCTGGCATATCACATCCGAGGTTGGTCCCAGGAGGCTCTAATAGAAGCCTACAAAGATGGCCTAAATGAAGAGGTATACCACATGTGCATCTCCAGAAGGGATCCACATGACTTGCAGTTGTGGTACCTGCTAGCGGAAGAAGTGGAAATAGATCTAACCCGAAGCAGACACAGAGGAGGCCCCGCATGGAGCAACCTGCTCCCTCCTCGGCTCCGAGAGACCCCTAAACCCCGAAAGGGAGGGGTGACAGCAAGGGCCAAATCTACTGCCTGTTTTTGTTGTGGGAAGGAGGGCCACCGGATTGCGGATTGTCGAGTCAAACCAGATCCAAAGAAAGGACGGGGCCCAGGAAGGAAGCCCGAATCCTCCCCAACCAGGCCTCGCGAAACCAGGCTAAAGATAGGGGAGGTTGTAGAAGTCGCTCCCCCAGCGGAAAAAGAGCTGGGACCTCTGACTCCTCCCGACGAGAGTGAGACCGACTCGGAAGACGACATCCCGGTAAGTCCTAACCGGGGCCCCCTTACCATCCCAATTAAGTTAAGGGTGCCCACCTCGGGTACCGAGGGGGAAATGCTGGCCTTGTTGGACTCGGGGTGTACGAGGTGCCTAATTAGCATGAAAGTAGTTAAGGGCATGGGCATCGGACTGAGAAATTTGAGAACGCCCATATCCTTTTGCCAATTGGATGGGTCTGAGGCGGGAGGTTGCCCTGCATGTTTTATAACGGAACCCCTAGAGATGACCATGGGAACCCACAGTGAGACCTTGTGTTTTATTGTGGCTCCCGGGATGGAACAGTCCCTAATCTTGGGATTGCCCTGGCTTCGGAAATGGAATCCCCAAGTGAACTGGAGAGAGGGGTGGATACGGATTCGTACTGACCAACCTCTGGGAAGGGAGGAGCAAACCCCCCTGGAAACTGGGGAGAATCCCCATCCGAAGTCCCAAACCCATGCTGAGACAGCTTCCACGGGGGCCGAGCTCATAAAAGGGGAGGAGAAAATCCCAAAAGAGTACTGGGACCTAAGAGAGGTGTTTAGCGAAGAGGCCTCCGATGAGCTCCCTCCCCATCGGTCAACCGATTGCAGCATTGAATTTCTACCGGGGGTGACGCTCCCGAAACCAAAGATGTATTCGATGACCCCAAGGGAGTTGGAGGAATTGAGATCGTTTATCGACAAGAACTTGAAACGAGGTTTCATCCAACCTGCCAGACCTCGAGTGGCGGCCCCTGTGATGTTCCGCGAGAAGAAAGATGGCTCCAAGCACTTGGTGGTGGACTATCGAAATTTGAACGCGGTGTCCGTGGAGAACGTGTACCCCCTTCCTCTAATGAAGGACATGTTAGCCCACCTGGCCAAGGGGAAGATCTTCACGAAACTGGACTTGAGGGAGGCTTATTACCGAATCCGAATTAAAGAGGGGGACGAGTGGAAAACTGCATTCAACTGCCCAATGGGTTGCTTCCAGTTCAATGTTCTCCCGTTTGGCCTACAGGGGGCACCAGCTGTTTTCATGCAAATGATCAACCAGGTGCTCCACGAACATTTATACAAGGGGGTTTTGGTCTACCTGGACGATATCCTTATCTACTCGGAGACTAGAGACCAACATATGAAACTGGTACGGTCCGTGCTGCACAAACTGCGTGCTGCCAAATTGTACGCCAAATTGTCCAAATGTGAGTTCCATCAAGAAAAAATTGACTACCTGGGATATCGTATCTCACCCGAGGGTCTCGAGATGGACCCGGAGAAGGTACGAGCAGTATTGGATTGGGCCCCACCGAGAACCCGAAAACAACTTCAAAGTTTCCTTGGATTTGCCAACTTTTACCGGCAATTCATCCCATGTTTTGCTAAAATAGCCATGCCTATCACCAACCTCCTAAAAACAAAGGGAGAAGCGAAGCCAAAGCCCAGCCAGCTGTTGAATTGGTCCATGGAGTGCCAAGCTGTTTTTGAGAAGCTAAAAAGATTATTTGCTGCAGAACCAGTGCTAAAGCATCCCGACATGGATGTCCCCTTCGTGATCCAAGCTGATGCGAGTGATGTGGCGGTAGGAGCGGTCCTACTTCAGTTAAACGAGAAGGGGACACTACAACCGTGTGCCTACACCTCCCGTAAATTAACTGACACTGAACGTAGATGGGCTGTCTGGGAGAAAGAAGCTTTTGCAGTCTGTTGGGCTCTAATGACCTGGAGGCATTTTCTGGAAGGCACAAGGCACCCATTTGAGGTCTGGACTGATCATAAAAATCTGGAGGCCTTAAAAACGCCTCGGAAATTATCTCCTAAGCAAGTTAGGTGGGCCCAGTACTTCAAACGATTCAACTTCTTTCTGAAATACATCCCAGGAGGAAAGAATTTTATGGCGGATGCTTTATCTAGGATGCCACAATACAACAGTGTTCGAAAAGAAGTGATAAGTCCGATTGTGCCCACCACACAGCTGGCGGCACCAGTGGTCACCAGAGCGCAAAAAAAGAAACAAGAGGCAGATCTGTCCAATGATTTGATCGAACAATTTAAAGAAGCTCTGAAAACAGATGAGTGGTTCCAGGCAAATGCGAATAACTGCACCATTAGAGATGGGTTAGCCTGGATGGGAGCAAAGCTGTATGTACCAAAAACATTGAGGAGCCAAGTATTACAACAGACTCATGACTCCAAGGCAGCGGGTCACTTTGGTTTCGTGAAGACCTTACACCTGGTGAAACGGCAGTTCTGGTGGCCCTCCTTGAAAAAAGACATTGAAACTTATGTAGCAAGCTGCCCAGTTTGTGCCTCAGCCAAGAGACCTCCTGGTAAGCCGCCAGGTCTGTTGCAGAATGTGGCCAGACTAATTGCCCCTTGGGAGGAAATCTCTATGGACTTTATAGTAGATTTACCTGAGAGTGCTGGGCACACAGTCATCTGGGTGGTGACCGACTTGTTTTCCAAACAAGCACATTTCATACCTTGCTCCAAGATTCCCTCGGCGAAGTCGTTAGCCAAACTGTTCATTATACATGTCTACAGACTGCATGGTGTTCCTGAACGTGTAATATCAGATCGAGGGGTTCAATTTACTTCGAACTTCTGGAGGGAATTTTTGAAGTTAATAGGCTCCACCCAGGGTTTAAGCTCCGCCCACCACCCCCAAACTAATGGGGCCTGTGAGAGAACTAACGGGGTGTTAGAGCAATATCTCCGGTGTTACATAAATTATCAGCAAGACAACTGGGTGGATCTACTACCTTTTGCAGAGGTGGCGTATAACAATTCTGTTCACAGCAGTACTGGTTTTACCCCTTTCAAAGTGGCCACGGGGCAAGATTTTGTACCCATACCTGAACTCCCTCGTGAGAAACCCAATATCCAGTCATTGGATGACTGGATATCTCAACTTCAACTCAATTGGCCAGTTGCTTGTAAAGCTCTGGACGAGGCGCATCAATCCCATAAGAAGTTTGCGGACAAGAAGAGAGCCCCACAAAAGTCGTATCAAGTAGGCGACAAAGTATTCCTCTCAACCAAATATCTGCAAACCACTCAGAAATCAAAAAAGTTAGGTCCTAAGTAAGCAATGGAGCACATTCCCCCCCCCCCCCCCAGACATAAGACTGATTCAAGCAAGCTATTTGAACAAAGGAATGTAAGGAGCAATTTCTTTTTGCTTAAAAGCCTAAAGATTCTTCATCTCATCCTCTCTTTACTAAAAAATTAAAAGCATAACATGGCCACAGTGCATGCAACTTACTGAAGTTCTGTATTTCTCTAATGAATTTCCCTTCAGTTTAATCGGCTGACACTCAACTATTAGCTTACAGCACCATCTGAAGTAAGCAATAAATTCCTTTGGATTGTAAATTCCTTTGGGCAATCAGCAAATTCCATAGCCACTAGGCTCATCCTCCCCTAAAGAGCAGATCAAGGCAAAGCAGTCTACAGCACTATCTAGTGGTCAAGTAGAAATTTCACAGACAATTCAAAAAAAATTTTCCTTATTCTTTTTTTAAAAAAACTGGTCTAGCTCCACCTCATGTCCAGTAATGAAGTTGCAGGAAGTTTCCTAAATTTAATCAGTAAATTCTATTTTATGTAACTCTTATGGAAATTCCTAGTAACTTAATTCAAGGGTCCAGCACTACCTGCAGTCCAACCTGTGCTTCGCAACAGTGTCTTCCAAACCTAGCAAGTACTACTAACAGGCAACTTTGCGTTCTGCGCCAAAGTCTTTCAGACTTCACAACGCACCCTATAGCGCCCCTTGTGTAGCAAGCAACACTAACAGGCAAATTTGCGTTCTGCGCCAACTTCTTTCAGACTTTTGCAACACAACCTATAGTGCCAACTTGTGTAGCACCACTAACAGGCAAATTTGCACTTTTCGCTAACGTCTTTCAGACTTCTCAACACACCCTAAAAGCAGCCAAATTGTGTACTGTGTTAGCATCACCCAGACCCTGCAGCGCCACCTACGTGCTTAAGTACTAGGCTTAGCAGAAACTCCTATGTTCTGCCACCTGTGTGCAGCGCACCCTACTGGAAAAAAGGGAATTACACGAAAAACCACTAAATATTCCCAAATTCTCCTTTGCCGGTTTGAAGCATGGCAACTGCTTCAGCCATGACAGATGACTCTGATGTACCAGAGGACTCAAACCCTCCAAGCACCCTCGAAGTAAACGTGGAACCTGGTTCCCAAAACTCAAGAGGCAGCTGGACTTCAGAAAGCCTACGACCTCAGACAGCATAGGAAGCTTACTCCACCTGCGGTGGCATGCTTCAGAGAGGATTGGGACGGGCAGTATCGTTGTCATGCAGACACATAGATGGAGCTGGTAAAGATCTGCGATAGCCCCAAAGGCAAGTTGCCCCTCAAGAGCCTCTTCCTAATTCAGAAGGAGATAGAGGAGGATCTTGCATGATCGAGAGACAGTGAAAGTAAGCTTAAATACATACAGTCTAACCTGGGAGACCCAGAGCTCCAAGAACACATTCATTGCTTTGAGGAGGCAAACAAAGAACATGAAGACTATGTTAAAGAAGGGAAAAACTCCCTCCAGGCCACAATCTTCAATACGCCACAGGGGGAAGAAGTTTCAAGAGAGAGGGCCACATCCGACATAGGTCTTCAATCACAAGCAGCTTCTTCCCACCATTCAAAGAAAGCCTCCTCCCTCCACCCCAAGCCTGCTAGATCTCAAGCAGGTTCCAGCGTCTCACAGCAATTCTCTGCTGCTAGCTCTCACCATCCTTCCAGAGTATCCTCCCATTGCAGTGGCACATCTAAGGCTCCAAAGTAGCAAGTGACACCAATCGAGCTATAGAAGCTGAGATAGAAGCGGCGGTAGCAGAGGCAGATTTACCTATAATGACGGAGGTGATATGGCATAAAGCCCAAGTGAAGTTGCTTGAACATCAAAGAGACACAGCAGCAAAAACAATGTGAGCCGCAGCATTGCAGAAGGTTGCTGACAATGCCTCCTTCAACTTCAACCTCGAAGAGTTGGAAGAAGAGACCCCAGACACATGGGTCAAGGCCTACGTGGATGAGCAACACTCGCTACAAAACACACAAGTGGAACCACCTCAGTTACTTAGAAGTCTCCCACAACCAGGCCCACATGGGAGTGAATCTCAACCATAGACTCTAAACGTATGTATGTCGTATGACCTAATGTCCGAGATTTTCTTCCCAGAATTAGCAAACCTACCCCCCACGGCCTGCTGGGCAAGCAACTTAGCCCACCAGTGATCACAACGACTTCTCAACAAGTTGACATGCAACCAACCATAATTGCCACACACAATCCACAGGCAAAAGAGTTCTTGCCACAACTGCAAGACAACTCTAATGCAGAGCATGGAACCTACACCTGACCTCAAGAGGTACTACCTGCATATGTGGGGATGGATAACAACCTCATAAAGTACTCTGAGGAGAACCAGGTACCGTCCACAACACATGCCCTTGAGCCAGAGCACTATGCCTACAAGGACGTCATACGAAGAGATGACCTGCCCTCACAGAGAAGTAACAGAGAACCGCCACTAAGGTATGGAAGTTTAGACTTAGCAGCTAGTGGTGTGTACAAATTCAACGACAAGCCAGGCAGAGAATACCTACTATGGAAGAACATTTTCACAACTACCGCTCAATTTGAGCAGCTGCTTCCTGGAGAAGAACTTAAATTTCTGTTGGCATGGCTAGGACCACAGTCTAATTACATGGGTGAAACACATTTACACAGGCATACTTAACGACCCAGGCACCACTCTAAAATGAGCATGGGATGCTTTGGACCGGAAATATGGTGATGACACATTGATGGAATACTCGCTCCTAGAACGACTTAACAGTTTCCCGTGTATTACCATCCATGAAACTCGAAGACTGGAGGAATTTCCCAACATCCTTACGGAGCTGCAAACAGCCAGAGAATGTTCTAACTTACCGGGACTGGCTTGCCTTCATTTCTTCATAACACAAGAAGCAATCATTGCCAAACTCCCAAAATAAATATTGGAACAATGGATTGTTTTGTTTGATGCCTTTCTGGCTGCAAACCGCAAAAGAGAACCACCCTTTGCCCTTCTCCAAGAATTCGTTCTCCAGCAAACAGTCCTGCAACAGCTGTAGAAACCTTTGCCTCAGATGCAGATTTCACCCAACTAACAAAGAACACAACCAAAACTCTGCACCTCTCCAGAGTCTACTGCACATCACTAGAGATCATCACCACACGACAACACATAAGACTGAGGTCGCAACCTCCATAAAGAGTTTGGGAGAGCACTCATCAGACACAACCCAATCTAGATCTCCAACTACAAAGAGAGTTGAGTTTTGTCCTTTGCACAACACTTGACAGTCGCTGAACAGGTGCCAAGCGTTTGCATGGAAACCTCTGCACCAAAGAAAGGATTTATTACAGGAGTTCAGATTCTGCTACAAATGTTGCAAATCTTCTAAGCACATGCCCAAAGACTGCACAGCCAAGGTGCAATGTCATCTATGCAACAGCAACAAGCACCCAGCCTCTCTGCATCCAGACTCCGAGCCATCACAGCAGACAACACATCACCCTCCTATGGCCAAGGAGCCTCAACGTGCTACAGAAGCCTGTGGTGAGTGTCAATTGCATGGCGGTGTGCAATAACACACCAGCCCCTCGCTCATGTCATCAGATCTGCTTAGCCAATGTCTACCCTGAGGGATGCCCAGAAGAAGCAGTGAAGATGTATGTAACACTGGATCCTCAGAGTGATCGCTCGCTCGCCAGGTCTGCATTCTTTGACCTCTTTGATGTTCAGAAGGAAGAGGTGCACTTCACGATCTCAACGTGCATCGCACCACGAAGCACGGCGGGGAGGAAAGCTACTGGACTATGCATAGAGTCATTAGATGGGAGTTCCCAATTCCCACTGCCACTTGTGTTAGAATGGGATGGGATACCAGATGACCACAGCAAGATTGCAACGCCAGAGGTACAAAGCAGCATACCTCACCTGCCGCACGTGGCCCATCACATTCCCACCTTAGATCCTGAAGCCAAGATTTTGCTCTTGTTAGGAATAGATGCCCCCGATGCTTTAGCTCACATTGAAGTAGTTAGAGGCCTGAGAGGCACCCCTTTTGCCTTCAAGACTGAGCTGGGTTGGGGAATCTCAGGAATAGTCTGTGTTGATCGGATGCAGGCCCAAGCCCAGGCAAATGCCTTCGCACCATCCATTCCGACAGTCTTCTGACCTCCTTTGGCACCATCGAAAACAAGAATACCAGTCCACCCTAAAAGACTGCTGGCGACCAGAAGACTTTCACTAAGAAACCCTAAACGGCTGCCAGTGACCACCAGACTTTCACTAAGACGCTCTACATGGGCAGATGTCTTTGCAACATCCATTTCAACTGCCTGTCAACCCTTAGAACCATTGGAAGCAAGA